>NC_135337.1:78695696-78995696 GCF_023851605.1 Tamandua tetradactyla
GTGTCTCATACTTGCCTCTCTAATCAAATGAGTCCTTCCCTGGAGCTGGACATTAAGTCTTCTCGAGGATTGTGCCAGCACAAGCCAAGCTGCAGTAACTAAGCTTGTCCTCATGTCTCTGTGCGTGTGCAATGGAAGTAGGACCCCAGGGGCACAACTGGGCACCAGGATACAGGTTGCCAGGCCAGCTCCCACCAACAGGTTCGTAGAAGTCCGGACTCACCAGATCAGCTGCTCAATTCATTGAGCTTCGTCAACTTCATGGGTGGAAAATGGCATCTCATAATGAATTTCATTTGCTTCTCTCATCTCATTTGTGAGCTGGAGTTTCATTTCATGCGTTTAAGGGGATGCATCTTTCTCTGTCTGCCAGGTGTCTGATATATCATTAGATTGGAGGTATTTTTCTTATTGAGTTATGAGAGCTCTTTACGTATGAAGGAAATTTGCTCTTTTGTGCTGTAGGTCGCAGGATTGGTGGTGTGTACACATTTCCACATGTGTGCACACTCCTAGAGGGCTGGGGGCTGTGCCTCTGTCGTTTGGAGGCCCCAGACCCCCATCCCAGGACCGCTGAGTGAGGACTGCTGAAGGCATATGCTAACCACGTCCTCGGCTGTTTGGATGGGACACAGCTGGGGTAACGTGGCCTGCCTCGTGTGGTGTTTACACCTCCTTGATGGTGCCCGAGGATGGCATCTTCTCTGTCTTCTCTGACCTGGAAGCCAGTATTGCCTTCTCCTCCTGCTCCAGGCAGGAGGCGTGTGGCTGCCAGTCTCTGGTCCTCCTGAGACCCCCAGATGCCACTGGTCAGGCAAAAGCTTGGGCTTGGTCACAGAAGAAGACAAGCTGGTGACTCAGGCACCTGAGAAACCACCTGCAGCCTCCATCTGAATCGACATGGCTGGAAGGCTGCCTCTCTCGAGCAGGATTTGTGCTGCCCAAGACAGCAGGAGGGGCTTATCTTATATATGTCCTAGATATTCCTTAGGATTGGCAGGAATGGTTTTGGTTGGGGGTTGGCATCTATGATAGGTAGCAATGTATAACTGAGGATTGGACGAGAGTGACCTCCAGAGTAGCCTCTCAACTCTATTTGAACTCTCTCAGCCACTGATACCTTATTGGTTCCACTTCTTTTCCTGCAAGATGTTTTTATAATGACAGGACCGAAAAAGGAAAAAGCCACCATCTCTGTGACAGCAGCATCATGCCTCATTCATACAAGCAGTTGCCATTGGACACAAAAGGCGGTGTTTTCCAGTAACTTCTAGTGACATGGGATGATAGGGGAGTAAGTGGGAAAAGGGGAGAGAGCACTGGGCCTGCGGTGTGCACCCAATATGTGAGTACACGTGTGCACACACACACATATGCGTGCAAAGAACAAAAACCCAGAGGAAAACTGCCACCTGTGCATCGCAGGGGCAGTGGACAGAAGGGTGTATATTTGGTCCAAGCCAATGCCTCCCTTGCACTGGCTGTCCCCAGCAGCTCTTCTGTTCTCCCCACCTCCCTTTCCAAAGACCGGCCCGATTGCACGACGCCCCCAGGAGCAGGAGGACTGCCAGTGCCTAGGTAGGGAGGCTGGGCTGGGGGACCCACAGCTTGGCCATGGAGGAGGCAGGGTCCACCTGTCTTGCAGCAGAGCCTCATCTGGGGAAAGACCTGCAGGTCCTATTCACCTCCTCCAATCCCGAGGGGGGCTCAGGTGGATACAGGGCGACATCACCCAGGGTTCCAGTCGTCCAGGAGGGGGCCTTGGGATCCTGCAGGCCAAGGACTGTCCTGTGAACCGCTTGAGGGCTCAGCTTCCGGCATATTCTTCATGCCCAAAGGTGATTTGGGCTCAGCAGGACCAGAAGGGTCATTGCAAAGGGCACGGAATAGGCCTGGCCCATCAGCTGGCACCGGATGTGCTTCCCTCGCTCTCGCCTTGGGGGTGAGGGTCTGAGGACCCCAGTAAGCCCCATCTTTCCCCTCTGGGCCCAGGCTACCTGAAGGCAGGGATCCTGGTGGCGTCGGGGTCTGTCTCTCTGCAGCAGATGCTGCACATGCCGATCTCCCAGCAAATCCACGACACCCTCGGGCTGGACCTTCTGCCTCTCCCGAAAAGAGGCCGCGGGAGGTGGGCAAGGGCCAGAGGGAGCAGGAGCAGCGGCACCGGGAGGGACTGGCCTGGCCCATCTTGGCCTCCTGTCAGATGGACTTTCACATGTGAGCAAACATACCTGTGCATACAGCAGTCTACACACCTGCACATGCACCTGTGCACGGACCTATACATGCACCTGTACACACACCTGCACACACACATACACACTATATCTGCACCTGTATATACACCTGTACATGCACCTATGAACGCACCTGCACACACACCTGTACGTGCACCGGCACACACACTTGCACATGCACCTGTACATGCACTTATACATGCACCTGCACACACAGCTGCACCTGCACACATACCTGTACATGCATCTGTACACACACTTGTATGTGCACCTGTACATGCACCTGCACACATCTGTATATGCACCTATACATGCACTAGCACAAGCACCTGTATTTGCACCTGCACATACCTGTACATGCACGTGCAACTATATATGCACCTGTACACACACCTGTACATGCATCTGCACATATACCTGTACATGCACCTGCACCTATACATGCATCTGCATACACACCTGTATATGTACCTATATATGCACTGGCATATGCACCTGTACATGCACCTTTGAATGCACCTGCACACACACCTGTACATGCACCAGCACACACACTTGCACATGCACCTATACATGCACTTCTACGTGCACCTGCACACACACTGTACATGCATCTGTACACACACTTGTATCTGCACCTGCACACATACATGTATATGACCTGCACATGCACCTGTACGTGTACCTATACATGCACCTGCACACACCTGTATATGCACCTGTACATGCACTGGCACAAGCACCTGTACATGTACCTACACGCACCTGTACCTGCACCGGCACCTATACATGCATCTGCATACACACCTGTACATGTACCTATATATGCACTGGTATATGCACCTGTATATGATCTGCAAACATACCTGTAAACACACCTGCATACACACCTGTACATGCACCTGCACACACACCTGTATACCCACCTGCATATGCAGATGATTTGCTGTTCTTCACATCTCACAATTGCAGTTTTCCTTTTGCATCACATCCTATAAGTTTCTCTTAAAAGCCCTTGTGCTTAAATCATTAAAGAAATGGCATCCTCCGGTAATGCCACGTGGCCCTGGCAGCTGCGCCCCTGTCCCCGGACCCAAGGACCCCCACCCTCATCCCACACACAGTCCCGTGGATAGAAAGTGCTGGCCAGGGGATCTTCAACTCTAGCATTTCTGACTGGTTTTAAACTCATCGCACTGTCCTTAAAGCCACTTCCTTTGGATGCCCCAGCTGCAAACCTGGAATCAGGTGGGTGGGCCCAGTGGGGGCCAGATATCGAGAAATCTGACCCAGAAGCTTCAGGAAGAGGCCGTGGGAGGCCAGGCAAGGAAGAGGTGGGTGAGGGGCCACGTAGGGCCAGCGGGCCAGTTCAGCATCCCCACCGTGGGTGCAGGGTGAGCCCACCCTGGCTGCACCCAGCCTGCTCCCCAGTTGGAAATGGCCTCGCAGTGGTTCACGGTTTTCACGACCCTGAGCTGGTGCACCCTGGACTTCGAGGGGCTGTGGGGATGCAGATGGGGCCTCTGGAGAACCCCTGAGTGCCCTCTACAGAGGAACGGCTGAGAGCCACATGGTGTCACTTGGGTCTGGGGTCCCAACGCCTTCCTCACTCACTCCCTTCTTTGTCAGTGCTGAAGCCGGGGGCTCCTGGTGTCTGGGGCCCAAGTGGTAGGCTGTGTGGGGATGCGGGCACCCCCATCTGGGCCACTGGTTCAATCTGTTCAAACCTCTCTCTTTGTAGAGTTTTCTCGCAATGCCACTTGTCCAGTGGCACTGAAAAAGAAATTCCTTTTTCGGCACTGCAGTCCTGTAATGTGGCTCATTTGGTCCCGTACTTATGTGTTTAAGGGACAACTTGCATGCAGCTTAATATCTGAATGATTTTGCAATGCTGCCCGGGGACTTCGGGGGGAGAGAGAGAGAAATAAAATGAGGGCTGCCTTTCTCTTGGGGTGGGATGCATGCTCTTTTATGCAGGGTATAGGTGGGTCTGGGCAGGGGTGCCCAACCCAGTCAGTGTCCCTGCCAGTAGTGAGTGCCCTCAGGCTGTCCGTGCATCGGGTCAGTGTCTGACCCTAGGGTTGCAGAAGCATCTACCCCATAACTCAGGGAGCCTACTGCGGTCTGGATGGGAGATGAGCTGATTCACATGCTGCAGCCTGGGAAGACTTCTTGGAGGAGGTGGCAGCTGAGCTGAGTTTGGATCACCTCTGCCTGCAGTCACGGCACTGAGCGCTTCCCAGGCCCAGCGATGCCAGATCCTCAGTGCAAACCTCGTAAGGCAGAGGGGGCTTCAGACGAGGAGAACTGGTCACAGCTGGCTAGCACCATGGGGTTCCCCACGCAGTATTGGACATGACAGAGAGAGGACGTAGGAGAGGTGGGTGCATGCAGGGTGGTGATGGACGCTCGGGGAGGAGGGTGTACCTGCTTGCTGCCCCAATCTTGGCAAGCCCTTCACCCAGCTGCCAAGGCTGACCACCACCACCACCAGAAAGTCCTCCTGGATTCCCTGGCACTTTGAACCCAGTCCCTCAGGAAATCTACCTGCTCTAAATCCTCACCGACACTCAGTGGCCCCAGTGCGTTCAGGATAAAACCCTGAATGTTAACAAAGGCCTCCCCTCAACAGCCCACCTGCCACCTGTCCCCCAATCTCTCCGCTCCAGCCCCACTGGACTCTGCAGAGCCTCTGACTAGTGATGGTTGTCCCTGCCTCAGGGCCTTTGCACATCCTGTTCCCTCTCCCCCTTGGCTCCTCCTTTCCAGGGTCCTTCAGGTCTTAGTTCATGAGTCACATCCTCTGAGAGGCAACCCCCACCACTCCAATCTGTCACATGACCCTGCTCTTTTGTTTTTGAACACATGTCATGGACTAAAATTAGGCATCTGCCTTTCTGTTGAGAAGGTGAATTCTCGGTGGGCTGGGAGCATGTCTGGCTTAGACACCAGACCTAGAACCGGCCAGGTATACCCTCGGAGCTCAATGTCTATCTACCAAAAGTGATCACACTTTGATCACACACTGCTGTGTTCTGGCAGGCCAAGGCAAGTCTCCATGAGAGGAACTTGCTTCTTGGCAGAAAGAACCCTTTTTCCACCCCACTTCATTGCAGGAGAGTATTGCAACAGTTGAAGTAAGAGTAAAAGACTTAAACAAAGGCCTCTCTCTTCAACGGGATGAAGAGAAGAAAGAATGGGTGAGCCCCCATCTCGGGGATGTGACATCGCAGCTACACCTTGATGGAAAACATGTCCCTACCACGAGTCACAAACAGCTTTGCAGACAGAAATCCTCTCTCATGCGTAGGCTCTCAAAAGTCTCCCCCACTCATGGCTCCCATTTCTATCCCAGGCTCCCGGGGAAGCCAGAGACAGACTTGCCACCAGGGGCTTTCATAGCAACCCTGCTGTTAAGGGCTTAGGTCTGCCCTTCCAGTAAATCCGAAAAAAAAAAAAAAAAAACCCACAAAAAACTGAGCATCTGAGCAACTGAACCCCCCCCCTGCTTTCTTGCACCCCAGCTTTCGTCTCACCAGGCAGAGGGTCGGCAGGGTGGCTGGAAGATTTTGAGCCTGATTCTCCACTCCCCTCCCCCCCATTGCAAAAAGCAAAAAATCAACACTGGGCGAGGAGCATGGGAAAGAACCCAAGGCAGATGCTTCCCTGGTTGCTAGGCAACGGGAGCAGCGGGGGTGGGGGGGGGGGGGGGGTGGGGGGGTGGGGGTGGGATGGGTGGGGCTGGGTACCATGGGCCGGCCTGCGATGAGAAATCTGGGAGGTGGTCAGAGGAGGCAGAACCGGGCAGGAATGTGTCAATCGCATCTTCAAGGTCATCGATAAGGTACAAAGATCGCTGCCAAATTGTCCCGCATCCCCTGCTCCGAAAGGGGCAGCGGGAAACCTTGCCAAGCCCCCTGTCGGTTTCCAGAGGTTTGTTCTAAGGAAGTTTGCCTCAGCGTTTTCCTGGTCGCCTTCTTCCTTGGGCTCCTGGGGCTGAGAAGTTTTTTCAAGTAAGCAGATTAAGGCTATGTCAAGCCAACAAGCCAGGGAATCATGATTTCCTTTGAGGGGGGGGGGTTGGGAGAAGGGCAGGGGACTGTCATTTCCTGCTTACGTCTGTCCAATTAAAAAAATTTTTTTTAAATAAATTGTATCTGGTTGTTCCCATTATAAAAAATAAAAAAATCAGAAAAAAAAATGGAAGTAGGGAAAGAAAATCCTCAGTCACGAATCTGCCGTATTTCCTTCCAGTCTTTCCTTTTTTATGCACCGTTGGTCTTGGATGGGCCGCTGGTGACACTCAAACCACCGTGGATTATGCAGTGTGCACCGAGTGCCCTAAATAAATACCACATCTAATTTAATTCCTCTGGCGACTCCGTCGTTATGAGCCGCCGCCTGATAGTCCATCAAATGGACACACCAAATTCGCGTTACCCTTTGCCTCCTGCTGTACGTTTAGATCGTCTTCAGAACAAAGATGCAAATTTATAAACCGCATCGCAGGCAAACAGGAGCCTGCCACGTTGGAATTCTGTCCCTCGGAGAGTCTCCCAGGAATGAAAAACTCCTCCATCCAAGAGAATGAATATTACAACGCATTCAAGGCAAAACCACCTTCTCCCAGAGCTCTGCCAGATTCCTTCTCGTTGCAGGAGAGGGAGTGTCCTTCTTCGCTGTCAAGACAATACTGCGACGTCTCATGAAAAAATAAAAATCCTTTTCTGCGCGCACGGAGGTAAGTTTCACAGCCAGGTGTCACTTTGGGATGTTGGACACTCTCCACATCCGCCACTGCTGTTCCTTCCACTGCTGAGAAGTGGAAATCCATTCAACATGCAATCAGCAACCATCGACCGCCTTCCTTTGGGCGGAAGGGGGCAAAGGTGACCCAGGGGTTGTCACTTTGTGCAGCGGGTGCAACCCTGCTCTCCCATGGAACACTATTAGCTGCGGGGTGCTGATTCCGCTTACATTACCCCTCAGAGCCTCGATGACATCGGATAAAACCAGCAGCATCCACGTTGCAGCGATGCGGAGACCGATGAGTAAGAAAATGCGTTTTAGACATTTGCTACCTAGAAAGATTCGGCCTCAGGGACGCCGGCACGAAGAGAGCTGGGATAAGGGGTTGTAGGGAAAACTGGGGGATAAAAATGAAAGTCAGGGCGGGCCATGGTGGCTCAGCAGGCAGAGTTCTCGCCTGCCATGCCGGAGACCCGGGTTTGGTTTCCGATGCCTATCCATGCAAAAAAAAAAAAAAAAAAAAAGTGAAAGTCACAGACAGAAAAGTAACTCCAGATCTGCCAACCCTGGCCTCCTGGTTAGGGTAAAAGCTCTACAGGTGCTGCTGATGTCTGGGGCTCCCCCACAGCATCCCTCCCCACCAGAAGCTCACCTCCACCTGACCATGAAGTTGGCTCCTGTAGCATTTTCCTGATAGTGTCAGCTGACAAAGGGACCCAAGCTTCAAAGAGGAAAAAAAAGGAACTTGGAGGAAAGAGACAAAGAGCACCAAAAAAAAACATTTCTAGAAAAATCCTCACATACATCTATAAAATATATATATATATATAATGCATATATAATATTGTATGCATATATATTATGCATATATAATATCCTCAGAGATTATAGAAAATATAGCAACCAGGAAACAAGTGTAGTTTGCTTTAAAAAAAAAAAAAAGGGCACACTCAAAGAGCCAGAAAGAGCCCTTAGAGATTAAAAACTTAAGAGTCAAAATTGAAATAGCAACCAAAGGGGTGGAAGAAAAAGTGAAGGAGATTTCCTGGAAGGTAGAATGCAAAGGCAAAAAGAAAAACAGGGAGGAAGGAAAATCAGAGGGTCTGTCCAGGAATTCTACCCTATGTCAAAGAAAAATTTCCAGAGGGAGAGATAAGAAAGAGACACCACAGCGGAACAAATCGCCAATGAAATCACCCAAGAGAAAGTGCCAGGAGTGGAAGATACAACAAAACCCCCAGCACGACTAATGAAAAGAGAGCCCACCAAACACACCACTGGGGAAGTTCAGGAAGTGGGTCGAAGAGAGGGTCCCGCAAGCTTCCAGAGGGAAGAAAATACGTGACAAGAGGAGAATGAGGAAGCAGGACGGGTTCAGATGGTTCAACCACCTGACCCTGGAAACCAGAAGACACGGGCAGGGAAACAAACTGCCACACAGAAAACTCACCGTGGCTAAACCACCCATCACGTGGGAGCTTCTGAGGATGCACATGCCCAAGACGAGGAAGCAGACCAAGAAACGGGGGGACTTGGGGCCCAAGAAACAGGGGTCCCAGGACCCCCTGGGTGCAGGAGAAGACAGAGGCTGGGGCCACAGCTGGGCAGCGGCCAATGAAGTTTCCAGCTCTGAGAAGAGAAGTTGGTTTTGCTGGAGAGGTTGGGAAGAGAGAGAGTCAGACACAGAAAACCAAGGCAATCACCAACTCCAGGAAAATCAAAAGCCACATCCTGGAAAATCAGTGTTCCTTAACATATGTCATTCAGCTGTGAACAATGTTTATATATATTAACATAAACACTGACTATTTGAGTAACCTAAATTGTGACATAACTATTGGGAGAGGAGGATGCCTAAAAGAGCCAAATCTCTATGAAATCCATCAAAAATGTCTAACAGGTAAATTAAGAGATGGGTAAAACACATTATTTTGATATATGGAGGAAAATACTCAGACAAACTGCAAATAGAAATGGCGGGGATGGCCGTTGGGGATCAGAGCATATATTGCTAACATTTTTTTTTTAAGTTTAACACAGTCTTCGGTACACAAACAGACTATACATATCAGATAACGTTTCTATAAACGATAAGAAGACATATCCACCTACCATCGAGGGGCTCGTCACAGAGTCAGGGAGCTTTCTTTATAGATTTTCAGTTTTATTTCTTTAAACACTTATTGAGGGCTTAGGCTGGGCCATAATTACCAATGCAGTTAATTTAATAGTCGAGAAGTGCCCCCCTCTTTCAGTGCAGAAACAGATGAGAAATGCACAAGGTCAAATCGATTAAGAAGTGCATCTATGTTTTCATATGGCCCGCGAGTTAAAAATATATTAAAATTTCTCTTACATTTTTAAAACTATTTTTATTGAGAAATAGCCACACAATACAGTCCAACCATATTATGATCAACGGCTCACAATATGATCACATAGTTGTGTATTCTTCACCACGATCATTTTTAGAAACTTTGCATCACTCCCGAAAAAGAAATAAAAAGAAAAAAAAAAAGCGCTCATACACCCCTACCCCTTACCCCTCCCTCTCATTGACCCACAGTCTTCCAATCTACCCAATTTTTACCCTTTATTCCCCTTATGATTTATCTATTTGTTATCCCTTTTTTGGTTGTTGTTGTTTTCACTCATCTGCCCATACCCTGGTTAAAAGGAGCATCAGACACAAGGTTTTCACAATCACACTGTCACACTCTAAAAGCTCTGTCATCATATAGCCCTCTTCAAGAATCAAGACTATTGGAACACAGTTCAACAATTTCAGGGACTTCCCTCCAGCCACTCCAATGCATCATAAGCTAAAAAGGGATATCTATATAATGCGTAAGAATAACCTCCAGGATAACCTCCTGACTCTGTTTGAAATCTCTCAGCTACTGACACTATTTTGTCTCATTTCTCTCTTCCCTCTTTTCATCAAGAAGGTTTTCCCATGATACCTCGGGAATCAGGTCCCACGTTGCCAGGTAGATTTAAACCCCCGGGAGTCATGTCCCACGTAGGGGGGATGGCAGTGAGTTCACCTGCTGAGTTGGCTTAGAGAGAGAGGCCACATCTGAGCAACAAAAGAGGTTCTCTGGGGCATAATTTATAAGTAGGCTTAGCTTCTTCTCTGCAGAAATAAGCTTCGTGGGGGCGAGCCCCAAGAATGAGGGCTCAGCCTATTGAACGGGTTGTCCCCACTGCTTGCAAAAATATCAGAAATTCCCCAGGTGGGGAAGTCGAATATTTCCTCCCTTCTCCCCAGCCCCCCAAGGGGACTTCGTAAAAACTTCTTTATTCTCTGCCCAAATTACTACAGGATATATTGGGGCATCACACTAACCTGATTCTTTTACATTTTTAAATAGTTGAAAAATGAGAATATTTTGTGACATGTGACACTTCACAGTCAGTGTCCATCCTTAAAGTTTTAGTGGCACGCGGCCCCCTCCCTGCATTTACATTTCATCTACAGCTGCTTTTGCACAACAGAGGCCAAGCTGAGATGATCCTGGCTGCTGAACTGAAAATATTGGCTCTCCAGCCCCTTAAGGAGAAAGTTTGTCACCCCTCGAATTGGAGGATGGAGTCACCGGGGAGGATCAAGATAGAGAGGGGTCCTGGGGGAGGGGAATCTTCGAAGGAGATGTTTTGTGCCTTCTGGTTCTAAGTGTGTCACCCCATCACTTTCCTCTGTCTTTACCCTTTCATCCATTTCCATGTTCTTTTGTTCGGTGAGGGCCTCTTCCGTGCCAGGCTGCAGGAACACATGGACGCCCCAGTTGGAGTGGGACCCTGCCCTCAGAAGGCAGACAGAAAAGCAGTGGCCCTTAGAGAGCCCAATGGTGTACCAGGTAAAGATTCAGGCTCTGACGATGGAGAGTGATGGGGTGGGGGGTGAATATGCCAAGAAGGAGCCGGGCTTAGGAAGAGCTGCGGGAAGGGCACAGCAGGTGGCAGGAACAGCATGTGCAAAGGCCCTGAGGCTGGACGATGCCTGGAGCCCTTGATGGGCAGGAGGCCGGTGCAGTAGCAGAACAAGCCATGGGGAGGGGTTTACCGCGGGGAGCTGAGAGCCGAAAGGTGACAGGGATGGGCCTGGGCAGGGTCTCTGTGGCCCTCACAATGAGTGAGGAGCTGAGGTTTCTTCCTAAATGCAGAAAATGGCTCTGATCCCAATTAAATGCATAAACTCGTGCGTGTGGCCGGGACATGGGTCCCTGGCTGGGCTGTCACATGCACCCAGCTCCACCCTTAGTTCCAGGAACACAGAGCAAAGGGATCTGGGAGCAGGGGGGGGGGGGGAGGGACAGCCCCTCTCCCACACCCAGCTCCCCAAAGGGGCAGTTCTGGTTGAAAAGCATATTTTCCTCCAAGGAGGAAGGGAGCCTTCTCTCCCTGGGCCCCTGCGTCCAAAGGCAGAGAGGAGACAAGCTAATTTTAAAGGTGCCGACATTGGAACAGGTACATTAGACAGCCAGCTCCAGCTCTCGTAATTTTGCACAGGCTGTTCCACCTGCTTGGAATTATCCCGTTGGCACCTCCAGGTCTTCCTCCTACACCCAATTCAGGTTCCTGCAAATCCTCCCCTCCCAGGCAACCCCACCCTTCTCATCCTGAGGTCCCTTTTATCCCTGGGTGGGGTACCGCGTGGAAGAAGCTGGCCTCTTTCATCTCACTGTGGGGCAGGCGCAGACCCAGCCATCTCTCTCTGCCTCGGTGACTGAGAAGGAGGCCTGCCTGGAGGAAGCAGAGCCGAGATCCAGAAGGACACTGAGTCCCAAGAAAATAACCCAAATCCATAGATCCAGCCAGGCCTTAATTTCCTGCCAAACTTCAGTCTGGCAGACAATCTTTGTTTCTGTGTTTGTGTGAGGATGAGGTTTCTTTCCAAAAGAATTCCTGACCCTGAAAATGGTACCCAAAATGGGGTGTTGAAGGTGACAGGCTATAAAATGTGGAACTACTGGGTCAATTTAGGACATCTGGAGACGCCCACTGGCAAGGGGAAGGGAATTCCAGGCAGAGGGAATGGCCTGAGCAAAATCATGGAAGTTTCCAGAATTCAGAGTTGCTAGAGTGTTGGATGCTTGGTGTGAGCAGAAGCTGATGAGGCTTAGGAGGTGAGTGGGAAACAGAACACAGAGAGTCCCGCATGCCAGGCTGAGGGTTTTAGGTTCTGTCCTGCAAGCAGTTTCAGGAGCTATGGAGGGATTTAGAGCAGGGGAGGACCCGTGGTTGAAGGTAAGTGGAAGGAAAGAGCAAAGCCAGAGGCAGCTAGGAGACCAAGGAGTAGGATGGTGGCCTGGGGATCTGAGAACTTCTGAAATCAATTCAACAAGGCCATCATGAAAGAGGACACGTGGAGCAGAAGGAGCAGTGAGATGGGGGCGCTGGGGTTCTGGCCTGGTGGAGCGGCCCCCTAACTCAGGCTGCTGGAAGGCAGCAAGGAGCCCCCAGCTTCATGGCAGGAGACAGGAGCAACCCAGGGTTGCAGAAGTGCTGCCTCTGGGCACTGGAAGAGTCACTGAGTCTTTGTAATTCAAAGTGGACAAACCCTTGGTCTCCTCCAGGGATGGGGAGCTCACCCCTCTAAACCTGTGGCCTGAACAATCCACGGGCTGAATCCTGCACCCCATGGTCAGACACGATGCTGCAGCACCCCAAGCCGGCCCTTGAGATTCGAAAACCCAGTGCTGTATCCTTACAGCCCATCCTTCTCCAAGCTCATCACCCTTGGCTCTTCCGCCCATTCTTTCTGGGGACAAGGTCCCCCGGGGGGTCCTGAGAATGATTGTAGGCCCCACTCAGAAACTGAGTCTCACTGATGGGCAGCAAGAGAATTCTGGCCCATTTCAATTCTCTTCCTATCTTTCTGGCTGCAGCAAGGGAGGCACCCCCTGGGAGCTCCCGCCCCTCTTGGGCAGAAGAAAGCTGACCTCTGGCGCAGAGCCTACTGGTTCTGTTGGGTTTCCATGTAGCTATTTTTCCACTTCTTTTCTTTCTTCTCCGGGCAAGTGACGGTGGTTTTCTACACACGGGAAAGCCCCAATGGCCAGGCTGAAGGAGGGTGGCAGGTTGCCCAGCCCTTCACATGCAAAGAAGTCCTGCGGCTGGGGGGATGGAAAGAGGGGACTGGACAGAGCCATGGAGCCAAGAGGCGCTGGGGTCTTAGGCCAAGGGAGCCTCAGGCAGGGAGGCACTGTCATAGCTTCCCCGGGCCAACCACGACTCTTCAAATAACAGAGATGTACTGTCTCCTGCTTCTGGAGGCCAGAAGTCCGAAATGGAGGTGTGTCTGCAGGGCTGCACCCCTCCAAGACTTGTAGGGAAAGTTCCTTCCTGGCCTCTTCCTGTCTTTGGACCACAGCCAGCTGGCCTTGGCTTGTGGCCGCATCACTTCAGTTTCTCCATCTTTGCAGCCCATCCCCTCCCCGTGTGTCCCAGTGCAGGTTCAATCCAGAGCAGGGTAATGGGCAGCCTTGCTGCGAGTGTAATGATAACGAGAAACCGCTATGCCATTCAGGAGAGGCAGCCTCTCCTGCTGTCTGCCCCCCTCCCTGGGGAGAGCCCTGTTGCCTGTTGGAGGGTGTCCTTCCAGAACGTTCCCTCAGATCCATTCCCTCCCATATAACAGGAACAGTGTCTGGCCATCGGTATCGCATGGCATCCTGGTGGTGGTTTATAACTAACCAGAGAAGTTAGCGTTTGAAGACAGAGTCTCCTGATCTGTGTTGCCTAATATTCCATAACACAGGTGCTACGTAAATTTCCTGACTCCCCCTCTGTTACCCAACGTCATGGCACCTGTCAGTCATAGACGCCCAGCCTCCTGCGCTTACAAGATTATTCAATCTTGGGCACCTGCTTTCTGGGCATCTGAGTCCGTCATCCTGATCAAATCAGCTTCATGTCCTGGGAATGAAGATAATGGAGCTGCCTTCCCAGCGTGGTTGGGGGGACAGGCATAGAGCTGCGGCACCCCAAATCCTCGCCAAACTGCCCTATGAAAAGCTGGGGCTGCCCCACCTGCAAAGGAGGACCCCAGGTGAGAGAGAGGCAGGACCTGCCTCTGCTGCTGTCCCCCTCCCCCTCCCCACAGGGCACTGCCCACCCTGCCACCCCCCATCTCAGGCCTCCAGCTCCAGATGTTTTTTTTTCTGTTGCCTCAATTTCCCCTTAATGATGATAATGATGGTGGACATAATGATCTCAGCAGACATCTTTGAGTGCTTGCTCTGTGCCAGTCACCCCCAGCTTTCCCGGCTCGCTCCCTTCTGGTTTCTATTCCCCAAGGCCTCTTCTCCCCACATGCCCACCGAAAATGCCAGCTGTCCAGCCTCTCCCGTCCCCCCTCCCCTTGTACTTTTTCTCTGTAGAGCTGGGAGGTGGGAGCTACTACACGATTCACCAACTTATCTGGTTTCCTGGCTGTGTCCCCTCTGGAATGTCACTCATTCCCTGAGGGCGGGTGGGGATTTGGGGTTGCGTTGTCTGGGGCTCTGAGCTCCCCACCTGAGGCATAATAGGTGCACAGATGTATTCTTTAAGCCAAGGACTAGTAGGGGTAATCAGCAGCATCTGTCCCCATTTCACAGAGGAGTAAAGTGAGGCTCTGAAGGTCGGCTGGGCCCCCAGATCCAGGCCACGGTGGGGCTGCACTTTGGCTCTCACTCTGCTGCCTGCAGGGCAGGTGGAAAGCCTGCCCCACCCCACTATGTAGAGAATGCACCTACAACTGAGCCTTCTGAATCTGGAGGGCAGGCGCGCGCCGCGTGGCCACCCAGGTGTGGGACACCTGAGCAGGAAGCTTTCCCCAGGTCCAGCTCATCCTCAGCTGTCCCATCAGATTGCTCCCATCTACAGAGGCGGAGGCTGAGGATTTCCATTCGCAGAGCCGGAAGAGTCCTCTGGCTCGGCAGAGCTCTGCGGCTTGCTCACCTCCCCGGCTGGGCAGCTCAGTCCGGCGCTCGCGCGAGTGGAAGGCAGCCCGCCCCTCCACTCCCCCCACCCCCCCGCCAACGCAGTTCACAGCCAACTCCCGCTTCCCAAGCCGCCACTCTCCGGGGTGGGTGAGAGTGGACGGCTCGTAGTGCCAAGCCCGGGGACCGGCCTGGACCCGTGTGCGCCCGCCGCCGGGTCCGGCTCACCGGGGAGACTCCGGGGCGGAGTGCGGAGAGGCGGGTGGCCGCGGCGCGCCGAGCAGACCGCAGTGCGGCCGGCGCTAGGACCTGCCGGGGACAACCGGGCTGCAGCGCTGCCCCCCCTCCGCTGCCCCTCCCTCCCCAAAATGAGGAAACGGAGCAACTTGCTCCAAGTTGTACAACCGGAGCCGCTTTGAGGTGCGCAACGGGCGCGAAGGGTCCCTCCTGGGGCCGGGCGCAGGGTACAGCCCGAGGGTGCCCCCTGAACAGGTGAGTGCGGCGGCAGGGGAAGGGGCGAAAAAGCAGGGCGGGGGACAGGTGGGGAGCTCCGGCGACGGGGGGGGGGGGGCGGGGGCGGAGTGCACGCGGGTGTGCGCGTGGCGGGCGCGCGCGGCGGGTAGGCAGCCGGGCGGGGAGGTGGTTAGAGGCGTCCAGACGCGGGGTGGGGGTGTTATGTGCGGGAGGGACATTTTTTCCTGGTGCGGGTGTGTCCGCGCGTCCACGTGGAGAGATGTGCGCGTTTGGTGGAGACGCGTGTGCGCGGCCCTGCCTCTGGCTTTGCGCGCCCGGGTACCCGGGTGGCCCAGCATCTGGCGCCCAGGTGTTCGTGTGTATATGTGGGGGGGGGGAGGCGAGGAGGGGGCGCTCGGCGAGTCCGAGGCAGGTACCCACGTTCCACCTGTCTGAGCGCCTGTGCATGCAGGGAGATATGTGTACACCTGTGTCTAGGTGGACTTGCCTTTGCATTCACCCCCACTTGCCTGTGTGAGCCTGGGTCCCAGCCCCTGTGTTTCTGTGTGTGCTCATACGTACATGGATCCGTATGCATGTGAGTACACGGGAGCTGGGGGGGAAGCATATCGAAAGAACTGAGACGCACCCCACCCACGAGCTGGGTGGGGTGGGTGCCCGTCAGGAGGCAGGAGGTGAGGAAGCTGGCTGCCACCACCCAGCAGCAACGGGTGATTCTGTGTGTCCAGCCTGGCTGGGGACTGACTTCACAGAGAGCGGCTCAGCTGGCAGCAGGCGGCACCCCATGATGCCACATCACCCCCACCCCCACACCATACCAGGGCCAGACACTTGGGAATGACCTTGACTCATCCCATTTCCTGGGCCTGCCCCCAAAAGAGGAAGAGCGGGGCTCCATCAGGTGGCCAGGGCTCCCCTACCCATTATGCCCGCTGTCTGCACCTGAGCTGGGCATGCTTACCACCCCACTCCCCAGCCCATGGCTGCTCTCTGTGCCTCGGCTTCCCTCTTGGGACAATGGCCAGACGACTGGTTTCCTCGCTGGTACTTCATGGATGTGACTCTAAGGGACCCCCTCGGGTAAAGACTACTTCACCAGAGAGGCTTTGGGAGCCAGCACCTAGGGCCCCCCTTGGGAATGCCTTTTTGCGGGGGGCTCTGTCTGTTCCCCCCTGCCCAGCTCTCACCCCACCTGGCATGGGCCGGAAGCCGTAGGCACTGAACCCCCCGGGGATCCCCAGCCTGCCTGGGCTCTGAATCTTGGCTCTCCCCCTCCCCAGGTGAGTCCCCGCTTCCTCCACACCCAGCAGCCCCCACCCAGTTCAGCCAGGATGCCCACGGTGAGTCCTGCAGGCTAAGTGCCTCTGTCCTCAGCCCTTCCTCAGCTTCTCTTCCAGGGGGTCTGGACACTCTGACCAGTGTCCCTCCTGCTGCTCCCTGCTCAGTGTTTCTTGGGTTACACTCCAGGCCCCTCAGCTTCCTGGCCCTCTCTGTCCCGGGTCCCCTTCGTTTGGGACTCGGCCTAATATATGTCCGTGACTTGTTCTCACTCTCCCTCTCCCCTCCTTTCCCCCTTGCTCGCTCTCTTTCTGCTTCTCGGCTATTTCCTCTGTCTCTGTCTCAATTCTGTTATCTGCCTCACCTCTCAGTGGTTTGCTGTCTTTTTTCCTGCTCCCATCCCCCCCACCCCATAACACAGTCCTATCCTCCCTTCCCTCTCCTTTGCCCCCGGAGGCTCCCTGATACCCTCCCACTACCCCCACTTTTGCACCACTCTCCTCCACTCCCATCCCAGAGACGCTGGGCCCCGGGCACCCAATGCATCACCAAGTGTGAGCACACACGCCCCAAGCCGGGTGAGCTGGCCTTCCGCAAAGGCGACGTGGTCACCATCCTGGAAGCCTGCGAGGTGAGCTGGGGGGGGTGGGTATGGGGGGCGGAGGCCACATGCCGGGGCGAGGTGGGGGTGGGAGTGTGGGGTGGACCCCATCCCTCCCCCCCAGGCTCCGCCCTGAACCCCCAGAACCCTACCTGCCTCTCCCCCCCACCCTCCGCTTTCCCCTCCCCCCCATCCCACCCGCCCCCCGCCAGAGCAAGGGCTGGTACCGCGCCAAGCACCACGCCAGCGGGCAGGAGGGACTGCTGGCGGCCGGCGCGCTGCGGGAGCGCGAGGCCCTCTCGGCCGACGCCCAGCTCAGCCTCGTGCCGTGGTTCCACGGGAAGATCTCCGGGCCGGAGGCGGTGCGGCAGCTGCAGCCGCCCGAGGACGGGCTCTTCCTGGTGCGCGAGTCGGCGCGGCACTCGGGCGACTACGTGCTGTGCGTCAGCTTCGGCCACGACGTCGTGCACTACCGCGTGCTGCACCGCGACGGCCGCCTCACCATCGACGAGGCCGCCTGCTTCCGCAACCTCGTGGACATGGTGGAGGTGGGGCCCCCCACCCCCACCCCGCCCGGGAGCAGGGATGGTCCCTGAGGGCCCTCTGGCCTCGGGGACGCTTGGGCTTCCACCCCCCCCACCGAGAACTGGGGGCACCCCTCCCCCCAGACACCCCACGTGGTCACCAATCCAGAGGCCCCACCCCCACCCCCCAGAAGCCTGCAGTTCCTCCCCTCCTACCCCAGATCCTTTCCTCTCGCCATGGAACCCAACCCCGGCTCTACCACCCCAGCTCCCACCTACCCTCACCCAGAGACTTCCGCCCCACCCCCTCCCAAAGCCAAGCTCACGGCCATTTTTGCCTCCCCTCCCCTCCCCTCCTCCCCAGTATTACAGCAAAGACAAGGGGGCTATTTGCACCAGGCTTGGCAAACCCAAGCGGAAACAGGGCACCAAGTCTGCCGAAGAGGAGCTGGCCAAGGGTAGGGCCCAGGGCCCCGGCAGGAGGGGAGACCCCTGAGTCACCCAAGGTGGTGTTGGCTTCCCCCGGCTCGGCCCCCCACCTGCCCTGTCCACTTTGGCCCAGCCTTGGGGGCAGGAAAGGGTCCTGGGTTCCAAGGATGTCACCATCCATCTTGGAGCCTCTAGGGCCCAGCTCACCTGAGCACCCACCTGGTTCCGGCACTTTGGGACAGAATGAGAAGATCTGGGCACCCTTGGGGCTAAGCAGGGGGCACCCATGGACCCGGTTTGGTCCAAGATCCATCAGATCCCCACATCACCTGAACCAGAAACCTGGGAAACCTCACCCCATCCCAGCGCACTCCCGCATCCCCTCCCTTGAACTGTTCTTGGCACCGTTTAAATCTACCCCCTCCCCACCCCTGCAGCATCTCCCCCATCAAATCACTTCTTCCCCACCCCACCCCTACACGGCCCCCCCGCAGTATCTTTACCATTAAAATCCGCCCATTTCTGCGGAGGCCAGGCAGCTCCACCACTCTCCAAAGCCCCCATGGCAGAGTCTCCTGCCAGCCTCTTCTGCAAGGCCTCTTCCTCTACACCCCACCAGGTTTGTTACATTACCCAGCATTTCCTCTCCTTCCTCCTTGCCTCGCACATTCTGTTCCCTGTACCTGGGATGCTTTTCCCAGCCCCTGAAGAATGAAATGCTCACTGTCCAAAGGTCATGCAAAATGCCCCAACCGCGGCCACTCCTGCCATCTTTTGAACCTAAGTATCGTGTCTGTCTCTTTGGGAGTACAGACTCCTTCCTGGAAAATTGGGGTGTCCTAGGGTTGGCATTTGTCTGGAGAGTAGTGTCACCCTGCCTGGTGGTATTTTAAGGGCTCAGGGTTTGGAGGAGCCTTGGTGAGGCTTGCAGGCAAGAGGAGTGGAGAGGGCAAGAGGGTTTCGGAGAAGGGGTCAGGGAGGGCAGAGTAGGGATGGTGACCTGGAACCCTGGAAGGTTCCAGAACTTTCCTGGCCTCCATGTTTGTTGTATAGTTTGCTCTGTCTGTGTTCCTGGGGGTGGTGGGAGTGGGGAGAGGTGTCAAAGGTAAAGATTTGTAAAGGCCAGGGCCTCTAGGGGTATTTAGAGGAACACCAGGCTGGAGAAGGTCCCCAGGGAGCCCAGGACAGAGGGACAGCCCCGGTCCCTGAGGCCTGCAGGCTTTTCACAACTGTAACACCAGCCATCTGGGAAACCCCGTTTTGCTCAGTTCAGCCAGAGATGGGCTCAGGATAGGGGGGAGCCTCCGGAGCAGGGGTGCTATGGGGGGCTGGGGAAACCCGGCACTCCTCTGACCAGGTTTCCATCTTCAGCTGGCTGGTTACTGAATCTGCAGCACCTAACCTTGGGAGCCCTGATCGGAGAGGGGGAGTTTGGAGGTGAGCAGGGGAGTGGGCTGGGGGATGGGGGTGGCGCTTGAGGTTTGGGAGGCACACCAAATCCAAATCTAGATTTAACCACCTGCTAACTGCGCAGCCAAGGAGAAGCGCTACCTCGCTTTGAGCCCGTGTGCCCCAGCGTAGTGGCTGCTGCCTTGAGCGCCGAGTCTGGCTGAAAGCCAAGCAGCAGGAATGGTACTCCTTTGCACCATTCTCTTGCCCACACTGTTCCCTGAAACTACTATTCGAGAAGGTTCTGGGGCTTAGATTGGGGGTGGGGGTGGGGTCAGCCGACTTGAGAGTAAATATTTTCAGGTTTGCAGGCCGGACTGCCTCTGTCACAGCCAACCAGCTCTGCCTGTGGCATTACAGCAGCCAGAGCTAACATGTAAATGATCGGGCGTGGCCATGTACCAATAAAACTTTATTTAGGGATGCCAGAATTTAAATTTATTACTATTTTTACATATCACAAAATAGTTTTCTTCTTTGATTTTTTTTTCTTCCTGACCATTTAAAAATGTAAAAGCCATCCTTAGCTCACACATTGTACAAAAACAGCAGGCTGGATTCGGCCCGGGGGCCGGAGTTGGCAGACCCCTTGGGCCTGGGTGATTCTCTTTAATTGGAGACCTGGAGCTTTGGGAGACGGAGTGGGGTGGGTGTGGAGGGGTTGTTTTTGGAGGTCTGGGGACCCACAGCTGCTCTGGCGCCCCTGGGGACCAGTGTGATCGGGTATGTCCATCTGCCTGTCTGTCCGTGTTTCCGTCCGGGTCCTGGTCTGCGTCCCCACCCTGGCCCCCAGCCGTCCTGCAGGGCGAGTATCTGGGACAGAAAGTGGCTATAAAGAACATCAAGTGTGACGTGACGGCCCAGGCCTTCCTGGACGAGACGGCGGTCATGACGTGAGATTCCACCCCCCACCTTGAGCCCGGGGCCGGGGCGGGGGTCCTGGCTGCACCTTCACTCCCACCCACCCTGCCCGCCCCCCAGGAAGCTGCAGCATAAGAACCTGGTGCGTCTCCTGGGTGTGATCCTGCATCAGGGACTGTACATCGTCATGGAGCACGTGAGCAAGGTGGGGGCGGGGCCGCAGGGCCGGGTGGGGCAGGGGCGGGGCTGCTGACCGGCCACCAGCCCCCTGTCCATCCCCGCCTGTTGCCCCCATCACAGGGTAACCTGGTGAACTTCCTGCGGACACGGGGCCGGGCCCAGGTCCATACGGCCCAGCTTCTCCAGTTCTCCCTGTGAGTGGGGCTTGGGGGGGGGGGGGTAGGGCCTGCCTAGCACAAGGGGAAACTGAGGCACAGAGCAGGGGCTCCAGGCATCCATGCTCTTTCCAAGCCTCTCTCCCTGCCAGGCACGTGGCTGAAGGTATGGAGTACCTGGAAAGCAAAAAGCTGGTCCACCGCGACCTCGCCGCCCGCAATATCCTCATTTCCAAGGACCTAGTGGCCAAGGTCAGTGACTTCGGCCTGGCCAAAGCCGAGCGGAAGGGGCTGGACTCCAGCCGGCTGCCTGTCAAGTGGACGGCGCCTGAGGCGCTGAAGCTGGGGGTGAGGCCCCCTGCGCCCCTGGGCCCACAGCTTGGGGTGGGGGTGGGAGGGGCAGCTCTGCTGTGTGACCCTGGGCCTGTCCCCTGACCTCTCTGAACCTCCAAGAGAGGCACCTGGCACTCAGTTGTGCCTTTTAGTCCCTATCTGGCCCTGGGCTTGTGCTTCCCACTCTGGACCTCCGTTTCCCCATCTCTGAAATGGACTTGGGCATTTCTTGGTCTTTCAGAACTCGGTGCAGAGGGGAAGGCTGGCTGGGCCCCCTTCCTGCGTAGAATCTGAGCTCGACTCTACTGGGGGACTCGGGTGGAGGAGATCCGAGAATGAGGGTCAACCCAGGGGAGGGGCTTCCTGGGCCAAGCTGGGGCAGGAGCAGGAGGCCTGGGGTGGTGGGGGGGCACCCTGCCTCACCCCCATCTCGGGCCCCACAGAAGTTCTCCAGCAAGTCGGATGTCTGGAGTTTCGGGGTCCTGCTGTGGGAGGTATTCTCGTATGGCCGGGCTCCGTACCCCAAGATGGTGAGTGGGGTCTGGAGGGGGTGGGTTGGGGTGCCGGGGCACCGGGGCCCTGATCCTCTCCCCACCCACCCACACTGGTGTACCCTGTGTGCGCAGTCGCTGAAGGAGGTGTCAGAGGCCGTGGGGAGGGGTTACCGCATGGAGCCCCCCGAAGGCTGCCCGGGCCCCATCCACGCCCTCATGGGCGGCTGCTGGGAGGCTGATCCCGCCCGCCGGCCGCCCTTCCGCAAGCTGGTGGAGAAGCTGGTCCGGGAGCTGCGCGCCGCGCCCACCGCGGCCTCCGGGACGGGGCGGGACGCCGAGGACCCCATGCTGCCCAGTGCCCAGGACCCCTGACGCCGCCGGCCGGGGTCACGGGCCCCAGAGGACCGAGGGGGGGGGCACCCAGGCCAGGCTTAGGGAAGTCCCTCCCGGCTCAGGGACAGGGCAGGCCCGCACGCCTGATAAAGACTGCGGTTCCAAGGACAGTTGGCGTCTGTGTCTGTCTGCAGCCCTGCACAGGTCCCTTTGGCAGTCAGCTCTGTGCACAGCCCCGCACTCCAGGGCCCTTTTCCCACCCCAGGCACCCACTGTGTCCCACCGGGTAGTGACCCATTCCTGGGGACCCACCTTGGCGTGGAGTGGGTGGGGTCTGCCAAGGTGGCGGCGCCCCGTGGGGCTCCTCCATGCTGTCACCCCTGCCCCTGCCCTCTCCCTGGGCCAGGCAACGA
Source organism: Tamandua tetradactyla (assembly GCF_023851605.1). Taxonomy (NCBI): domain Eukaryota; kingdom Metazoa; phylum Chordata; class Mammalia; order Pilosa; family Myrmecophagidae; genus Tamandua; species Tamandua tetradactyla. The sequence goes on from NC_135337.1 coordinate 78,718,135, forward strand.
CACATGTGAGTGTACCCATTTCACAGATGAGGGCACTGAGGCCCGAGAGCCTGGAGCCACCCAGGGAGGCAGAGGGGGGTGCTGGGGCCATGTCCGTGCCCAGAACCAAGCGTCTCTCCTCTTTTCCTCCAGCTGGCACTCCCATTCCCAGCATCAGAAATCACAGAAGTGCCACCTTGCCTTCAGGGAGGGAGGGGACAACTTTCCTCCCCCATACCCCTATCTCCCACCCATCATCTATCCATCCCTCCACCCGTCTGGCCATTTGTCCACCCACACACCTATCCACCCATCCACCCACCCTCTCACTTATCCATCCCTCCACCCACCCACCCATTCACTCCCCCCACCCTGGGTAGGCCATTGCCCTCCCCCAGCTTCAGCTGCTTCTTCTATAAAAGAGACTTTGTCTCCAGGGGTTCCCAGCAGTGAAGGGCTGGACATATGTAGGCCCAGCATACAGCTGGCACTCAGTTACTGCTGTGATCCTCAACTGCCCCTCAGTTTCCCCACGGCCCCTGAAGGACGTTAGTGATTCTTCCTGGCAGATACATGAAGTGTGGGGAGAGAGGAACGGCAGAGACTGGCCTGTCCCCCCTTATTCAGCTGGAGGGGGGACCTCTGTCCCCTGGGCTGAGAGCAACCCCACCCCCACCCCTAATCCGACCCCTCTAAGCTGACACAGCGTCTGCAGCGCCAGCCCTATCCGGCTAAATCGCCCAAAGCCCCCCCTGTGGCCTCTTAACCAGCCCAGGTCCAATTAGCTAATTGGGTCCTGAGCACAGAAGCAGCTCGTTAGCGTTTTAAAGTGATAAGCAATTACAGGAATTATCTACCCCTCTCCCCGCCTGCACCCCACCTCCTTCCATCCACCTCAGCGTCCCTCCCTTCCCTCTTCAGTGTTGCCGAATCCGTTTTCCAGGCCTCACCTGTCCCCCTGCCCTGACCCCAGCACCCCAAAGCACCCACTCCTCTTGGTTTGCGGGGTGCTCCCTGCTTGGCTTCAGGCCCAGCGCCCTTCTGGTGCCCCCCTGGACACCCCCAGCCTCCTTGGACTTGGCCAGGCCAGCAGCTCAGACTCAGCCTCTTCCCCTGGAACCTTCTCCGTCTGTCGGGCCACAGCCTCTGGGACAATCCAGGGACCGGTGTCAACCTTGCCTCCTTCCTTTCTCCCCTCCCCCTGTCCTGTCTCAAACAATGATTGCTTGGAGTTGCTTATCCCTCCCTCGTTTCCCCCAGGCTGCCACGCTGCCCGTCCGCAACCTCTCCCACCTACACATCACCTCTGCCTCCTCCTGGCCTCCCATTTTGCCCACAACAGATGAGAGGTGTCCAAAATGCCATCTGACCTTGTCCCTCCCCTGCTCTGCAACCTCCCGTGGCTCCCCCGTACCCTCCCGGCCACAGTACTTGGTATGCAGCGAGCACTCAATACATGTTTATTGATGAATGAATGAATGAATGGTGAACTTCTATTCATACCTCAAGACCCAGCTAAAATGTCCACTGCTCCTTGCCCTGGCCAGCAACCAGGGGAGGCAGCTGGAAGTGCCTTCATCTCTGGGGATCTCAGCTTCTCCTACCTTCTGCTGTCGGTGAGTCTAAGAGGACCACTTTCAGGCCCCAGATAATCACAGTAAGCATTCACTGAGCACCTTCTCTATGCTAGTGGTCACACAAAGTGCTGAATTTCCACTGCCTCACTGAGTCCCAGAGATAACCCCAGGAGGTGAGTCCTTGCGTTGCTTTTTTTTTACAGCCAGGGAAACCGAGGCCAAGAGAGGGGGGAGGCTCTGGTTGAGTTCTGCAGCGAGGAGCGGTGGGGCTGGGCAGACAGGTCCCGCCCTCAGTGCCCAGGCGGGAGGGGCCCCCTCAATTAATCACGGCCGCTAATCCTCCTTTGCAACCCCCACCCTCGCGGGTCTGGAAAGGCCAGGCCAGGAGCAGACGCAGAGCTGGGCCCACTGGGGCGGGTGCCTCGTGGAAATCAGGGCCAACGGAGGGTTGTGGCGGGCCGTGAGCACTGGGCAGGTGGGTGCCGGTGGGGGAAGGGCTCGGGGTATCGGGGTAGAGGGAGCATCCTGTTGGGGCAGGACCCTGGCCTCCTGCCTTCCTGGGATCCAGGACCCAGGCAGAGAGAACGGGGGAGGGGGGGGCAGAAGGATAGAGACCATCAGGGACCGCGGTAACAGCAAGGGAGGGAGGGAGACGACGGAGACAGAGAGACAGACCCACATGGAGAGATTAAAAGAGAGACAGAGAAAGACAAAGAATCAGAGAAACAGAGAAGGAAGTGGAGACAGAGACAAAGACAGTCCAAGAGAGAGATGCGTGGAGACCGGAGGCTGAACGGACCCACGACCCAAGTGGGGTGGGGGAAGCTTTCCCCAAAGCCGGCAGACCTGGCCCCAGGCCCTCCTCCTCCTACTCCAGAAGGACTCCCCTGCCCACTCCCCACTGGCGGTCCCTCCTGCTGTCTCACCACCATCTGTCCTGCTGCTGTCCCAGCAGGCAGCGGTGAAGAGGAACCATGTTCCTGAGCCCGAGTGAGGGGCCCACAGTCGAGGGTGGGGGGCCAGGGCCGGGCGAGGAGGCCCCCAAGAAGCACCGGAGGAACCGCACGACCTTCACCACGTACCAGCTGCACCAGCTGGAGCAGGCGTTCGAGGCCTCCCACTACCCGGATGTATACAGCCGCGAGGAGCTGGCAGCCAAGGTGCACCTGCCAGAGGTGCGTGTGCAGGTGAGGGCGCCCCACTGCCACCGCTGGCTTGGGAGGGAGCTGGAGCCAGGCATAGACCCTGCATGACAGGAGGAAAACCCAGGGAGGATTCTTGGAAGAAGGGATGTGGAAGCCAGGGCTTTGATGTTTGAGTAGGAGTTTGCCAACTGGGAAGGAGAAATGGCCTTTCCAAACAAGCTGGGTGTGAGGAAGATGGCAGGGGGAAGCAGAGAATAGAGATCAGAGAACTTATGAAGGGCCTGGGATGCCCAGCTGGGCAGCGTGGGCTTTCATGCTGAGGGCAAAGGGAGATCAGGGAGGGTGCTGGGGACCAGGCAAGGAGGGAATTAATTTAAAAAGACTTCAGGGTTGATTTGATGGGGGGGGATCATGAGACAAGGGATTGTCTCTCAAGACAGCCATCTCTCTGAGGCAGAACAAGACACACCAGCACTGCAGCAAGCGGGAGTCAGGTTAGACAGCAGGCAGAACCCCATGAAGCTAGGAGGTCCAGAGAAGGGTGTGGTGGGGCCGGGAGGATCCAACCAGCCTCTCCCGGCGGCCACCCAGCCCTGAGCTCCCTCTTACTGCCCGCCAGGTGTGGTTCCAGAATCGTCGGGCCAAGTGGCGCCGTCAGGAGCGTGTGGAGTCTGGCTCCGGGGCAGTGACAGCCCCGCGGCTCCCTGAGGCCCCAGCGCTGCCCTTTGCCCGCCCTCCGGCCATGCCACTGCCCCTGGAGCCCTGGCTGGGCCCAGGGCCCCCAGCAGTGCCGAGTCTCCCGCACCTCCTGGGCCCCAGGCTGCAGGCCCCCTTCGGGCCGCATACTTTGGGTCCTGCCTTCGCTGACAACTTCACCCTTGACCAGGCGTCCCTGCGTCTACTGGCCAAGGAGCACGTGCAGGCCCTGGACAGGCCCTGGCCGCCAGCGTGAGCCAGGAGCCTGCCCAGCCCCCCTTCCTGGCCTGACCCTAGGCCTGGGATCACTGGGGAGCAAGGTTGAAGGCCAAGGCTACGGGGGCCCCAGGCCCCCATCCACCATGTTTGCCCACCTGCACCCAGGCCCCAACCCCAAAAATGGGACTGAGGCCCATCTGGAGGAGGTGGCCAAACAATCCCCAGGCCCTTAAGGGAGACTCTGCCCCTCATGGAGTCTCAGTTTCCCTGTCTGCCAAATGGGCAACGGTGGGCTGCATTCAAGGGTTCCTGGACCGTACAGCTGTGACCAGGAGCTCCCTGGGATGGTAATCCCGTGAGTCGATGCGTTTAATCCCTCCGCCTGCTCCTAACCTCCCTTCTGGCAGCTCTCCTGGCCTCCCACCCCCCAGAAAGGGCCACAGCTGCAGCACCTTTGCCTCAACTTCCTCGCGCGGCGTGCTTGCCCTGGGAAGGGGGCATGGCCAGTTGCCCCTTTTAGGGCCGGAAACAGAAACTCGATGCTGGGCAACCTGTTTCCTGTGGCCACCCAGTGGAGCTGCTTCTCCAACTCACTGCTTGTGGCCCCAGGCAGGGTCCCTACCCTCCGTGCATACTGCCCGTCCCCACTGACCCCAGGGCCTGCATGTGTCTCCCAGCCCAGCAAAGCTGGTGATGAGGCCACTGTCTGCTCAGCTGACCCAGGCCAGGCCTCCCCAGGGCTCCGTGGGGCACAATTACTGGCGATGCTTCGCAGACAGGGCTGAGCTCGGGGCAAGGGGGATGCTGGAGTGGGAGGGGGATGGCGGGTGACTGGTGCTGGGGCTGCCCCAGTGCCAACGAGGGGGCACCTCGCCAGGGGATGTGCCAGCCTGGGTTGGAGCGTCTGCTACCCGCCCCCTGCCTCTCCCCAGGGCAGGAGGCAGGGCAAGAGCAGAAGCTGCACGTGGCTGGGGACTGCAGCCCTGGGTGGGGGTAGGGTGCTCTCTCCTGGGTGAGCACACTTGAGGGCTCACCCAGACTGCCCACACACCTGGCCTGTTCCCCTCCATTCTCAGGCAGCACCTCACACCCATGCCCTGCAGCCCCACACCCTATTCACACCTGCGCCTCTGTGTGTGTTCACAGTTCCAACGTGTGCTCACACGCACACGCCCACATGCAAAGCTGCCCAACCACAGGGGAGCAGCCTCTGTGGGGAGCCCGAGAGGTCCCGTCATTCATCTGTCCTTCCATCCGCTCATCAGCCATCCATTCATCTATCCATTTCCCCACACCCCTTTCCTTCCTTCCGTCCCACCAACCCACCCACCCACCCACCCATCCAATATATTATGGGGCACCCACTGTACAGCAAGCATTGGGGACGCAGCAGTGAACAAGAAAGACAAAAACCTGTTACATGGAACTGACACTCTAGTAAGCGAGAAAGATAAGAGTCAAGATTAAAACAAAGAAATAAACAAACCTGGATTGCCAGATCGTGGTATTTGCTAGGGTGGAAAGTGAAGCTGGGAAGGGTGATTGGGAGTGCGTGGCAGGGGCTGCAATTTAAATAGGGTGTCAGGGGAGGCCTCTCGGAGTTGACATTGGGCAGAAACGAGGAGCTGACGGGGGGAGCCATGGGGACTCCTGGGGGAAGAGCATTCCAGGCAGAGGGAACAGCCCATGCAAAGGCCCTGAGGCAGTGCCAGGCCTGGTGAGCTGGAGGAGCAGCAAGGAGGCGGCTGTGGCTGGAGTGGAGGGAGCGAGGGGGAGAGGAGGAAGAGGGGAGGGCAGGGAGGGGACCCAGGCAGGCTGTGCAGGGCCTGGGGGGGGGCCATTATAACTCTGATTTTTACCCTGGGTGAAGACACCAGTGAATGCATGCCCACAGATCCTCTCCCTGCCTGGGGTGGGCTGCCAGGAAGGGCAGGTGCCCGTTGATGGGCTTGGGGAGTCCATTTCATTTTCCAGGGCCGCAGGTGGACAGGGGCACATGGTCTGGGCAATCGCCTGTCCTGCTCCAGGGCCAGAGTCCTGCCCCCAAGACACCCTACCCCCACCCACCCCAGTCCTCCTCCCTCCAGAGGAGGACCCACAACCTCTCCAAAGGCCTGACCACCCCCCCCCCCGCCCCAGCCAGCTTCCTCCAATCTGGTGGCTGTGGCCTCGCCCTGGGACCCCCTTTCTCACAGCTGGTTCTGCCTGGTTAGACCCAGGTCCTCCCCCAGGTTGTGGGCCAGCCTCCCCTGGGGGGGGGGGGGGCGCAGGGTCTGGGCTGAGACGTGGACACCAGGGGTATAGACGAGAGGGAGGACTTCCCAGGAGGGGTGGGGGTTGGGGGGGAATGGGAGGGAGCCTTTCTGCCTGGCAGGCCGAGGACTCCTTGGTTAAGTGACTGGCTCAGGGACAGGCCGGTGAGAACCATCCTGTGACCTTGGGAGGCAGACAGGCAGGACGCGGTAGTCCCTTCCCTCTGGGGGCCTTGGGGAGCTGGGTGGTGGGCTGCTGGAGTCATCCCTGCCAGGAAGTGCAACCCACTGGGGGATAAAAAGACACAGAGACAGAGAGAGACATGCAGCGGATGGCAGTCTGAAGCACCTGGATCTACCCACGCCTGAAGCCATCACCTCCCCTTGCACGTTTCAGCTCCTGAAGCTCGCAAAGACTCTTCTGCTTCAGGTGGCCTGGGCTAGGTCTGAGGCCCTAGCAACCATGAGATGCCTGGCTAGGACGACCTCCCCGTGGAGGTCTGGGACTGGGGCCCCTGTGGCTATGCTAGCAATTCCAGACATTAGGGCTTGAAGCCGAGTGAGACGTGGAGGGGAAGGTGGCCTGCAGAAAGTCAAGTGGAGTACAGGGTGCCTCCCTCCCATCCTGCCCGGGCCACCACCCTCCCAGCGCTGACACCAGACACCACCAGTGGCATGCAGGGGCTGCCAGCGATGGCCCCAAAGTCTTTATTGTCCCCAGGGCCCTCCCCCAGCCTCACCGTCAGGGTATAGAGATCCCCGGCCAGGGAACTGCCTGGCGCTCAGAAAAGTCCATTTTTTCCAGGAAAATCGAAAGCCCTCAATACATGGGCAAGGTGAGGTCGGTGAAAACCATGCCTCCCGGTCCTCCCTCGGGGCCTGGAGAGTCTGGGAGATGGGGGCACCCCAGGCCCCTCCCTCAGTTAGAACTTCCGGTCCTTGCTCAGCCTGTTGTGGCGCCAGATGTTCTGTTTCCGCAGCAGCCGCCAGTACTCCCGGGTCTCAGGGTCCAGCTCGTCCAGTGTCTTGGGGGGACCCACGTTCATCTGGAACAGCCTAGCAGGGTGGGGGCAGGCATCAGGACTCATTGGCACTCCCGCCCTGGGGAGCCTTAGGCAGAGGCGTCAGCAAGGCTGGGGGAACCTGAGCCTAGTCCTTGGCTCAGAACGAGGGCGTCAAGCCCATCCTGTAGAAGTGGAGGCCAGCGGTGGGCCATCAGCCGCCATGTCACTCGAGCTTTCTGAACCTTCCCCGGCATTAAGGTCAGCACCAACACTGCCTTCCATGTGCCGCCACTGTCCTCAGGGCAAAAAACAAAATCCTCCCCACTGCCTGCCAGGCCCATGTGCCCTGGGCCCCTCACCTCCCTGCCTTCCTCCCCCCTCGACCCCCAACCCTCCTCCTCCAGCCACCTGGGCCTCACTGCTATTTCTCCAGCATACCAGGCACAGGCTAGCCTCAGGGACTTTGCACTTGCTGTTCCCTCTGCCTGCAAAGCCTCTTCTACCCCCTCGGGACTTGGCTCCCCAGTCAGCTCCCCAGGGAAGCCCTCCCCAAACTGAGATTCCATCAGTCAAGCACTGGCCGCTCACCCACCCCCATCTCGGGTCACTCACTCTCGGCTCCCCGGCACTAACTGGGAGTGTCACCTGCGATCTGCATGATGATTTGCTTATTGTTTGCCTCCCTGGCTTGCTCCTGAAGGTGGGAAGTTTTGGCGGTTCTTGTGTTTGTGTGTGCTGTTGTGTTCCCTGCACCTAGAACAGGGCCTGGCATACAGTCAGTGCTCAATAAACATTTGTTAAAGAAAAAAAAAGGCATCACTTGTTACTCGTTAAGGACTAGTTAATTCCTTTGAGGGAGGGGCCATTACCATGTTCCCCACTTACAGATGGGGCAACTGAGGCCCAAGGGTCACTGCTAATTCTGTCCCCAGAATGCAGCCATGGCAACATGCTCCCTAGGTCCCTGACACCCCACCTTGGGCCCTGGCCTCTCACCACTCGGGGTACTCGGCATCCGGCTTCAGGACCACATCTTGGCCCTCCTTGTAGATGTTGACACCCATGGCGTGCGTGGTGAGCTGGACGGGGTCTGTGCACACATCTGGGTCCTTCAAGGCCTCGCTGGCCACAACTCCTTTGCCTCCTTTACTTCCTCTGCCACCCTTCATGGCTGGGGAGGGGGAGGGGGGGCGTGTGAAGAAGTGTCAACTCAGCTCCACCCTTGCGGACTGGCCCTCCCCTCCTGCCCCCTTCCTCCTCGCCTGGCCTCAGGTCCTGGCCAGGCTTTGAGAGCTGCACCCGAAATGACTCTGAGTGGCCACTCTTGATACCGACACCAAAGAACTGAGATCAGAGGCTCCAACAGATCCAAGTATGCCAGCGCTCATAGTGGCAAAAGGTGGAAGCAGCCCCAAATGTCCACGAAAAGATGAATGGATAAACAAAACATGGTTCACCCACACCATGGAATATTATTCATATCGTGAAAAGGACTGTCGTTGTGATTCTGGCTACAACGTGGAGCAACGCTGAAGTGGAAGCATTGCTGAGTGGAAGAAGCCAGACTCTGAAAGATGGACGTTGTATAATCCCCCCTTATGTGAAACATCCAGAATAAGCAGATTCAGTGACAGAACGTAGACTGGAGGTGATGAGGAGCTGGAGGTGAGCAGATGGGAAGTTACTGCTTTATGGGCACAAGTGATAAAACAGTTTTGATAGTGGATTGGTGGTGAGGGCTGCACAACATTGCAAATGTAATGAATGCCACTGAACTGTACTCCCAAAAATGATTAAAAGGGCAAATTTCATGATATATATAAATATATATATAGTACCACAATTATTCTTTCACAAGCTGTTTTTAAGTGGAACATGGACAAAGCATAAATAACTTTAAAGTCATTCCCTTTTAAGTGCTATTTGATTGCTTCTGTTTATCTCGTTGAGAAAGTCTTCATTAGCTGCTATGTGTCTTTAAGACCTACTGTGTGCCAATTTTCCCCTTTCTACAAAGGAGATCAGGCAAGGCTGTATCCAGCTAAAGTTTTTGCGTAAATGATCAATCCCCACATGGGATCGGGTTTCTGGTGATGACTTGCCCAATGTCACAGAGTGGGCGGCAGAAACAGAACTGGAACCCAAGTTAATTAACCCCCTCCACCCCAAAGCCTAACGACTCGCTCCTGCACAGTGAAACGCGCTGGTTCCCCGCTCCCCGCTCCACTCTCTCCCTCCCTCCATCCATCACGGGCCACTAGGGTTCACGCTGGCGCCTGCGCACTAGGAAAGATAGCGGCACAAGATGCGCGCCTGCGCACTAAGTCAAATCTCTCCCTAAAACATCTCCGAGACACGAACCCACGCCCTGAACGGGACTAGGTCCCTCAAACTGCGCTTGCGCAAGTGCCTCTCTACGCTTGCGTCCCAACTAGCGCCTGCGCACTACGAGCTCCCCGGTATCCTCATCCTCCCTACTTTAGTCCCCCTTAACTCAGCTCACCCGGCTTCTTAGCATAATCCCGGGCCAGCAGTCTTTCAGGGGCGGCGAGATCCAGAAACTCGCGGACCCGCCAGCCGGCCCACGTCCGGGTAGCCCCGAAGAAGCGCCTAGCCGCCATGACGTACGCCGGTTGCCTGCACGTGCACACTTCCGGGAGACGTCAGAGCCCAGGGGGTGCTTGGGAGTTGTAGGCTCTTAGCGCTTTCTAGGAAATGTGTTACCAGCCTTAGGCAGCCACTCATCATTTTTTTTAAAACCTTTTCAATTACTGTCTGAAGGGGAATTTCAAAAGATATTTCCTTGACTTCTTGCCCTTTGCCGATTACTTATTTACTTTAAAGATCACACTTTACACATTAAAAGAAGTTACCATTGGAATCTCGCTGTTTTCCTGCCCTATTGCTAAATCCTTAACCCGCTTGGGCTCCTTGAATCCTCATAATTAAGAGCCAAACCGGAAGTGTACCTTCAGAAGGGTTCCCACCACCACCAGCGCTCGTTGCTTTGTCCCGGGCGTCGGAAGACACCTGCTCGCTCTCCTTTAATATTTCCCAGCCCCCATTTCTTTCCACTATTCCCTTGGAATAATGACCACAACCGTGAGAGGCAGGGAGTGGGCATTAGCCTCATTTTGCAGTTAAGGAAACAGTTTCAGAGGCCACCCAGCAGAGTGAACTGAGGCCCGGGATTTGAACCCGAGTTCCCGACAACCTGTCCCGGTCCTTGCGCCCCCGCGAGGCGAAGCCCGCCGGGAAAACTACATTTCCCAGCAGGCCCCGCAAGGAGATGCATGCGCGGTGGGTGGGAAGAGCGGCTCCGACTGATCAACCGGAGTTCTTGCCGGAATTAGTTAGCGGCCGCGGCCGGAGGGCGGCCCGGAATATGAGGGGGGCGGCCCCGGGGAGCGGGGTCCCGGGTCCCCGCTCGGGGCTCAGGCGACCTCGGATTGGAAAGTAAGTATCCCGGCGGTTCAGGGCAGGGTCTGGAGTCGGTCCCTGAGTCAGGGGTCTTGAGTCAGGGATCTGAGGACCAACTGAGGTGTTACCTTTTAGCTTTAGGTTTGAGGCTGGGCTCCGAGGTGCGCGGGTCTGAGCCTGGGGTCGGGTCTTGACACTGGGTTCCAAGGGCCAGGTGTAGGTTGGAATCCAGATTTGGGGTCCTCTCTCTAGGCTGGGAAAGTTTTTAAGCCTGACATCTGCCTTAATGGCGTCTTGGGTTTGGGGTCTTCCGCCCTAGAGTCTGTATCTTGAACCTGGGCTCATGCCTTGGGGGAGGAGGGCTTGGAAGAACCAGAGCTGGAGGGAGCAGGGTTCCAGAGTGAAGAAGGGTCTCTGGTGGCTGGTACAGGAGAACACCCTGGGGGGTTGGAGCTATGACCTCTCAACTGCCTGCTCTGAGTCCCAGCATCTTCATTTATAAAGTGGGATCATAACAGACTCTTCTTTGCAGGACATTAAATTACGCATTATGTATGGACTGCACCCAGCTCCACCGTGGACCAGATTTGCTACCCAGGAAATCTCATCTTTGAATTTTTCTCTTACAGCTGTATGAGGGTGCTAGCCTGAGCCTGGCATCTGGGTATAGACTTCCTGACCCCCTGAATCACCCCAGGGCTTACAGCCATGGATTTGGAGGAGCCTAGGGACTCTCTTGCCTCCTCTCAGGACCTCGTCCCTGTCTGCCAGTGGGACCCTATTCCAGGAGGCCCCAGCAGCCCAAATCAGATGGAGCTTGACGTGCCAAGTATCCAGGACCTGGTGCAAGAGTTTGACGCTCTGCCGGGCAATCTGGTGGGCCCGTCCCCAGAGGGACCCCCGTGCCCCTTGCACATTGCCACCGGCCATGGCCTCCCCCCGCAGGACATCACCGATGCCCATGGGCTTTTATCCGCCGAGGCTGGACGAGACGACCTCCTCAACCTTTTGCACAGCAAGGAGTGCTCACCATCACAGCCATGCCCCGAGAAGTCTCCAGAAGCTGCTCCTCGCCTCTTGCAGCCCCCCGAGGGTCCAAACGGGGATACTACTACACCAGAATGGGCAGAGGGTGCCTCTGCTGAGCAGGGCAGCAACAGGAGCTCAAGCAGCTCCCCGGAGCCCTGGCTAGAGACAGTGCCTCTGATTGGGCCGGAAGAGCCACCTGCCAGTGCCCAGGTAGTGCCTGCCCCTTCTTCCAGGTCTCCTCCGCTGCCCAGAGGCCAACAGGGGGACTCAGTCCTGGCCCTCTTCTATCTCCTTCCAGAGCCCCAAGACCCTGGCTTCATACCCTGCCCTCCAGGAGGGTGAGTTTCCTGCCCACCCTGGCCCGGGGGATTTAGGGTTTTCCAGAACAACTAGACTCAGCCTCCCCAAATCTGCCACAAAGTTTGGGTTACTCCAAACTTTGGGAGAAGGTTCAGGAGAGGATCTAAGGTTGGGTTTGAGTTGCTTTCAGATGGCCTGGGAGAGGAGAGGCAGTCCTGAGAATGTTGTAGAGTGAGTAGGAGGTGGTAGCACATTTTGAAATTTTAATTGTAGCATTCCAGGTTCTGGAGCAGGGGTTGGCACATCACTGTCTGAAATCCAAATCCAGCCTGTCAGATCTGGCTCTTGTTTGTCTCTTAAGCTAAGAATGGCTTTTGCATTCCCAAGTGGTTGGGAAGAATCAAAAAAGGAATGATATTTTGTGATGCATGAAAATGCCGTGAAATTCGAATTCCATTGTCTATAAAAAAGGTTTTATTGGAACACAATCACCCAGTTCATTTACTCATTTTTCTGTGCAGAAAAGTTAAGTGGTTCCAACAGAAACTGGCTCACAAAGCCGAAAATATTTATTTACTGTCTGGCTTTTTATAGCAGAAGTTTGCCAACCCCTGACCTAGAGGCATGGGGAGAACCATTTTTAGCCTCATAGCTTGTTTTAGAATTTTCCTAATCTGAGGTTCTAGATCAAAGAGCAAGTTCCATAGTGGAGGGGAGGGGAGCTGGTTTGGACCTGTAGCTCCAGGAAGGTTCTGGAATCATGGCTTGGGCTCTCCATGACTCACCTAGGGAGTTCCAGAACTTAGTACTTTGCTTCTGGTTCTTGATTATAAGGAAACCAGGTTGGTGAGAGTTCTGGAATGCTGAGCAGAGCTGTCTGGTTCAACCCAGTTCTAGAATAATGGGACAAATAGATTTTATTGATGGTTCTAGACCGATAGGGTATTGTAAAACTGTGGGGAGAGCTATCTTTTGGTAGTGTAATCAGGAAGTTCTAGAGTAGTGCAGTACCATGGAATTACAATGTGAACCATGGGTGATTTTAAATTTTCTAGTTGTTCACTTAAAAAGTAAACTAATAAGTAAATTAACTTTAATAATTTATTTTGATAAACTCTGTTTAAAATATTACTATTTCAACATGTAATCAATATTTTTAAATTATTTTATATTTTTTTCCACACTAAGTCTTTGAAGTCCAGTTTGGACTGGCTACGTTTCAGATATACAATAGCTACCCATGGCTGGTAGCCACCATATTGGACTGTGTGGTTTTAGAACCCAGGAGTGGTTCTGGAATAATTAGATCATGAAAGAAAATGGGCAGAACTGGTTTGATCTGAACTGATTTGAATTCACTTAGGTGTGTCTAGAGCTGGTGCTCCTGATTCTAAACCAAAGAGCAATAGCTATTGGTTAGAAGATTCTAGAGCTGCTGACAGGCATGTCCAGTTCCAGTTGCATGGGGCATTCTAGAATCAGGGAGTGAACTGTTACGTGGTTCTGGGGTGGATTGGAGGATTCTAGAACCATGTGCAGGGTGTTTCTAGACTATCCCAATAATTCTTAGACTCTCAGGATGCAGCTGAGGCCGTGAAGTATTTCCAGAGATTCTAGACCCTTAGAAGGAACCTCCTGATGGTATTGTGATTAAGATGTTCTAGAACCAGGGAGAGGATGTCTTTTTTTTCTGGTGTGGTGGGGAGTTTCTTGAATTGTTCATGGAGTCCTGTAGATTGAGACGTGTCGGGGGCCCTGGAATCATAAGAAGCCATCTGGGGTTCTAGACAGTATGAGAGTTTTAGATGAGGGAACATTGCCTATTCAGATTGGGCAGTTCTGTGACCACGGAGTAGTTGCTTGCAGTCCTGGGCTTATTGGGGGAGAATTCTAGAACAATGGGTAGAGCTGTCTGGTTCTGGATCAGTGGTGGGGGAGGCATCTCCAGAATCATTAAGCAGGGTTGATTATGTTTCTAGAATGTTATGGGTCTCAGGAATGGAGCTGTCTGGTTGTAGCCACATCGTGGAGTTCTAAAATCCCAGGGTAAAGCACCCGTGAGTGTTAGATCTGTGGTTGGCCTCGGCCGTGGTTCTAGCCTCATAGGGGGCTTCTAGAACTGGGCACCCTGCCTGGAGTCCTAGAGCTATGGACAGAGCCAGCTCTAAATCTTTGGAGGGCAGAGTCAGTGGGCAGAGCTGGGGCTGGCTCTAGAGTGCTCAGCCATGGGAGAGCACCCTGATGGAGGGATCCCCCTGAGAGCTGAGCCTGCTCCCCGTTGTCACCCCCAGCACCCGGTCCTTGTGACCACGAAGATCTCCTCGATGGCGTCATATTCGGGGCCAAATACTTGGGCTCCACGCAGCTGGTGTCCGAGCGGAACCCACCGCCCAGCACACGCATGGCCCAGGCCCGGGAAGCAATGGACCGCGTCAAGGTGAAGCCAGGGCCAGGGAGGAGGGGTCTTCCCGGGGCCTGCGGTGAGGTGGGGGTGAGGTGGGCAGAGGGGTGCAGGCTGGGTTTGGGGGGACGTCCACCTCCCCCACCACCACCCACAGGCACCTGATGGGGAGACGCAGCCCATGACAGAGGTGGACCTCTTCATTTCCACCAAGCGGATCAAAGTTCTGACAGCGGATTCCCAGGTACCCATCAGGGCCCGGGCTTTGACCTTTCTACCAGCCCGTCCAGCCCCCGGGATACTGGCTATTGCCGCCTTTTCCCATGAGCCTTTGGTGCGGGGAGCTGACTGCCCCAGTCTTTCCCAAAAGCCCTATTTCTTTCCCTAGGAGGCTGTCTCCTGGGACTCTTGTCCTGGGTGGGGGTGGAGGACTCCCCTGGGTGGGTAGCCTCGGCCTCCGCAGCCCACCCAGCTGGGTCTCGCCTGCCTCCAGGAGGCCATGATGGACCATGCCCTCCAGACCATCTCCTACATCGCTGACATTGGCAGCGTGCTGGTGCTCATGGCCCGGGGACCCCCTGCCCGCAGGCGTGTAGCCCAGGACCGGGCGCGCAAGCTCATCTGCCACGTGTTCCATGCCGACGATGTGAGCCGGCGCCCCGGGGTGGGCAGGGACCAGACCCCCCCCCCCCCACTCAATGCTGGCAGCTGCCCACTGAATCCCTCCCGTCTATTCTAGTCCTTTCCGTGAACCTGCGCCAACCCTCCCACCTGCCTTTCCAGCCCCAGGGCTACTGGCTATTGCCACCTTTTCCCATGAGCCTTTGGTGCGGGTTGCTGACTGTCCCCGTCTTTCCCACAAGCCCTATTTCTTTCCCTAAGAGGCTGTCTCCTGGGAATCTTGTCTTGGGTGGGGGCTGGAGGGCTCAGGACCCGCTCTGGGGGTGGCAGAGGACTTTGGGCAGGGAAGATGGGACATCCCCAGAGAGATGCCACCTGACCCCAACCTTTGCCCCCACAGGCCCAGCTCATTGCTCAGGCCATCGGCCAGGCCTTCGCCGTGGCCTACAGCCAGTTCCTGCGGGACAGTGGCGTGGACCCCAGCCAGGTGGGCACCCTGCAGAGCCAGGGGGCCCCCGGCCACCTCCACAACGGCGACCTGGACCACTTCTCCAACAGCGAGAACTGCAGGGATGTGAGTGAGGCCAGCCTGGCTGCCCCCCGCCCACCTCCCCAGCTGCCCCCCAAACCCACTGGCCCAGCGACCCTCACGCCTCACCCTGCCCCCCACCCCCACCCAGGTGTGCATCGAGAAGCGCCGAGGCGAGGGCCTGGGCGTGGCCCTGGTGGAGTCGGGCTGGGGCTCCCTGCTGCCCACGGCTGTCATCGCCAACCTGCTGCATGGCGGCCCGGCTGAGCGCTCGGGGGCCCTCAGCATCGGGGACCGGCTTACTGCCGTCAATGGGACCAGCCTGGTGGGGCTGCCCCTAGCCACCTGTCAGGCTGCCATCCGTGTGAGTGCCCTGGGGAGAGCTGGGGTGGGTGGGTACCTGGCCCAAGGCCCCCCTGCAGGGCAGCTCCACTAGCCGAACCCCCAAGAAGGAGAACTGGTGCCCAGGGACAGTCCCTCCCTGCCAGCATATACCTAGGGAAACTGAGGCTCATAGAGTGGACAGGTGTCCAAGTCGTTAACCATTGTTGCGCAGATGGGGTAACCGAGGGCCAGAGAAGGGCAGGGGGTGGGGGCGCAGTCTGCCCCATTCTAGGCAGATTTTTACCAAACATTCACGACCCTGGCTGGTGGGCACGGCTGGAAACCAAGGCCTGGCCAGGTCCGAGGGCACACTACCTGGTGATGGTTCTTCTAGAACCTGGGCCCTTGGTTCCAGCCCTCCACTTAGCAGGTGGGGAAACCGAGGCCCAGAGAGGGCAGCCAGCCGCTAGCCCAGGGGTCCAAGCCCCCCATCCCACCCCTCCTGGGCGTCCCTGTGTGACACAGCCACCCCTCATGCAGGAGGTGAAGTCTCAGACATCGGTGACCCTGAGCATCGTCCATTGCCCGCCCGTCACCACAGCCATCATCCGCCGACCGCATGCCCGCGAGCAGCTGGGCTTCTGCGTGGAGGATGGTGTGGTAGGCCCCGGGGGGAACCGGGGCAGGGAGGGGGCATGTGGCTCCCAGAAGGGCCCGTAGAGCAGCGCAGCCCCCTCTTCCCCATCTGCGCACCCCCAGATCTGCAGCCTGCTGCGGGGCGGCATTGCTGAGCGGGGCGGCGTCCGCGTGGGACACCGCATCATCGAGATCAATGGGCAGAGCGTGGTGGCCACGCCCCACACCCGCATCATCGAGCTGCTCACAGAGGCCCACAGTGAGGTGAGGGTGGGAGGTGGGGGTGCGGGAAGAGGCCCCCCACACCCCCCGCCCCCAGGCTGACCCGGAGCCACCCACCTCCTCCCTCCACCTCCAGGTTCACATCAAGACAATGCCAGCCGCCACGTACCGCCTGCTTACGGGCCAGGAGCAGCCCGTGTACCTGTGACCAGCCGTGAGACCCTCAGCCCCGCCGCTGTGCCTTAGCCCCAAAGCCTTCTCAGCCCCGTGTTATTTTCTGATGTATAAAAATTAAACATTTTATCACCTGGGGCCAGGGTGTCAGAGTAAGGTCAGTGACGCTGAGAGAGGAAAGACACGACTAGTCCTCTCTTGCCTTGTCCTTCCCAGAAGCCACTAGAAGCCGGGGGTGTGAAAATACTCTGTTTATGAAAGCCCAGGAGAAGGGAGGCAGGGTTCCAGGTTCTCTAGAGGAAACTGAGTCCCGGCTCCAGGGAGGAGAAGAAAGGACGGGCCAGCTGGCAGCTGCGCAGGGGTCACAGGTCAGTGGCTGGGCCCCAGTCATAGCCATCTTCGTCTGAAGACTCCATGTCTCGGGCTCGTACAAACTTCTTCATTAGGGCCTCCCGCCCGTATGTCCTGGATCAGGAGAAGGAATAGAGGATGCAGGTGGGACAACTGTGGATTCACCCATCATTAAGTTAGGCTGACTGCTAAGTAGAACAGGGATGGGGAGAGATAAGACCAAGCATTCTGGAGCAGGTCGTCATGGATGAACTCCTATGTATCCTTCAAAGCCCCAACTCCCATGTCTCCTTCAGGAGGTTTTTTTAATCTTTCTAGGGCAAGGATTCATCTTGTCCCTTGGTCTAGCACTGCTATGAAAGCATAACTTGGTTCTAGATCCTTTCCACAGCCCATAAAGTCGGAATCCCAGAGAAAGGGTCAAGGGGCCCCAATGTGGAGTACAGGGGCTCTTACCGAATGCTGTCCTGTCGCCACTGACCCTGGGGGCGCCGGCTGTCCACCTTGGGAGAGAGGGAGTCAGGAGTTTTCCACACTTCCCCTCAAAGTAGGCTGGCTAACCACCCTCATCCCACCTCCCCATCTTGGCCCAGGCAGTACCACCCACAGAGTTTCTCCTTTGCCCCAAGTCTGCAGGGCACCTCCAGAGAAACTGAGGCTGGGACAAGGGAAGGATTTGCCTGAGATCTCCTAGCCTGTCAGCAAAAGGGAAATTCCATTTCACATCAGTAAAATTCTCCAGAGGACTGTTGTAGCAAGTTCAATGAGTTCACATCTGTAAAGTACTTACAATAAAACACCTGCTCAGTAGCAGGCTACTAGCAACAGTTGAGTATGTTGGGCACTGCAGAACCCCCAATGATGTCTATTCTGATTAAAGACATCATAGAGTTGTACATTTGTTACAGCACTTTCATAGTAAGGAGGAAACTTTCATCTGGAGGAACAGGTGCCTTCTAACTCACACTGTCATGTCACACTGTTCACATCTGTCCCCATGTCCCAGATGAGGAAACTGATGTACAAGGAGGTTGAACGTTCACTTACAGTTGCTGTGTGACTCAGTTGTTCAAATACCCCGGGTCTAGGTCCCAAGGACCATTATCAGAGAAGTGTCTAGCCTGTGACCTCCTACGCATTCTTCAAAGCCCCAGCTACAATGCCCCGTCCTTCTGGCAGCCTTTCCAATTCTCTTAGGAAGAGGGTTCCTCCTTCCCTGGCCCAGAAGGTCCCCAGACTGTGTTCTCTGCCCTACACTGGTGTCCCCAGACCCTGTTGGGACCATGCCCGTGGCCTGCTCACCTGGCCTCCCCGGGGAGTGGAGGATCTCCCATGCTCCCCTGGGCTCTGGGGCTCATCTGCTAGCACAGGCTCCGAGGACCGGGCCAGGGCTGGTGTCGGGGGCCCCTCATCCACGTCTGTGTGGGGCCCACCCTCGCCATCCGTGTAGCCCTCGCCGTCTGTCTCGTAATCGCTGTTGGGCCGGCTGTCGCAGCTGAGGTCAGCAGAGCTATCGGCCAGGTCACGGAGAGGAAGGTCCAGGTTGTCTTCTGAGGAGCTGTCCAGCTGCGGGGTGGGGAGGGACAGGTGTGGACGCTGGCGGAGCTAAGATACCCCCTCATCCCCAGACCCTACCCCAGACCCCAAGCCCCAGACCAATGCCCACCTCTGGTCCCAGAGCAAATCCCTGACCCCGTGGCACCAGCCTTCAACCTCCTGTCTGAAACCAGGCCGACTCCTGACCCTCAACTCCCGGTTGGGTTATGGCAATTGACCCTTGTCCCGAAGCTGAGCCCACAAACCTGAGCTGAGTCCCCAGATCCTTAACTGCAGGCCAAACGCTGGCCAAGACTACCTCCCCAACTCAAGCTTAAACCCTTGGCCCTGGACCCAGTCTCGAGAGAATCTCCTGCCCAGTCTAAGGCCCCAGCCCAGGCAAAGGCCCCTTTCCTTTAACCCATGGGTGAGTCTTGAGCCTTGACCCTGAGCTGACCCGATCCCAGGCTGAGCCCCTACATCTGAGAAGACTCCAGCCCCTAAAGTTAAGTCCCCCCAATCCTACCTCACCCCAGGTACCCCACTGTTGGGGACTGAATCGTGCCCCCCCCCCCCAAAAAAAGCCATGCTCAAGCCTCAGCACGCATTCCTGCAGACCTTTGGAGATGTTAACAGGGTGTGGACAAATCGAACCGGGGTGGGTCTCAAGCCACACAACAGGAGCATTTATAAAAAGTGGAAACCTGGACTCGCATCAGTGAAAGCCACACAAAGCCACGGGAGAAGATCAAGGATGGTGCCACGTGACAAGCGCTGGCCAAAAGCTATCACCGGAATGTCACGGCCCCTGCTGAGACCCCGATGTGGGACCTCCAGCCCCCAAAAGAATGAGATGAGAAACTAGTGGCACGGGCCCAGACCATCATCCCAGGCTGAAACCTACCTCTGGTCACACGCCTGACCATGCCCAGTCCCTCACTCCAGGCAGAGGCCTCGTGCCACCACCCCCAGGGCTGAGACCTGCCTGGGCCCCCCCCCATCCACTGCCCACCCCGTACGTGGCCGGCGGTACCTGGTCCTCAGCCGTCCAGATGGGCTGGGTCTGCTGCTCTTGGATGACAGCCTTGAGTTCCTGATACCAGGCCATGCTCGTGCCATGGAGAGGGATGGTGGCTGCAGGGAAGCGGAGGTGGGCATCAGGATGGCCGGGAGACCAAGGCCGGAACCTCCCTGCCACCCCACCCCACCCCGCCTGCCGACTGCCTCCCCTGGGACCCCCAGCTCCCGCCCTACCCGTGAAGAGGTGGCCGCTGTGCTTCCGCAGCTTCCGGGCCTGCGCGTAGAGGCGGCGGGAGCTGCGGCGGGAGGCAGGTGCCAGCCACTGGCGCAGGGCCTTGAGGGTGGCCCGGCTCTCAGGGTCGCAGAAGACCACGATGGGGTAGTACTGCACATAGTTGAGGCGTTCGACCGCCGAGGGTGTCACGTCCAGAAGTGCATGTTTGTCCTGGGCCGGGCCGGGACAGGGGTCAAAGGGGAAGGAGACAGAGAAAGAGAGGCAGAGAGACAAGGGGGAGAGCCACACACAGGATCAGAGTCAGACAGGCCAAAGGAAACAGAGAGAACGAAGAGTCTGAGGTCAGAGTGGACCCCAGCCTCTCATCTGCAGGCTAACATGTTAGGGGTAAGGACTATTGACAAGCCCAGGCTGTGGTGGCCTAGGTGCCAAGTTTTAGTTTGTCCGCCTCTGCCTGGGTCTCATGGCTGTGACTCAGGGTAAGCTCTGGCCCGCTTGGGTCCCCAGAGTCACAGAGTGAGAGAGGGGCCTTAGGAAAATGGTGCTTGCTGGCATGGGGTGGGACAGACCAGACCGTGTGGCTGACTGCCCAGGCCTCAGTTTCCCCGTCGGTGAAATGAGACCCATGGCAGAGCCTGGCTTACCTTCTCGGCTATTACACGCACAGTGTCCAGTTTGATAATCTTTGAGGGGCCCTCGATCCTTGACACGCTCTCTGTAGGGAGGGAAGGATGACCAGCAGCCTCAGGGGACAGTCCCCCAGACCTCCCCTGCTCAGGAACCCCCCATGGCTCCCCAGTGCCCTGGAAAGAAATCCAAATGGCAGCAGCAGCTCTCATTGGCACCACACCTGACGCTGCATGGAACAATTCCACCTGAACCTCAGCCCTCACCTCCACCTGAGGAGGGGCAGCTATTACTGCCCACCTGGCAGATGGGGAGACCAGGCCTCAGAGAAACGAGGCCACTGGGGGGGCAGGGAGGGGCCTGCTGCCATAGCCGTGCTCCCAGCTACTCCCCCTCCTGGGCCCAGTGTTAACTTGAGGCCTTCTCCAGCCCTCCCCATCTGTCCTTTATGACCTAGAATGAAGTACTGCCTCCTCCAGAAAGCCCTCCTGGAAAGCTTGGAGTCTGAGGAGGGGAGAAGAAGTCCATAGCATGGCCTCACTTGAAAACCACTGGATGGGGGACACGTTGGCAAGTAGATGTGGCATCTCCCCACCTTTGAGGCCACCTGACTAAGAGCTAGATGCCTTGGGGCTTCATCTGTTAGGTGCTCTCTCCTTCCCAGGCACACAACCCTCTAGGGTTCCCCATCACATGTCAGAACCAAACTCATCCTCTTCATGGAGCCTCATGGTGCTGCCCAACCCACTCCATTGTCCCTTTGTCTTTCCCCTCACTCATTGTGCCGATTTGAAATCATTCTGTACCCCAGAAAAGCCATGTTTTAATCCTGATTCAATCTTGCGGGGCTGGACCTATTGTTTAAGATGGAGACCTTTGATAGATTGTTTCCACTGAGACTTGGCAGACCCAATTGTGGATGTGGCCTTCTGATTAGATGGAGATGTGTCTTCACCCATTCAAGGTGGGTCTTGATTAGTTTACTAGAGTCCTTTAACAGGGGAAACATTTTGGAGAAGCCTCAGGTGCAGGTGCTTAGAGAACAGTTGCTTCAGAGCTGATAGAGACACAGGCGTTTGGAGATGCTTGGAGTGCCACCACAGAGAGCAGATGCCTAGACACAGATGTTTGGAGATGCAGAGCCCAGCAGATGTCGCCATGTGCCTTCCCATGAGATGCTAAGCAAACCAGAACCCAGAGTTGTGTCTTGGAGGAGCTAAGTGAAGGCTCATAGATGCTTAGAGAGGAAACCACTGGCATCAGAAGCTGGAAGCCACCGAGCCAGGAACAAAGACCAGCAGACGTCAGCCACATGCCTTCCTATGTGACAGACATCAGCCTTCTTTGAGTCAAGGTATCTTTCTCTGGATGCCTAAGTTTAGACATCTTTATAGCCTTCGAGGTATAAAATGTAATAAATTCCCCCCTTTAAAAGTCGTTTCATTTCTTGTACATTGCATTCTGGCAGCACTTAACAAATGAATACACTCATCTTCTCCCAACTTTCTGTCCTTGGAATACAGGAGCTCGTTCCACCCTCTGGGCCTTAGCACTTGCCATTCCCCCTTTCCCTGGCTCCTTCTCATACTGGAAGGCCAAGCCGAAATGTCATTCTTCAGAGAAGCCTTCCCTGACCATCCCGCTGCTATTTTATTTTCCTTCTCAGCAGGTTTTGTTCTAGGACTTTCCCATTTTTCTCTGGCTCATGGGTTGGCAAAACTTTTCTGTGAAGAGCCAGATGGTAGATGCTCAGCACAGAACAGCTCCAGACAACACGCAGAGCCACAGGCATGGCATGTGTCCATACACTTTATTTCTGGATGCTGACATGTGAATTTCATTTTCACGTGTCACAAAATATGATAGTTTTTTTTTTACTTCTTTTCATCTATTCAGAAATGTGAAAAACATTCTTAGCTCACGGTTCATACAAAAACAGGTAGAAGGCCGGACACAGGCCATGGGCCATGGTTTGCTGACCCCTGATATTCTGGGTTGAACTGGGTCCCCCAAAGAGATGCGTTCAAATCCTAAGCCTGTGCACAGGACCTGATTTGGAAAGGGAGTATTTGAAGATGAGGCCAAACTGGATTAGGCTGGGCCCCGATCCAAAATCTGACAAGTATCCGGATAAGGGAAGGATTGGAGACAGAGAGGGGACGGTCATGTGGCCAGTGAGGTGGAGAATACCATGGGTGGTCAGCAAGCCTCTGCCAAATGCCAGAAGAGTGGCATGGAACGGGTTCTTCCCTATAGACTTCACAGGCAGCGTGGCCCTGCTGACAGCCTGATTTTGGACTTCTGGCCTCCAGAACTGGGAGATGATAAATTTCTGTTGTTTTAAACCACCCAGTTTATGGCACTTTGTTACAGCAGCCCCTGCTCAATAATCATCTTCTGAATACATGATCAGGTGGCATCTTAGTTCCATTGAAAATGGCTTCCTGGTAAACTGTGTTAAGAAGGATTCTGAGGCTGTGTCCAGGCAGGAAGTGTAGCAAGATCAATTGGTGAGTGAGGCCTGGCTCAGGCAATGGAGTGGGGACTGGTGCCCACCAGCCTCGTGTTTGTCATCTTTGTTCTAATTCTCTCCCTCTAAAACAGCAGCATTGGCCACCCCCTTGTCAAACTCCCTTAACCCCAGGAATTGGGAAGGAGCTATGAAATGATTAAACAAAGGAGCTTGTTCTGGGACCTGATTGATCTGATTTCTCACCTGCAATTTCAAACTCGTCGGGCATGTCAGTGGTCAGCTTCTGCATAGCGATGTCGGCCATGGGTCCCAGGATCACCACTGGGCGCTTGAAGCTGGCTACAGGGCAAAGAAACGGCCGGATAATCAGAACTCCAATTGCCATAGAGCTGCTAGCTACGTACTGCCTTGAGACTATACGGCTACATTTCCCAGCCTCCCTTGCAGCTAGGTATTATCATGTGACTAAGAACTACATCTCCCAGACTCCCTCATAGGCAGGATTACCACATGTGTTAGTTAGGTTCAGTTGTCAACTTGGCCAGGTGAGCATACCTAGTCTTGTTGCTGCGGACGTAAGCCAACGGTACGTGAACCTCATCTGTTGCTAATTACATCTGCAGTCAACTAGGAGGCGTGTCTGCTGCAATGAGTGACGTTTGACTTAATTGGCTGGTGCTTAAATGAGAGAACGCAATGTAGTATAGCCTAAGCAGCTCGGCATTCCTCATCTCAGCACTTGCAACTCAACCCAGGCCTTTGGAGATGCAGAAAGAAGTCACCCCGGGGAAAGTTGTTGGAACCCAGGGGCCTGGAGAGAAGACCAGCAGAGACCATCTTGTGCCTTCCACATAAGAAAGAACCTCAGTGGAAAGTTAGCTGCCTTTCCTCTGAAGAACCAACAAAATAAATCCCCTTTTATTAAAAGCCAATCCGTCTCTGGTATGTTGCATTCCGGCAGCTAGCAAACCAGAACACCACATGACTAGGGACTACATCTCCCAGACTCCCTTGCAGCTAGGTATTGCCATGCCACCAAGTTCTGGCCTATGGGATGTGTGCAGAATAACTTTGTGCAATGCTGGGTTGTGTTCTTCAAAGGAAGGGGTAAACTGTCCCCTCCTCCTTTTCTGTTTCCCCTGACTGGATGAAGGCACCATCTTGGACTATGCACAAAACACAGAAAAACAAGATGAAATGTGGCTAGGACCCTGAAACCAAGAAGCAACTCACTCTAGGGCCTGTTACTTGAAGCAGAGACTTCTCTTTTGCTCAGGCTGCTATTGTGGTTCTCTTTTATAGCCTTGGAACCTCCTAACTCAGGAGTCAGTCAAGGACAAGCTGTACAGGCCAAATCCGGCCCACTGTCTGTTTTTGTAAATAAAGTTTTATTGGCACACAGCCACTTATTTACACATTGTCTACAGTAGTTTTTGTAGGGAGTTGAGTGGTTACAACAGAGATGTGCAAGCCACATGGCCTGCAAAGCTGAAAACCTTTACTATCTATCCCTTTACAGGAGAAGTTTGCTGAACATCTGGCCAGATGTGGAAAGTGTCTCGATGAGAGGAAAGCAGAGGGCCTGGTCCCCTCTTCATACCCTGAAGCTTCTTTTTTCCTTCCTTCCTTCCAAAGCACTCTCCCTCTCTTAAAAGCTAGATATATTCTGATGTCTCGACTGTTCATTGGCTAGGAGTAGAAATTAAGCTTGGCAGCTTTTTATTTCTTAAGTCTATTTTGGCTGAGCTTTGGGGCAGCAGCAGGAAGTCAACATTCAAAGGTTTTTGCTGAGCTTGGCCCATTCCTGTCCGGGGCGATTTGCTTTCCCATCCTTTCCATGGTTTTCTAAAGCCTCTGCACCTGCTTTTTAATCCCTTCTCCTCTGGGACTCCTGTCAAGGGCTTAATTCCTTGACTGAGCTGAATGAGGTAGTACGTACACGTACACACACACACACACACACATATACACACACACACACACACACACACACACACACACACACCCCTTCCCGGTTCTCAGATAGAAAAAGGATTTATGTGCTGGGCTTTACGTGCACGTTTGCTTTTTGCTCTTTAATTGTGGTCAAACGCACATCAAATAAAAGTTACCACTTGAGCCATTTTAAAGGATGGAACTCAGTGGGATTAATTACAAGCACAAAGTTATACGACTGGCACCATTATCTAGTTCTAGAACTTTCCCATCAGCCCCAAAAGAAACCCTGTACCCCTTAGCAGTTACTTCTCATCTCCCCTCCCTCAGCCCCTGGCAACCACTAATCGAGTTTCTGTGTGGATTTGCCTATTCTGGACATTTCATATTAATGAACTCTTACAACTTGGGGTGCTCCTTTCCCTGGGCATTATGCCTTCGAGGTTCATCCACATTGTTGCAGGTATCATGACTTCATTGTTTTTCGTGGCTGTATAATATTCCATAATGTATAGATACACATTTTATTTCTCCTTCTTTAGATGACCATTTGGATTGTTTCCACCTTGGCTATTGCGAATTGTGTTGCTATATGTACAGATTTTCTTTGAACCCATGTTTTCAGTATGCATGGATTTTTTGGGTTTTTTTTTTTGCATGGGCAGGCACCGGGAATCGAACCTGGGTCTCCAGCATGGCAAGTGAGATTTCTGCCTGCTGAGCCACCGTGCCCACCTATGCATGGATTTTCAAAGGGATCTGCTTTATCTTGAGCTAATGACCTAGAAAGAGCAACCCCCACTGAATGTGTAGCCCCCTCAGTGCACTGTCCTCTGACCACATGGGGCTGTAGAACACATGAAATGGGGCCAGTCCAAACTGAGGCTTGCTGTAAATGCAAAATCACCATCACCAGAACCCAAACATTTGGTAAAAAAAAAAAAAAAAAAAAAAAAGCAGCAAGTGAAACACCTCATTAACAGTTTTTAAACTGATTACTTGTTAAAATAATAGCATTGGTTATAAGTATTCAATAAATTATTAAAATTAATTTCAAGCATTTCTTCTTCCCTGTTTTGAAGACCATGCATGAGAAACCACAAAGCATGGAGAGGACCTGGAGAAACAGGAACCCTCATGCGTTGCTGGCGGGAACGGAAAGCAGGGTAGCCGCTGTGTGTGGGAAACAGCCTGGCGGGTCCCCAAAAAGTGAAACTGAGAAATTATCCTGTGATCCGGCAAATTCCATCACTAGGTATAGACTCAGAAGAATTGAAAAATAGGTTCTTGGACAGATACTTGCATGCTCATGTTTGTCAGGGCATTACTCACAACTGCCAAAAGATGGAAGCAACCCAAGTGTCCGTCACTGGGTGAATGGAGAACAAACTGGGTCTAGCCAGGCAATGGAATACTATACAACCAAGAAAAGGGAACAGAGTTTTTGACCCATGCGACATGGGCGAACCTTGAAAACATGATGCTCAGTGAAAGAAGCAGACACAAAATGACAAATACTGTATGATTCCTGCTGATAGGAAATCATCTAGAATGAACAAATCCATAGGAGCAGAGAGTAGATTTGTGGTTATCAGGGACTGGAGGGAAGGTGGAAGAGGTTGCTATTTCTTAAGAGGTACAGAGTTTGTTTGGGGTGATAGGAGGTTGGCCACGGATGGTGGCCCAAGATGGTGAGTGTAATTAATGCCATTGAATTGTGCACTTAGAAATGGTTAAACAGATAAATTTTACATGATAGATGCTCTCCTGCAATCTCGAAAAGATATTCTAGCTGTAGTTCGCACTATTTTTCTATAGGAATCAGGAATCAATCCTAAGGAATTAACCACGTTTCCGTCTCCTCCTGCCCCCCAAAATAATCAGCGAGGGGTATCTGGGAACGAGGGCAGCCTCACCTTCTCGCAGGGTCACGCGTTCGTAGGGTGGGTAGTGACCCTGAGTCGTCAGCGTGGACAGGTCCTCACAGCTCCGGTGGGAGCTCTTCTTGGCCCCCCGACGAAGACCCCGCAGCCTCCAGAATTCCGCCCGGGCGCGGGAGCCTGTGGAGGTGCTGGGAATAGCCCCCACAGCACGCTGGGCGGCCTCCAGGGTAGCCAGCTGCTCCGCTCTAGGGAGAAAGGAGGACTCAGGGGGTCTGCAGAAGCAGCCCCCCAAGGATGCCCATGTCCCGTGAATTCGGGACTCTGCAAATGAGACTGAGTGATAGGAGATTCCTCTGGATTTTCTCTGCATTCTTAAAAGGGGGAGGCGGGGGGGTCAGAGCCAAAGCAGGGGCTGATGGCAGAAGCTGAGCATTGGACAAAAGAGCCTGGGAGAAGCTCCTGGCTTTGCAGATGGATGAGGGGCCACGAGCCAAGGAAATGCAGCCATCTCCAGAAGCCGGAAAAGGCAAAGAAAGCGATTTGAATTTCCCTGGAGCTTCTGAAGGAGCCACCCCTGCCTCCAGCCCAGTGAAACTAATTTTTGGACTTCTGGCCTCCAGAATCAATGTGCGTTGGTGGAATGTGTGCTTTGTCACGGCAGCCGTAGTAATTAATCCAAGCGCCGACTGTATACCATCCTGCCGTCCCCCAACTGCTAAAAGGATTGCCCTGGCACCTGTTTCCAATGGGGAAACTGAGGCTATGGCAGGGGGTGGGGAGGGGAGGAAGGCCAGGTGGTGGTGGCAGATGGACAGCGGGCAGTCCCCACCTGCTCTGGTTGGGGATAACGCCCCGCTCCTGTTCCTGGAAGTCACGGCCCACGCGCGCCACCAGCCACTGTCCTCGGTGGGCATGGCTGGGCCCCGGGCCCAGGTACAGCGTGTCCAGCACATGGAAGACGTCGCCGCGGGTGAAGCCCAGGCCAGATGGGGGGCTGGGCTCCAGCTCAAAGTGCGTGCGGATGTAGAAGGAGTCGCCCACCCGGGACTGCACCATCTTCCGGAAGACTGTGGGTGCAGAGGGAGGATACGAGAGCACCCGAGCTGTGGCCGGGCCCAGCCCTGGCCCAGGGAATGGGTCTGGTCTAGTGGACCTCCCACCTCAGGGCCTGGGGAGCCTGTATGGGAAGCCTGGGGAGAAGGAGCTGGGGTGCAGAGGCCCCCACGTTCACTGTGGGGCCACCCAGCCAGTGCTCTCACATTGCCGTACACGTATGCACACACACATGCACACACATACACATATTCACATGCACACATGCATGTATGTGCTCTCACACACATGCTCATAGGTGTGTGCAGCATATGCTGACACATGCACATGCACACATGCACAAATGCACATACATATACACCCGTGCACACACATGCACATGAACACAAATGTGCACGCATATGCACACATGTGAACTCACACGTACACGCATGTGGGCATGCACACATGCACGGGCTCATGTACTTCCACACATGCACACCCCACACACGTGCACTCACATAAATATGCACACAATTATGTACACGCATATCACTCACATACACACACATGCACACATATACAGATGCACACTTACATGTACACAGTGCACTCATGCACTTGCACACACACATGCACACTCATGCAAATGGGCACACATTGTATGTATGTATACACATCTTTACATGCACACATGTGTGCACACATATACACGCACATGTGTGAACTCTCACGAGTACCTGCATTGGGCATGCACACATATGCACACTCATGTACTATGGTAGTTAGATGCAGGTGTCAACTTGGCCAGGTGAAGGCACCTAGTTCTGTTGCTGTGGACATGAGCCAATGGCACATGAACCTCATCTGTTGCTGATTACATCTGCAGTCAGCTAGGAGGCGTGCCTGCTGTAATGAATGATATTTGACTTAATTAGCTGGTGCTTAAATGAGAGAGCGCAAAGTAGTACAGCCCAGGCAGCTCAGCATACCTCATCTCAGCACTCACAGCTCAGCCCAGACCTTTGGAGATACAGAAAGGAATCACCCCCAGGAAGGTTGTTGGAACCGAGAGGCCTGGAGAAGAGGCCAGCAGAGATCACCCTGAGCCTTCCCATGTAAGAAAGAACCTCAGTTGAAAAGCTCTTTCCTCTGAAGAACTAACAAAATAAATCCCCTTTTATTAAAAGCCAGTCCGTCTCTGGTGTGTTGTGTTCCGGCAGCTAGCAAACTAGAACATGTACTTGCACACATGCACACTCCACACACGCATGTGCATTCACGTAAATATGCACACAATGTATGTACACACATATCACTCACATGCACACACATACATGCACACATACACACTCATGTCTTTGCACACATGCACACACATTTTCACACTAATACAAATGGGCATTGTGTGTATACACATATGTGCATGCACACACACACAGTCGCACATGTACACACATACACACTCACTGTCCTGCTTCCGCTGCGTCACCAGCTCCACCTCCTTGCCCGGTGGCAGCCCCAGCAAGAACTGCACAGCCTCTTCCCGCGTCAGGTTCCGGAACGGCACGTCATTCGCCTGTTGGAAAGGGGGGCGGTGATGGGACAGGCATCCCGATGACACACGCGCTCCCCGCCCCTGGCCAGACATGAGGTCCCAGCCCTTCCTCTGCACGTGACCCAGTCCCTGCTCTGTGTGAAGCTGCTGTTGAGGGCCCCTGGGGCACCAGGACGGGCTTGGGGACTGCGGCAGCAGCTCATGGCAGCCGGCGAGGATCCGGGAGCCGCATGGAGCCTCTGGGTCTGTGCACGTCCCGACCCCAATCCCATGGGGGGGGGCACATGTGCCGACAGGACCGTCACAGACCGTACGCAGATGAGGCCAAACCCCACCAGGGGGGACTTCATCCAACACGACCACCGTAAGCAGAGGAAACCTAGGCAGACCCACAGGCCCAGCGGGAGGAAAAGCTGGGGGAGGAGAGGAGGGAGGCAGATGTCCCAGTGGTGTAGGCACCAATGGAAGCCAAGGAAGCCTGAGGATCGTGGCAGGCCTGCATGAGAACGCTGTGGGCTCCAGGGAGGACGTGGCCTCGCTGACACCGTGATCTGGGACCTCCGGCCTCCAGAATGCAGAACCGATCAATGCCCATGGCCTAAGTCAACCCATCGTGCTGCACTGGTCCCAGTGTCCCTGGCAAACCAATATATATGGGAACTGGGATACAGGACCCAGCCCAGGGCTCAGATCTCACATTGTGAAGGGTTGCATGCACACAAACGTGTGCACATGCAAGCATACACATGCACATGTATGGCCTCTCACACGTGTACACGCATGTGGGCATACACATGTGCACACACTCATAGACGTGCACACGCACACTCCACACACACACACACACACTCACATAAGTACGTGACAACTCGTGACAGGGCTGGGAATTCCACGATACTGCACAGGGACAACACCTGTGAACAGGGCAGCACGTCTCAGGCATCCACTGCCAGGGCCTGGACACAGACGCCAAGGCTGGAGGGGGGACCTGAGGACAGCACAGATGTGACCCCCACACAGGGCCATGACAGATCTGTGCAGTCTGGGATGTGAACAGGGAGAGCATGACGTTCATGACAAGGCCGTGAGCTGGGCAGTGAGGTCGTGACCTCAACGGTGAACTCGTGACCTAAACAGTGAGGTCATGGCCTGGACAATGAAGTGGTGCCCTCAAGGAGATCACAATCTGAATAGTGAGGTCGTGACCCGGCCAGTGAAGTCGTGACCTGGACAAGGAGGTCACAATGCCACCAAGGTCATGACCTAGATTGTGAGGTCGTGACCCAGACGACAAGGTCATGACATGGAAAGCAAGGTCGTGACCCAGAGAGAAAGGGTGTGACCCAGACAACAAGGTCACGACCTAGACGAAGAGGCCATGACCCAGACCACAAGATATTAATATGTTAAAAACAATCTTGGAAGTAAAAAATAAAATGCCCTTGGGCACAAACAAAGAAAGAAAAACAGATAAATGGAAGCTCCTCAAAATTACCGTGCTTCTGTACATAAAAGAACTTTATCAAAAGGGTGAAAAGGCAACCAACTCAACAGGAGAAAATATTTGGAAACCACCTATCTGATAAAGGTTTGATATTCAGAATATATAAAGAAACCTGACATCTCAATTAGAACAAATGATACAATGAGCAAAAGAGTTGAACAGACATGTTCAACTCAATTAGAACAAATGATACAATGAGCAAAAGAGTTGAACAGACATGCTTCCAAAGAAGAGATACAAATAGCTAAAAAAGCACAAGAAGAGATGCTCAATATCAGTAGCTACTAGGGAAATGCAAATCTAAACCACAATGAAATATCATCTCACACCCACTGAATGGCCTCCATCAAACAAACAGGAAACTGCAAGTGGAGAGGATGGAGCAAAAGGAAAACTCATTCACTGCTGGTGGGAATGTTGGATGTGGAAGAGGGTTTGGTGTTTCCTCAGGAAGCTAAGTGTGGGATGAAGCATACAGCCCGACAATCCTACTGCTAGGTATATACGCAGAAGATCTGAAAGCAAGGACACAGACAGACATTTGCACACCTACATTCATGGCGGCATTATTTGCAATCACCAATAGATGGAAACAGCCCAAATGTCCATCAACCGATGAATGGATCAACAAAATGTGGTCCATATATATGATGGAATATTATTCAGAGGTAAAAAGGAATGAAATCCCGAAGCACACGGCAACATAGATGAACCTCAAGGACATTACGTTGGGCAAAACAAGTCAGACACAAAAGAACAAACATCGTATGATCTCACCAACATGAGCCACTTCTAATACGTAAACTCATGGAGATAAAATCTAGAATACAGAAGATGGCGGCTTAGTAAGACGCACGGATCTTAGTTCCTCCTCCAGAACAGCTACTAGGGGAGTAGAAACGATACAGAACAGCTCCCGGAGCCACGACAGAGATCAAAAAGACAGTATACCCCATCCTGGAACAGCTGACTGGCTGAGAGAACCCGCTCCGGTGAGATCGCCGAGGGGCGCGGGCTTCCCCGGGCGGGGCGGCAAGTGGCCAGAGTCCCTCCCTTCCTCCTTCTCGGGCCAGCTGGCAGAATTGGGCAGGCAGTCCCCTCAAGCCGTGGCGGCTGGCGCCCCCACCATGCGCGGCCCCCCGGACCAACTGAGAGAATTGGATCAGAAATCCTCAGGCCACGGAGAACGGTGACCGGGGGGATCCCTTCCAAACACGTGACTCCCCTGTCCGGCTGGGAACGGTGCACTCTCCCAGGCCGCGGTGGCTGGCGCCCTCCCGCCACGCTTGGTGCCCCGGGCCTACTAGGAAATTCGGACGGGCACTCCTCTGGGCTGCGGCGGCCGGCGACCCTCCCCGCGTTCGGACCCCTGGGCCAGCTGGCACTCTTCCAAGCCGCTTCAGCTGACGAACCTCCCCCACGGCGAGAGTTTTCCAAAGTTAAAGGACCCACAGCATCTTTTACTGGTGGAACCCGCAGACAAACGTGTGCCACGAGCGCCACCTACTGGGCAGGATAAGAAAAACAGAACCCAGAGATTTCACAGAAAAATCTTTCAACCTGTTAGGTCCAACACCCAGGGAAATCTGGCTACATGCCCAGACGCCAGCAGAAGATAACGGATCACGCTCAGAAAATTGAAAATATGGCCCAGTCAAAGGAACAAACCAAAAGTTCAAATGAGATACAGGAGCTGAGACAACTAATGCTGAATATACGAACAGAAATGCAAAACCTCTTCAAAAACGAAATCGATAAATTGAGGGAGGACATGAAGAAGACATGGGCTGAACAAAAAGAAGAAATAGAAAAACTGAAAAAACAAATCACAGAGCTTATGGAAGTGAAGGATAAAGTAGAAAAGATGGAAAAAACAATGGATACCTACAATGATAGATTTAAAGAGACAGAAGATAGAATTAGTGATTTGGAGGATGGAACATCTGAATTCCAAAAAGAAACAGAAACTATCGGGAAAAGAATGGAAAATTTGAACAGGGTATCAGGGAACTCAAGGACAATATGAACCGCACAAATATACGTGTTGTGGGTGTCCCAGAAGGAGAAGAGAAGGGAAAAGGAGGAGAAAAACTAATGGAAGAAATTATCACGGAAAATTTCCCAACTCTTATGAAAGACCTAAAATTACAGATCCAAGAAGTGCAGCGCACCCCAAAGAGATTAGACCCAAATAGGCATTCTCCAAGACACTTACTAGTTAGAATGTCAGAGCTCAAAGAGAAAGAGAGGATCTTGAAAGCAGCAAGAGAAAAACAATCCATCACATACAAGGGAAACCCAATAAGACTATGTGTAGATTTCTCAGCAGAAACCATGGAAGCTAGAAGACAGTGGGATGATACATTTAAATTACTAAAAGAAAAAAACTGCCAACCAAGACTCCTATATCCAGCAAAATTGTCCTTCAAAAATGAGGGAGAAATTAAAACATTCTCAGACAAAAAGTCACTGAGAGAATTTGTGACCAAGAGACCAGCTCTGCAAGAAATACTAAAGGGAGCACTAGAGTCAGATATGAAAAGACAGAAGAGAGAGGTATGGAGAAGAGTGTAGAAAGAAGGAAAGTCAGATATGATATATATAATACAAAAGGCAAAATGGTAGAGGAAAATATTATCCAAATAATAATAACACTAAATGTTAATGGACTGAATTCCCCAATCAAAAGACACAGACTGGCAGAATGGATTAAAAAACAGGATCCTTTCATATGCTGTCTACAGGAAACACATCTTAGACCCAAAGATAAACACAGGTTGAAAGTGAAAGGTTGGGAAAAAATATTTCATGCAAATAGCAACCAGAAAAGAACAGGAGTGGCTATACTAATATCCAATAAATTAGACTTCAAATGTAAAACAGTTAAAAGAGACAAAGAAGGACACTATATACTAATAAAAGGAACAATTAAACAAGAAGACATAACAATCATAAATATTTACGCACCGAACCAGAATGCCCCAAAATACGTGAGGAATACACTGCAAACACTGAAAAGGGAAACAGACACATATACCATAATAGTTGGAGATTTCAATTCACCACTCTCATCAATGGACAGAACATCTAGACGGATGACCAATAAAGAAATAAAGAATCTGAATATTACTATAAATGAGCTAGACTTAACAGACATTTATAGGACATTACATCCCACAACAGCAGGATACATCTTTTTCTCAAGTGCTCATGGATCATTCTCAAAGATAGACCATATGCTGGGTCACAAAGCAAGTCTTAACAAATTAAAAAAGATTGAAATCATACACAACACTTTCTTGGATCATAAAGGAATGAAGTTAGAAATCAATAATAGAATGAGTGCCAGAAAATTCACAAATACGTGGAGGCTCAACAACACACTCTTAAACAACGAGTGGGTCAAAGAAGAAATTGCAAGAGAAATTAGTAAATACCTCGAGGCGAATGAAAACGAAAACACAACATATCAAAACTTATGGGACGCAGCAAAGGCAGTGCTAAGAGGGAAATTTATTGCCCTAAATGCCTATATCAGAAAAGAAGAAAAGGCAAAAATTCAGGAATTAACTGTCCACTTGGAAGAACTGGAGAAAGAACAGCAAACTAATCCCAAAGCAAGCAAAAGGAAAGAAATAACAAAGATTAGAGCAGAAATAAATGAAATTGGGCGGGCCGCGGTGGCTCAGCGGGCAAGAGTGCTTGCCTGCCATGCCGGAGGACCCCGGTTCGATTCCCGGCCCCAGCCCATGTAAAAAACAAACAAACAAACAAAATATAATAAAAATAAGAAAATGTTTAAAGATGTTTCCCTTTCTTCCTCCCTTCCTTCCTTCCATCCTTCCTTCCTTCTCTGTCTTTCTTTCAAAAAAAAAAAAAAGAAATAAATGAAATTGAAAACATGAAAATAATAGAGAAAATCAATAAGACCAGAAGTTGGTTCTATGAGAAAATCAATAAGATTGATGGGCCCTTAGCAAGATTGACAAAAAGAAGAAGAGAGAGGATGCAAATAAATAAGATCAGAAATGGAAGAGGAGACATAACCACTGACCTCACAGAAATAAAGGAGGTAATAACAGGAGACTATGAACAACTTTACGCTAATAAATACAACAATTTAGATGAAATGGACGGGTTCCTGGAAAGACATGAACAACCAACTTTGACTCAAGAAGAAATAGATGACCTCAACAAACCAATCACAAGTAAAGAAATTGAATTAGTCATTCAAAAGCTTCCTAAAAAGAAAAGTCCAGGACCAGACGGCTTCACATGTGAATTCTATCAAACATTCCAGAAAGAATTAGTACCAACTCTCCTCAAACTCTTAAAAAAAATCGAAGTGGAGGGAAAACTACCTAATTCATTCTACAAAGCCAACATCACCCTCATACCAAAACCAGGCAAAGATATTACAAAAAAAGAAAACTACAGACCAATTTCTCTAATGAATATAGATGCAAAAATCCTCAATAAAATTCTAGCAAATCGTATCCAACAACACATTAAAAGAATTATACATCATGACCAAGTAGGATTCATCCCAGGTATGCAAGGATGGTTCAACATAAGAAAATCAATTAATGTAATACACTATATCAACAAATCAAAGCAGAAAAATCACATGATCATCTCAATTGATGCAGAGAAGGCATTTGACAAGATTCAACATCCTTTCCTGTTGAAAACACTTTGAAAGATAGGAATACAAGGGAACTTCCTTAAAATGATAGAGGGAATATATGAAAAACCCACAGCTAATATCATCCTCAATGGGGAAAAATTGAAAACTTTCCCCCTAAGATCAGGAACAAGACAAGGATGTCCACTATCACCACTATTATTCAACATTGTGTTGGAGGTTCTAGCCAGAGCAATTAGACAAGAAAAAGAAATACAAGGCATCAAAATTGGAAAGGAAGAAGTAAAACTATCACTGTTTGCAGACGATATGATACTATACATCGAAAACCCGGAAAAATCCACAACAAAACTACTAGAGCTAATAAATGAGTACAGCAAAGTAGCAGGTTACAAGATCAACATTCAAAAATCTGTAGCATTTCTATACACTAGTAATGAACAAGCTGAGGGGGAAATCAAGAAACGAATCCCATTTACAATTGCAACTAAAAGAATAAAATACCTCGGAATAAATTTAACTAAAGAGACAAAAAACCTATATAAAGAAAACTACAAAAAACTGCTAAAAGAAATCACAGAAGACCTAAATAGATGGAAGGGCATACCGTATTCATGGATTGGAAGACTAAATATAGCTAAGATATCAATCCTACCTAAATTGATCTACAGATTCAATGCAATACCAATCAAAATCCCAACAACCTATTTTTCAGAAATAGAAAAACCAATAAGCAAATTTATCTGGAAGGGCCGGGTGCCCCGAATTGCTAAAAACATCTTGAGGAAAAAAAACGAAGCTGGAGGTCTCACGCTGCCTGACTTTAAGGCATATTATGAAGCCACAGTGGTCAAAACAGCATGGTATTGGCATAAAAATAGATATATCGACCAATGGAATCGAATAGAGTGCTCAGATATAGACCCTCTCATCTATGGACATTTGATCTTTGATAAGGCAGTCAAGCCAACTCACCTGGGACAGAACAGTCTCTTCAATAAATGGTGCCTAGAGAACTGGATATCCATATGCAAAAGAATGAAAGAAGACCCATATCTCACACCCTATACAAAAGTTAACTCAAAATGGATCAAAGATCTAAACATTAGGTCTAAGACCATAAAACAGTTAGAGGAAAATGTAGGGAGATATCTTATGAAACTTACAATTGGAGGCGGTTTTATGGACCTTAAACCTAAAGCAAGAGCACTGAAGAAGGAAATAAATAAATGGGAGCTCCTCAAAATCAAACACTTTTGTGCATCAAAGAACTTCATCAAGAAAGTAGAAAGACAGCCTACACAATGGGAGACAATATTTGGAAATGACATATCAGATAAAGGTCTAGTATCCAGAATTTATAAAGAGATTGTTCAACTCAACAACAAAAAGACAGCCAACCCAATTACAAAATGGGGAAAAGACTTGAACAGACACCTCTCAGAAGAGGAAATACAAATGGCCAAAAGGCACATGAAGAGATGCTCAATGTCCCTGGCCATTAGAGATATGCAAATCAAAACCACAATGAGATATCATCTCACACCCACCAGAATGGCCATTATCAACAAAACAGAAAATGACAAGTGCTGGAGAGGATGTGGAGAAAGAGGCACACTTATCCACTGTTGTTGGGAATGTCAAATGGTGCAACCACTGTGGAAGGCAGTTTGGCGGTTCCTCAAAAAGCTGAATATAGAATTGCCATACGACCCAGCAATACCATTGCTGGGTATCTACTCAAAGGACTTAAGGGCAAAGACTCAAACGGACATTTGCACACCAATGTTTATAGCAGCGTTATTTACAATTGCAAAGAGATGGAAACAGCCAAAATGTCCATCAACAGACGAGTGGCTAAACAAACTGTGGTATATACATACGATGGAATATTATGCAGCTTTAAGACAGGATAAACTTATGAAGCATGTAATAACATGGATGGACCTAGAGAACATTATGCTGAGTGAGTCTAGCCAAAAACTAAAGGACAAATACTGTATGGTCCCACTGATGTGAACGGACATTCGAGAATAAACTTGGAATATGTCATTGGTAACAGAGTCCAGCAGGAGTTAGAAACAGGGTAAGATAATGGGTAATTGGAGCTGAAGGGATACAGACTGTGCAACAGGACTAGATACAAAAACTCAAAAATGGACAGCACAATACCTAATTGTAAAGTAATCATGTTAAAACACTGAATGAAGCTGCATCTGAGCTATAGGTTTTTGTTTTTTTGTTATTTTTTTTTACTATTATTATTACTTTTATTTTTTTTCTCTATATTAACATTCTATATCTTTTTCTGTTGTGTTGCTAGTTCTTCTAAACTGATGCAAATGTACTAAGAAACGATGATAATGCATCTATGTGATGATGTTAAGAATTACTGATTGCATATGTAGAAGGGTATGATTTCTAAATGTTGGGTTAATTTCTTTTTTTCCGTTAAATAATTAAAAAAAAAAAAATCTAGAATACAGGTTACCAGGAGACAGAATGAGGCTAGAGAATGGGGAGCGGTTGCTTCATATGTGCAGAATTTTCTAGGGTAAATTTAAATGAGTGGGAACAGATAGATAGAGGTGACAGTAGCATGTTGTTGTGAGAATAATCAACAGGGCTGGACTCTGTGTGAATGTGGTAGAAAGGGGACATTTGAAGTGACCTATGTCACCAGAAGAAAAGCTGGGGGATAAAACATGGGAACGTATAACATAGGGAATCTGATGGTGGGCAATATACTTGATTAACTGCACATATAGCAAAAAGTTCTTCCAAGAACTAGAGCATTACAAGGCTTTCATTAAAGAGGGGTACATGGGGAGAAGGAGCCTACTGCAAACCATGGACTATTATAACAATTGCATCTTGATATTCTTTTTTTTTGGGGGGAGGCACACGTTCCTTTTATTGTTACTTTAGGAAATTGTTAGGAAATTATTAGGCAATAGGGAACAGTGTTCGAGAGCATGTTCTTATCGAGCTGCCTGAGTTGAAATCCCAGCTCCAACAATTATTAGCTCTGTGACCTTGGACTAGGTAATTGGGCCTTTTTATGTCTCAGTTTCTTCATCTGTAAAATGGAGGTGATAATAGTACCTACCTCATGGGATGATGTGAAGATGATATGAGTTAATACATGTGTTTAGAACAATGGTCCATGGTGAACACTATATAAATGTTAGTATTGATTATCATTATGGTGAAAAGAAACGTTTCAATCAAATATATTGGGGCTCTTATCCCTGCTGGGTAAATAACCAACTTCCCTGAGCTTCAGTCTCCTCCTCTGTAAAAAGGGGAAATACCACCATCTCGCAAGATCACTGTGAGAGTTAAGTGAGATGCTATACATGAAAAGACTCAGCATACTGTTGGTCAAATAATAGTGGCTCAGTAAATTCTCATTTTCTTCTTTTTTAAATTTAGCATCAGAGGATTTTTTCGACGTGTTTCTCGATATTCTTTTGCCAACAGGAACAAACGTGCGACACCAATGCTAGGAGTCAACGATATGGGGGAGATAAGGGATCTGGGAGGATTTGGGTTTCCTTTTTTAGTTCTCTTTCTTTTCTGGACCACGGGATATGTTGACACCGGGAGCCAGAGATCGTATATTTCGGATGGATTCTACGGTGGGTGAAGATATCCGGGTAAAAGCGCATTTTGAAAAAAAGCAACATGGGGCGGTGCAACGGCGGCTCGGTGGCAGAGGTCTCGCCTGCCGTGCCGGTGACCCGGGTTCGATTCCCAGTGCCTGCCCTTGAGAAAAAAAAGCAACATGGTCATGGACCCGGCGATGGTCACCTGCAGGATCTGGTCTCCCTCCTGGAGTCCCTGTCCGTCGGCCGGGCTGCCCTCCTGCACCCCCGACACGAAGATGCCAACATCGTTGCCCCCCGCCAGCCTCAGCCCGATGCTGGCGCCCTTGGCGAAGCGGATCACCCGGGTGTCAGGGCTGTACCTGCGAGAGGAGGCGGGGGCGGGGTTAGGCGGGGCCGGGGGTCCCTGGGAGAACCCCTGCTGCCCCAGGCCTCAGTTTCCCCAACTGCCCTGCAATGGCCATCACATTCAACAGGCCTGGACGGGAAGGCAGGGGCATGACCCACTGGGGTTGAGGTGCATGCGTGGGAGGGAAGGGGCATCCTGACTCGGGAGGCTCTTTTCTGGGGTACATACCCTCGGTCCTCCAGGCTCTGACGGCTCGGCACCCGGTAGATGTCGTAGCTGCCTCCCTGGCGTGAGTCTGAAAGGGAAACGCTGTGTGTTGGGTCCAGCCTCAGACCTTTGCTTTTTTGGGGAGGCTGGGGGAGCTGGAGGGGCTCCAGCCTCCCCCAGGGTGTCCCACCCCCTGGAATGCAGCGTTCAGTCTCTGCTTCCTTCTTGGGGCACTCGGCCTGATTCCTCAAGCACAAGCTGACCTGTCCCCCCTGTTCTGCCTTGCACAGCTTTGCTGGATGGAATCAGGGGTGAGAGTAGGTGTGTGTGTGTGCTCCCGAGGCCCCATCCCAGCCACCCTCCACTCACCTGGATCTGAGAGAGCTGGGAAGTCCACTGACCTCTCCCGCTGAACCTGGGGCCTCTCCCTGGTGGGAATAAGATTGAGGGTCAAGTGGGAACAGATGTCGGGGTGGGGGGCGATTTTAAAAATAATCTCAATTTATCTGAACTCTGAGTTTCACCATTCTCTGGCTGTGTGACCTTGGGAAAATAACTCCCCCTCTCTGAGCCTCTGTCTCTGCATCCATATAATGGGGTCTAGCTGGGGCCCTGATCCACAGTGGGGGTAGAATCAAATCCCCCACAATTAGACCTGGCTCAAAAGGAGATGAGCCTGTGGCAAAAGGTAGCACTTGCTATTTTAACATTACGAAAGAGTTGGACAGAGAAACAGCTTGACAGTTGCTCAAAAAGTTAAACATAGAATAACAACGTGACCCGGCAATCCCACTCCTGGGTGTAGACTCCAAAGAACTGAAAGCAGGGGCTCAGACAAATATTTGCCCAGTGATGTCCATCGCCGCTTGATTCACAGTAGCCAAAAGGTAGAAGTCACCAAGTGTCCAGGAACAGACGATTGGAAAGCAAAACATGGTCCATTCAGACAATGGAATATTATTCAGCTGTAAAAAGGAATGAAGTTTTCATCCCTGCCAAAGAAAATGAACTTTGAAAACATGCTGTTCCATGAAAGAAGCCAGATACAAAAGGCCACATACTATATGATTCCTCGCAAATTTAGAGATAGAAAGTAGATTGGAGGCTCCCAGGGGCCCAGTGGAAGAGGGAATGTGTTTCATGGGTAGAGTTTCTGTTTCAGGTGACAACGGGTTTGGTAATGGATGGTGGCAACAGGGGCCCAATACTGTAAGGGTAATCAATGTCACGGAATTGTATGCTTGAAAATAGTCAAAATGGCAACTTGTGTGATATGTTACCAAAACTTTAAAAGCACACAAAAACAAAAAGTACACAGATCAAAAAGAACAAAAGAAAGGCACCCACAAAATCAGCCTGTGTTAGCAGGAAGGTTTTTCCTTCCAGAACCTCATAAGCATGTTTAAAATTAAGGCATGTGCATAAATACATACTTTAGAATGAGAATCAGGTTGGGTCATATATCAGCATTTCCAAAGTTTATCCTGGCAAACTCAAGTGTTAGATGAGTTGGAAGTGAAGAAAGAAATGTGAAACGATGACACCCTGGGCCCCTCCAGCTTGGAGCAGGTGAGTAAAGGAAAAGGCTCTTATGAGAGAAACCCATCAAAGCTCCGTGAACTCCTCGGCCCATAGAATCCTTCCATGGGAGTGGGCTGCCTAGTGAAACCATGCAAAACTCCCACAAAATACCACCATGCTCTTTGTTCACCTCCCATAATGCCAGATGCATTTTCCTGGGCCTTTGAAATATGTGTGCCGAGACTTCCGTTTTCATGGCTATATAGTATTCCAGGAGGAAAAAGATGTGCTATAATGAATGTAATAAAAGAGAAAGACCAGCTTGCATCGTACACTGTCTATGGGATAACAGGTCACATGCCACATCTTCATCAGTGTAAATTAGCCCACTAAAGAGGCAAAGATGAGGGGGTGGGCGTCAGATTTGGGCTTTGGGGTGGGCCTTTTCTAGCTCAATAATAGTATAGACACAGTAGCCAGCCTCTGAGATAGACCCCTGACCACCACCTCCTGGTTCTCCCAGTCTTGGATCGTGCTTTCCCATGTTGTACCGAGGTCAGTCTGTGTGACAATAGAGCACAGCGGGAGTGATGGCCTGTTGTTTAGCCTGAGATTAGGTTATAAGACTACAGCTTCTGCCTCTAGTGTGCATATGGCCCCATCTCTTCCAGCTCACGTGTTCTGCTGATGCTCTAAGTGGCAAGGAACTGAGGCCTCCTGCCCCCGGCTGTATGCAAGAGTTTGGAAGCCAATCTGCCAGCCTCCAACAAGCCTGTCTTAACAGCAACCCCATAAGAGACCCTTGGATAGAACCACCAACTAAGCTATGCCCGGATTCCTGACCCCAAGAAAATGTAAGATCATAAATGTGTACAATAGAAAACATTTACTGGCTTGTTTGTTTTTTTTTTTGGCATGGGCAGGCACCCAGGAATCGAACCCAGATCTCCTGCATGACAGGCGAGGATTCTGCCAGTGAGCCACCATTGCACTACCCTTACTGTTGTTTTAAGATAGTAGGTTTGGGGATAAATTGTTATGCAGCAATAGCTAACTGATACAACCCCTTACCCCAAGGGTAGTGGGAGGCCTAAGAGAGACACCCATTATACAGTTCCCAAACATTGAGCCCTGAGGTTATTGCCAATATTTCTCTTTTATAAGCATCACTGTGATGAACAAATAGCCCCCGAGCTAAATCTCTGCACACATCCACAGCTATCTGCCCTTAAATGGAGCCTGGCTGGGCCAAAGGGCATATGCATTTTGAAGTCTTCTAGGGTGTTCTGTGAACATTCAACCCTTTCTGATTTAAGCAGATCCATTTCTTGTTGTCTTAGCACCCAAGAACCCAGACTCAAATACTGGGGGAGCAATAAAGCCTGCAAAGACCAGGGAGGAACTCTTCCAGGCAGGCTGCCAGGACTGCACCCCCAACTGGGAGAGATATGCCTCTGTTCTCTTTCACTGCAACTATTCAGGCTGGCAGGGGTACATACACAGGAGAGTCGGTTCGGCTAGCATCCGGACCCTGATGTCCCTGCCGGGGTGGCGGTGGGATGTGGGATGGTGGCGCCTGCGACAATTCTGAGCCGAGATCTGAGATGTCTGCGGGAGGAGAAGGTATCTCATCAGCCGTGGCCGTACCTTCTAGACTGGACCCATTTTACAGAGGGGAAGACCGAGTCCCCTGTAAGCAAAAGAGCCAGGACCCAAGTAAGGAGCTCAGTGAGGAGACTCAGGTTTGGGATGCTCTGGCCGTGACTTGCTATGTGGCCCTGAGTGAGTTCCTGTCCCTCTCTGAGCCTTGGGAGACAAAGAGACCTATTTCCCCATGGGTAGGCTCACTGACTGCACTAGGCCCTGCCTTGCTCTCCCTCCTTCCTGCCCTCCATTCAACTCACTACTGGGGCCGCCCTCCTGGCCTCTCACCCTCCAGCAGAGAGCTGTCACTGTCGCTGACTGCCGGCGGAATGTTCACCAAAAACTGCCCTCGATCCCTGAGCACCAGCAGGGTCAGCCTCCCTTGCGACTTCTCAATCAGCCGCCGTGTGTCGCTCAGTGACAGATTCTCACTGGACACCCCGTTGATCTGAAGCAACCAGGAAGGAAGAGAAGCAAGTTAATGAGACATGGGGACACCAGAAACTGACAGCCTGGTGGGGGGCAGGGGAGGCGGGGATACTTGAAACACACAATCCCCAGGTGTTACTAAAAACAGACACTCCCTAGGGAAAAATGTTAGAAATAGATTCCTGCTGAGTGGAGTCAATTCTAAGAAGTGACCTCCACAAGAATTCCAGAAACAGACAATTTTCTGAGAAGGCAGGGACAACTGGAAAAAAAATAGAGATGGGTTGACTCTCCTTTTCTCTAGGAGACAGATGCAGGAATACATCTGAGAGTGATATTAGATCTAACTGGAGAGCCCCGTTGGGTATTTTAAAGATACTAGAAACAGACAGTCTCCAGGAGGCACTAAAACAGAATCTTCAGGTGGATTAGAAACAGACAATTCCTAGGAAAGATA
Source organism: Tamandua tetradactyla (assembly GCF_023851605.1). Taxonomy (NCBI): domain Eukaryota; kingdom Metazoa; phylum Chordata; class Mammalia; order Pilosa; family Myrmecophagidae; genus Tamandua; species Tamandua tetradactyla. The sequence goes on from NC_135337.1 coordinate 78,761,677, forward strand.
CCATCAATCACAGCAGGAATCCATTTCACACTTCTCCTAGAAAATATGTTTTCAGTAACCCCTGAGGAATGTGTGTTTCTAGGGCCCCCACCCAACCTTCTACTCCAAACCACTGTCCTGGGCCACTAGAGATAGACAATCCTTCATGGTTACTAGAAACAGATAACTACCAAGAGACAAAAGGAAAAAATCAACTGGAACTGGTTTGGAAACCAAACATGAAGGATGACTAGAAATAGACTTTCAGAGGAAAAGTCTAGAAAGTTCCTGTCTCCTCAGAGACCAGTCTCCTGGGCTTTTAGCATCAGAACCATCTAGTGTGAGTCCAGGAATAAGGTTTGTCATCAGCTCACAACAGGATTCTAATGCACGGCAAGGCCTGGGGACACTAGAAACTGACTACCCCAAAGGGATACTAGAAACCAGCACTCCAAAATTAGCAGCAGGTTTGGAGGGAGAGTGACGGGAGAAGTGGGGGCGTTATATGCAGCCATCTCCCACCTTTGGAAAGCAGGCTATCCAAAAGCTCAGCTGACCATGCTATGTCACTTTGTGCCAAGCACCCCTCCTAGCCTCAGTTTCCTTGTCCACCCAGCGGGCGAGCTAGGACTCACCTGTAGGACGAGGTCTCCTTCCTGCAGTCCGCGGTTCTGGGCAGCCAGGCTCGAATCTGTGATGTGCTTGATGAAGATCTGACTGCCCAGTTTGACCCCAAACTCTGTGGGGGTGCGAGGGAAATAGAGGCAGGGTCTCAGGTCCAGGCTGCTGACTCTTATCAGTCTTAGAGAGCCAAGTCGCCTGCCTTCCCGGCTGCTGAGGCAAGGGGAGGGGGCAAGCTGGGCTCCCCTCCCAACTATCTGGGGCTGATCCCTCAGGAATGTGACATCATTTCAGGGGGTTCACAGCAGGACTCGTCGAGGTCCCTTACTTGGAAATTGGATCATTGTGGGTGAAATTATTTAAATCTAAGATGAGGTCTTACTTACTTAGTAGGCTGGCCCTTAAGCCAATCTGACAGGTGTCCCTACGAGAAGAGGAGACCTCAGATGTGGCCTCTCTGTCCAGCCAACACGACAAGCAAACTCACCACCCTCCCCCTCTCTACATGGGACATGACTCCCAGGGGTGTGGATCTTCCTGGCAACGTGGGACAGAAATCCTGGAATGAGCTGAGACTCAGCACCAAGGGATTGAGAAAACCTTCTCGACCAAAAGGGGGAAGAGTGAAATGAGACAAAAATAAAGTGTCAATAGCTGAGAGATTCCAAACAGAGTTGAGAGGTTATCCTGGAGGTTATTCTTACGCATTAAGTAGATATCACCTTGTTAGTCAAGATGTAATGGAGAGGCTAGAGGCAACTGCCTGAAAATGTAGAGCTGTGTTCCAGTAGCCATGTTTCTTGAAGATGATTGTATAATGATAAAGCTTTCACGATGTGACTGTGCGATTGTGAAAACCTTGTGTCTCATGCTCCTTTTATCTACCTTATCAACAGACGAGTAAAACATATGGAATAAAAATAAATAATAGGGGGAACAAATGTTAAAATAAATTTAGTTTGAAATGCTAGTGATCAACGAAAGGAAGGGGTAAAGGGTATGGTACGTATGAATTTTTTTCTGTTTTCTTTTTATTTCTTTTTCTGAATTGGTGCAAATGTTCCAAGAAATGATCATGATGAGGAATATGCAACTATGTGATGATATTGTGAATTACTGATTATATATGCAGAACGGAATGATCATATGTTAAGAATGTTTGTGCCTGTTAGTTGTTATATTTTTTCAAAAAATTAAAAAATTAAAAAAAAAAAAGAAGAAGAAGGGGAGACCTGGATACAGAGAGACACACAGAGGGAAGAGGCCATGTGGGAGGCGGGGACTGCGGTGATGGATTTCCAGGCCCAGGAGTGCCAAGGACAGCCAGCCACCACCGGAAGCCAGAAGTGGCCAGGAAGGAGCCTCCCCTAGAGCGTCTGGAAGGTTCCAGCCTCAGGAACTGCAGGACAATACATATCTGATGTCCTAAGCCCCCCAGCTTGTGGTTCTTTGTTACAGCCGCCCCAGATGCTAAGAGCCCTTCCCGACACCCTGATGACAACATCATGGCGAGGGGGCTGCCCTCCTCGTGAACAAAGTGTCACACTGCAGGTCTGATGTCCCCACGGCGGGGGTCCCTGAACTGGTGCTGTTTACTGATATTGCAAGGAGTGGACTGATGACATCACACACCACTGCTGAAGTCGATTGTGACATCATGATGGGGGAGGGCAAGGGAAGTGACAGACCTCCGGAGCTGTTTGTCAGGTTGTGACCCGAATTCCGAGGTCATCGTGCAACTATGGAACGGAGGTGGGGGTCAGAGGTCGAGCATGGTGGCTGATGTTGCACCGGGCATTCTAATCAGGCCACATGGCGTGGACGGAGTACGTATGCATCTCCTCCAGCTGCTACAACAGATGACTACAAATTCCATGGCTTACAGTGACAAGCTTGGCATCTCTTGCGGTTCTGGGGGGTCTCAAGGGGCTGGTTCCTTCGGGGAGGCTCCAAGGGAGAACATGTGTCCTGGGCTTTTCGGCCTTCCAGACACAGCCACGTTCCTGAGCTCGTGCCTCCTTCCTCCACCTTCCACTCCAGCCACAGAGTATCCTCCATTCTCTCTTTCTGTGACCCTCCTGCCTCCCTCGTATAAGCACCTTGGGATGACACCAGACCCACATGCAAATCCAAAAATCACCTCCCCATCTCACAGTCCTTCATCTCACCTCATCTGCAAACCCCCAGGACCACATTCCCGGTACCACATTCCCGGGTCCCAGGACATCGCTGGGGGACTAGTACCTGCCTGCCACATGCCATAAGGGTCCGGAGGTCAGGCTGAGGCTCCCCCGGCCCCACTCACCATCACTGTCCCTCTGCCGCACCAGCACTGACTTCACAGGCCGCATTTGCACGTCCTGCCGCGGCAGCCGCTTGAAGCCGGACACCAGGGCCAGCCCATTGGCCTCGGAGCCGCTGCCTGGGCTCCTGCGACCGTGGCTGCTCGGCCGGCCCCGGCGGCTGGCCCTCGGCCGGCGGGATGGCGTGGCCCAGGAGCGGCCAGAGCCGCTGGATGAGTCCCCTTCGTAACCCCGGCCGTGGTCAACCTCTGCCAGCCGGCGGGGCTCGTCGTCCTCGTCTGAGTCCTGGCGCCCCAGGCCCGGGGGGCTGGCCTTGGTGGCAGGCAGCTGGACCTTCCGGGGACGCTTTACTGTCTGCCAGGGGAGGTGGAGAGGGGTATCAGCCGGAGGCAGGGGGCCTCCCCCATCCCCTGGCCACATCCCCGGGGCCTCCGTGTCCGAGCTGTAAGGTGGAAACAAGATTCCACCTGCTCTTTCGAAGCTTATGCTTCTCGTTTTCATGGGCAGCGGGTGGCAGGGGGCCCACTCCCGCCTGGAGGCTCACTCACAACATCGGCCAGCTTCGTGCAAGTCTTGAGCATCTGAATGGCGAAGGTGGAGGTGACATTCTCCATGGAGACCCCATTCACCATGACAATGAGATCTCCTGTCCTGAGGGAAGAAGACAGGGTCAGCGGAAAAATGGGGCCACTCAATGAACCCCCTGGAATGACAAAATGCAATCCTAGAACAGAAGCTGCAATGGCATTGGGTCTCCTTGTACCCCCACCTGCTTTTTGCTTCAAAGCCTCCTTGCCCCTCTCTGCTTTTCTCCCCCGACTTTTTTAAAATTCACTCTCTCCCTCTCTCTCACCTGGCAACCCCTTGGGGCCCAGAACCATATTACCGACAGGAGTAAAGAACACTGGGTCTCTTCCCCTCTGACTCCTAAGAGGTTTCCAAGGCTTCATGTTCCACGAGGGTATTGGGGTCACTCTGACCCCAAGATCTTCTTCAAGAGACCAGGAAGTGCCTCGGGGAAAGTGAGGGCTAAGTCCTGGACTCAGTCCTGCTCCTGGCACTGAGCCATGTGTTGACAGAGCTGGAAGGTGCTGGGCCCTTTCCAGCCTCCTACCTTTGACCTCCACGGGGCCCTCCCCTCCCAGCTCGGGCCACGTTTCACCCTGTAACTCACTGTAGCCTGCCCTCAGCAGGCCCCCCGGGCACCACATCAGACACAACCACAGATCCACCAGGCCGATCTCGGCCTCCAGAGATGGCAATGCCGAAGCCCCGGCGGGGGTCCTAAGGGGAAAGGAGACAGGGAGAGCTTTGGGTGCCCCCCAGGACACAGAGTCTCCCCTCCCAGTGGGCGCAGGGAGAGGCCAGCCTCACCTTGCAGAGTGTGGCTGTGTGCTGTTCCCAGATGGTCAGCTCCTCCATGTCTGCCACCTGTGGTCAGAGGGGACAGGGAAGGTGGAGTGAGGCTGTGGTAAGTCTAGAAGTGTATTTGGAGGTCCCCAGCCCCATGTGGGGAACTCAGCTCTGATACCCCCATGGTCTGAGCCTGCAGGAAAATTGCTACATCTCTCGGGACCTTGGTGTTTTCATCTGCAAAATGGGTCTAAGCCAGTGTTTCTCACCTAGGGGAGATTCTGCCCCCAGGAGATGCTGGGTGATGTTGGGGACAGCTGTCATAGCTGGCATGGATGGGGGGGGAGCCCAGGGAGGCTGCTCAGCAGCCCCCAGTGCCCAGGACACCCTCACCCCAGAGAATGACCCGGCCCCAATATCAGCAGTACTGAGCTGCAAAACTCTGGCTTAAGTAGACCAAACTGTGATGGAGCAGAGAAAGGTACAAGTTTTTAGTCCCCTTCTCCCTGAAAAGTTCAGATCAGATGCCTTGGGAGAGTCCAGGCAGGCAGAGGAAAAGGAGAAAGTAGACCCCAGCCCCACCTTCGCCCCCAGAGTCAAGGACTTCCTTCCCCCAGGGAGGGCCCAGGCAGGTGCTGAGTGCATGAAGAGGGCCTGCTGGACGGGGGCGGGGCCTTCTGTCTGTTCTCCAGACGAGGCCCCTAGCCTGACCCCTTCCCCCAAATCAGGAAGCTAGCATATCAGATCGTGGGACTAGTGGAGAAATCAGGGCCCAGATCCTGTGCAGTCCCCTCCGCCCTGGTCCCTGGCACCCTTCCTTGCATCCCACTATCTGTCCTCCCCGTAGCAGCCAGAGGGTACCTGGGGGGGGGACCCCAAATTAGAGCCCATCCCTCCTCTGCCCACAGCCCTCCATGGCTCCCACCTCCCTTGGACTAAAAAGCCCAAATCCTCCCCCACAGATCCCCAGACCCTGCACACCCTGCCCCGCCCCTTCCCTGCCCTCCCCACGCTCTCTTCCTTCCCTCCACTCCACCACCACCAGCCACACCAGCCTCCTCTAATGCGCCAGGCACAGCGCTGCCTCAGGGCCTTTGCACGGGCCATTCCCTCCTCCTGGAACATCCTTCCCCCACATCTCCACCCGGTTCATTCCCTCACCTCCTTCAGGTCTTTGTTCAAATGTCACCTCCCCTGAACACCCAATTTAGAAACTACAACCCCCTCCCACCCCTCCATAGTGCCTTTTGTCCACCCACCTCCCTCTACTTCATTTTCATTCGTAAAACTCATGACCACTTCACATTCTCTAGATTTTTTTTTTTTTACCCTCTAGAAAAACAGCTCCAGAAGGCAGGAACTTTTGTGTGTTTCATTCACAGCCAAGTACCCAGCACCTACAACAATACTGGATCATGGCAGGGCCACAATAAAGATTTGCTGCATGAATGAATGAACATATGAATGAATGAAGTGCTGCCCCTGTGCCCCAGGCGCTTTACACGTACCATCTCATTGAATTTACTCAGCGAAGAGGCATTCTGTTCATTCCATGATAGAGATGGGGAAACTGAGGCCAAGCCACTGGCCAGGGCAGGTGAAGAGTAGAGCCGGGGAAGGCTGACTGCAGGTACTGCTGCTACACCAGGATGGCTATTTTCAATGGCCAGGCTCTAGGAGCTTAACAGGAGACCCAGGGAGAAGGGGGTGGGGGCAGTGCTGAGCCTGGAACCCAGACCCCACTCTCCACCCCTTCTGTCAGCCTGCGCCTGCCCAGGCCCCTGAAGGGCCTTGCAGCAGAGACCGTCGCTCCCCAGTGTTTCCTATGCTGGCCACAAAGGGCTGGGGAACCTCCGTACCAAAAACCCTCTGCTTGCTCTTCCAAGGCTTTTCCAGACAAGCTCCAGGACTTCCTGGGGAAACAGCATCCCCATCTCCCAGGAGAGTGGGAAGGGAATGGAGGGGAGAGGAACTATGCCCAGGGCAGGGACCCATAGCGGGTCACTCCAGGCCCACCCCCTCCCACCCCCAGCAGTGACCAGGGAGCAAATCCAGTGCTCAGGGTCAATACTCGAGTCCCACCGCTGACCCTTGCTTGCTGGGTGCGTGTGTGTGTGTGTACGCACATGTGCGTTTCTCCCAGCCTCCGGAGATGGTGGTCATTGTTAGAATTATAATAATGATGATTTTCCTTCTTCACATATTTCTAAATAAGGCTACCTGCGGGATGGCTGTGAGTGAGCCCTTGCTTTAATATGCACTGACTCATTTAAGCTTCAGAATGACCTTTGGAAGTGGCCCTATTACTATTCCCACTTTACAGAGGAGGAAGCAGAGGCCCAGAGAGGTTCAACCACCTGCCCGAGGTCACCCAGCAAAGAGGTGACTGCTGGCAGTCTGTACCCACCTCCTCACTTACTAGGCTACAGCTACCTGTCTTCTGCTTTTTAAAAAATTTTCTTCCAAGCTTATGTTTTCAAAAGTGTCCCTTTTTTTAAATTTTTTTGGCCAGCTTTGATTTTATCCTTTGCATCATTAAATGGCCCCTTGAGAATTTGAACTTCCTGGCTTTATTTTAAGAAACGGTCCCTGGGGCTAGAAGGGGTGCAGGTTGCCCAGACTTGCCCCAGCTTGTACGTCTCCACAGATACCAGAAGCTTTGTCTAAAACCCTCAGGAGCTCCTCAGGGCTCTAAGGTTCAAGCTTAATCCCACAGCCCACCTGAGCTGAGTCTACGTCTGAACCTTCACGCTGCAGATAGATCCCCTTGCCTGGGGCAACTTTCCTCAGGGTTTCTGCCTAGCTGGCCCCTGATAACTCAGGTCTCAGCTCACCACCTCCTTAGGAGGCCCTCCTTGACTGGCTAACCAATCTTTCCTCCACCCCAACACTCCTCCCTGTTTTATTTTCTTTCTTTTTCACGGCATCTAGAATCATCTGGAATTATCCTATTTAATCACTAGTTTGTGAGTTTCTTGTCTTTCCTGTCAGGTTATGAAGATGATCCCACATCTGTCTGGGAACTCAAGGTCCTGGTGATGGGCCATTGGCACTTTCTGGACACCCCAACCTGGCCTCCTTGCTAGGCCTTTGCACATGCTGGCAAACTCCTATTCATCCCTTACAACCCCAGAGCCACTGCCTCTTCCTCCATGAAGGGACTCCTTGCCATATCTCTCTCTCCCTCTGGCTCAAATTTGATTATGGAAGCCTGGAGGTCTGCATCCAGCTGTCTCCCGACACCCATGCTTCCCGAGCCCAACTCACCCCCGGGGGAACCTGGGGGGGGGGGGCTTGGGAGACAGGGCTTGGGGGCACAGGAAGATTTTGAGGAAAGGAGGAATGAAACGCAGAGATCCAGCCGTCAGTTCAGCCAGGTGTGACCTGAGTTTCTAGGGAGGGTGTGACCCTCCCAGCCCCGCCCCCTTCAAGGTGCGCTGATGGGGCGGTGCCTGGGCGTGCCACGCGCGGGACGCAAAAAGCAAACATCAAGCAAACATCGAAGGAGACTCAGCCAGAGGGGGCTGGCCGTACCCGGTGGCACCAAGCCCGGGGCACGTGGCTCCCAGGAGGCGGGCCTCTCTCCCTCTCCCTCCCGCCCCCACCTCTGGGGAAACTGGCTGGAGTTGGGGGTGGGGCGGGGGGAGAGGGCTACAAGTACCGGAGTTGGGGAGGGGATTCTGGGAGGAAGGAGGTGGCGGGAACCAGAATTGCCGGTCCCTGGGCCTCTGGCGGGGTGGCCTGGGGCAGGCGATCTCCTCTGGCGGCCCCAGTCGGTCCTTCCAGGCCCGGATCTGAGACCCGGGTTGGTTTCGCCGAGAAAGAGCTCGTTTGGGCTCCATTCCTGGGCAGTAAAAGTCCCTCCAAACAAGGAGGCGGTGATTCCTCCACCCCCACCCCCCACCCAGCACCTGTAAAACGGAGCCGCCCACCCCCGCGCCTCCGCCAGGTAACGCGTGTTTCTGTTCGGTACACAGTAGGCGCCCACTAAATGTTGATCTCCTCCTCCCGCGGCCTCAACAAACTCACCGAAGCCATCCCAGCCCCAGATGAAGCCACTGCCTCGACCTTAAGCCGGCCCCAGACCCCCGGGAAGAGGCAGTGACCATCTTTGCTGAGCATCGGGCGCTTAAAACACATTTTCCCCTTGGAATCCTAACCACACCCTCCTTTAAAATGACGACCGCCCATTTTACAGAAGAGGTGCAGAGAAGGAAAAGCCTTGGGTCACTGGTTAAAAAAGTTACCCGAAACAGTTTGCAGAAAAGCCAGGATTTTGAATTCAGGTCTGTAGGTAACAGAGAGGGGCAGCTTTTAGGGTCTGGGGGGAACGGACGCGCCTTGCTGTGCAGCCTCGACTTAGCCACCGCGCCCCTCTGAGCCTCAGTCTCCTCACTTGGTTGATCCCGGCTCAGACTCCGAGCCCCCTCCCCCTCCCCCCCACCGCCCCCTCCCCCATCCAGACTGACCCCGTCCCCCTGCGGTCCGCGGCTGTCTACTCGCCTGGAATCTCACCGCCATGGTCCACCCTCGGGCTCTCCAGCGCCCCAGCTCGAGGGGGGGGCCTGGAAACCGTCAATCCGGCGCCCTCCCCAAGAGCCAGGGGGGAGCTGCGGAGGGTCGCAGCGGAGTGGGGGGTAAGGGTCCCCCAATCGCAGCTTCCTCCCGCCCGTTCCGCCTCTCCAGCTGCACCTGCTACTCTTCCTCCTCCTCCTCCTCCTCCAGGGCCCGGGCCCGCCCCCTCTCCGACACGCCTTCGGGAAGCGGGAAAGGACGCGTACGCCTTGCCCCCACCTCAGGCTCCAGGCTCCGGAACCGATAGTCCGTGCCGGGTGTTTTCCCCAACCAGGCACCTGTCCACGGCCGAGCTGGAGACCGGCTAAGCCTGGCTGTAGAGAAGACCCGATAGGGATTCGCAGCCATTTTCGGAACGGGGTTGGCAATTTGAGAGAGGTTTTTCTATCCATGAAATGGGCATATTCTGAGGTTCAGCAAGGAAGTCTGTTGGATCAGGAGCTAATGGAGGGGCAGAGAGACCCAGAGCATAAAGCTGCTCCTTCTCAGATACACCCAACTCTGAGAGGCTGATCCTCATTTCACACAGGAGAAACTGAGGCCCAGAAAGACGCCCGGACTTTCTAAAGACTCACAGCTTCTGACCCTGGGGCCCAGCCCTTACCCAGTACTAAGGGCCCCAGGCTCAGACTTCACACCCAGCACTGGGCAGGGCCCCCAGCTGGGAAGGGAGGGACTTTCCTTAGGCTCTAGAGGATTAAAGGTCAGGCTTCCCTGTCCCGACCCAGCCTTGTCAGCAGGTAAGATGTAGGAAAGGAAATCCTCTACCTGTCACTGGGGAGAGGAAGTTACCTAGATGGGTGGCGCTGGCAGTGGCCCCACTCACACATTCCTTCAGGCTTTAAAAATATATATACCCTGAGGCCCAGCTGTGTCTGTGCTCTACCTGGGCCCCCAAGATTAGGGGGCAACACCCCTTCCCTGGTCATCAGGGCTTGGCAAAGAGAGGAACCCCAGGCCCAGCAGGAGTGCATAGAGCATGGAAGAAACTCTGGCAGAGTTAAGGAAGGCTTCCTGAAGGAAGAGGTATTGCAACCTGGGGTTTTGAAGATTGGATAAGAGTTTGCCAAGTGAACAGAGCAGATAGAATAATCAACATCTTTGAGACTTCTGAAGGCGATTTCTCACCTCTTGCCACTGCACTTGTGCTCAAAACACTAGTCCAGAAGCCCTGGCCAGACAGAGTTGGCCCTTCAAGGGCCCACAAATGCAACCCCCCCAAGATAAAAAATAAATAAATAAAACTTTTCTGAAGCCCCTTCTAGTCCACCCACTTGGAACCTCAGAGCTGGGAGGGTTCAAAGCCCAGCTCTGTCACTTATTTGCTGTGCAGTCTCAGGCAAGTCACTTTCCCTCTCTACTTCAGTTTCCCCATCTGTAAATGGGAGAAACACCCTTACACACCAAGTCAGGACACTTAATAGGGGCCTGAATACAACTTAAATATGAACTGCTGCCTCCTTCCAAATACGTGATCTTGTACAAGTCATTGCCCTCTCTGTGCCTCAGTTTCACCATTATAAATGGGTATGATCTGTAAATGGAGATAACCCTCAAAGGGTAAATTTAGTAGATATGCATTATAAGGTGCTTAGAAAGCACTCGTAAATGTTGGCCACTTAGTCCTATTCTTGTTATCAGCAAATCTGAGAAGTGTTTTATAGATTAAGAAATGAAGCACAGAGAGGGCCTGAACCCACTGGGGGTCACACAGCAAAGTTTGGTGTCCAGCAGCCCCAAACACCCCCAGGACTCCATGCTGACCCCAGGTGGAAACACCATTAACCTGAGTGATGATTTTTGAGTGCATTCAGTATCGCATATTCATACTATATGCTGTATCCACGTGACACTACGCACAAAGCGATTTTAGGTAGAACAGGGTCAAATGATTTTTAAGTGGCCGTATATTTGCCTTAAGGAGTCACAGAAAAAAATATAAAAAGGTTCCCCACTGGCCTGCACTTGTAAGAGACTGCTGGAGGAGGCGTTTCTGTTTGAAGAGTAAGTCTGGCAAAAATCCTGCTATCCTGCACTCCGGGGCTGTACCTCAGCACCGACAGAAGAAGGGGGTCAAACCTGTGGTAATGAGGCTCCTGATTCGTGTCCATTGAGCATTTACTTTGTGCCAGACACGAATACACACGACTTCTATGTACCCATTTTGCAGCTGAGAAAACTGAGGCCAGACGGGTTGAGTGGCAAGCCTAAAATCTTAGAGCTCTGTCTGATGCCACAGCCCTCACTCTAAATCAGTGCTTCTAACCCCCAGGAGATGGTTTGGCAACGCCTGGAGACATTTTTTGGTAGTCTATTTGGCATCAAGTGGGTAGAGGCCAGGCCTGTCGCTCAGCATCCTACAATGTCCAGAACAGCCACCCGACACCCCCCCACACACACACCTAATCCCTCTACGAGAGGAAGGGAACACCCACCCCAGGCACTCAGACACATTGTCTTCTTCCAGCTACCCATGACTCTGTGCTCACGTATTCGTGCCTTGCTCAAGAACACTCAATAGCTCCCTAGTTCCCATCGAAGAACTTTGTGCTCAAATCCATCCGGGTCTTGGAAGGAGGGTGTGGCCAGTGGCCCTCACTCCCCCACCCCCTGGCCCCTGGCTTATCTTACAGAGTTAAAGACCTCTTTTCATCAATCCACTTCATGCATACGTCTTTCCATCCATTCGGGTGTTCGCTCAACAACAAAGAACGTTTCAAAGTACCTGCAGCTGTGCCAGACTCATAATGGGAAGAGAAAAGGAACAGGCTTCCTTCCTGGTGTTGCAGAGCCAACCTCAGCCGGAGAGGGGGGCAGTGGGGGGTGAAGAGGTGGGGGGTGTGCGGAGGGAGAATGCTTCGAAAGGAAGGTGGCTCTTTCAGAATATGAGACCCATAAGAAACCTCCAGAATGATCCTGCTCTCTCCTTTCTGAGTACCTATGGGGAAACTGAGGCCCAGAGCAGCAAGGGCTGGGCTGAGGTGGCCCAGTGAGTTCTGGCCTCCAGGGGCTTGGGCTCTCCCTGCGAGAGGTTACTTTGCTGGGCTGGAGCAAGCTGGGGCGAGGGGAGGGTCAGCAGGGACCTGGCCTCTATGGGGTCTGGCCTAACAGGTCTAACCAGAACCTAGGAATGCCCTGTAGCAGCTTCACAGGCTGAGCTGGGCCCTGGCTACTTCAGTCAACGTTTAGTGAGCGCCCAGTGTATACACAGCGGTGGGGCCAGAGGACGCATGAGACTGAGACAGACCCAGTCCCTGCCCTCATGAAGCTGGGGGTTCAGGTGAGATAGACAATAAACAATCACACACCTCAGTGAAAAGTGTAACGGAGAATTCCGAGAGCCTCCCCCTGGAAGACACAACCTGGGCTGGGTACTCAGGGAGGACTTCCCGGAGGAGGCGGTTCTAGAGCAAAGAACTGACTTTGGAGAGGGGTGACCGAGTTGAAGAGGGGTCCTGAAAAGCCTGAAGGAGGTGAGGGAGAAGCTATGTCGCTATCTAGGAGGAAGGGTGTCCCTGGCAGGGGGAACAGCATGTGCCAAGGTCCAGAGGCAGGACAGGGCCAGGCGTGAGGGAGGAACGGCAAGGGATGGAGGGAGTAAGGGGAAGAGCAGGAGGAGGGGACGGGGCAGGTGGTGTGGGACCTGGAGGGCTGCAGAGAGGCCTTGGGCTTCCCCCCACCCCCACCCCCCAGGAAGGTGGGAGCCATGGAGGGCTGTAGGCAGAGGAGGGACAGGCTCTTACCTGGTGCTCACAGGTGCCCTCTGGTGGCTGCGGAGAGGACAGACTGCAGGGAGATGAGGGCAGAGGTCCAGGAGGGCAAGGATGTGGCCTGGACTGGGTGGGGGCCAAGGGTAAATGGACAGATTGTGAAAACCTTTGAAGGTACAACCTCCAGGATCAGCTGGAAGACAGGACGTGGGGCAGGAGGGGAGGGGTCAAGCCCACGGGGAGGGGTCTACCTGGGCCTCTGGAGGGTGAGCTGATGCTTCTTGGGATGGGGATGGGGTAAAAGGGATGGGTGGGAGACAGGAGGAGTCTGCTGGTGCCATCAGGCTGGACCAAGAAGTTTCTGAGTCACCCAGCGCTGGCGGATGGTTTCGGCCATGGGACAGTGACGTCACTGGGAGAGTGAGTGTAGACAGAGAGGGTGGGCCAGGGCCAGCAGTGTAGACAGGAGGGGGCACGGGGCAAGTTGTATAGACAAAGAGGAGTGGCTGGTCTAGGACAAGCAGGGTAGAGAGACGGGGGTAGACCCAGGATAAGCAGTGTAGACAGAAGTGGGGGAGGAGGTCCCAGGGCAAGTAGTATAGACAGAGGCGTGTACCCAGGACAAGCAGTGTAGACAGGAGAGAGGGTGCAGGGTGAGTGGGGTTCCTGCAAGATTTCAAGGCACGTGTGGGGAGAGGATGTAGCCTTCTGTCTCCCCTGCTGGTCCTGGGTACCCTCCTCTGTCTACACTGCTTGCCCTGGGTCCCCCTCCCCTCCTGTCTACACTGCTCACCATGGGGCTCCGTCCTATCCATACTGCCTGTCCTGGACTCTCCCCCGCCATCTACACTGCTTGTCCTCCAGAAGAGACAGTGGAGAGACCAGGGGAGGGATAAACACCAGGGTGCAGGGTCCCCAGAGCCAAACAAAGCGTTTCAGGAAGGACAGATCCTGGGTGCAGCGGCTCAGCCACCAACCTGAGGGTCAGCCAGGCTGAGAGAACTCGATGGAGGAGGGAGCGGGTGTAAACAGCAGTCCTAGAAGCCAGGAGCATGGGACGCATGCTCAAGGGAGGGTGTTTGTCCCACTGACGACCCTCATCAGCTAAACTCCCCGCACCAGGACCCCCCTTTTGCCGACCCCCAATATAGAGCCTCCTACACCCAGATCCCACTTTTACAATATGCACAGCTCTGGTCTTCCTACTCTCCAGTCAGAATCTTAGGTGACTCCCCATGCATTGTTTACGCATTTATTGTACACCTACTGTATACCAACACTGTTCTCAGCACCACAGGTACTGCCCTTCTGGAGCTCACAGTCCAGCAGGGAGAACAGACATTAAACAAAGAGTTGCACCAAAAAATATGTAATGAATAAGCAGTGGCTTCAGCTCAAGAACATTCAATAGCTCCCCAGCATTCCTTCAAAGTCCCGTGCTAGGCTCTGGCCACACACTTAAAAGTTATCAATGTCTTTGAACAATTTTACAACTCAGTAAATTATAGGAAACTGAAGCTATCGCAAAGGAATACTGCAAATTTCTGTAGAAATGCAAATGAATCCTGTCCTGTGGAGAAGGTACAATTGATTATTGCCCAGTGGCTTCTGATCAGTATTGCAACTATTTATAAATTCATTTCCACACTCTTGATTGCCTCTGTGTGTGTGCATGTGTTCTTATAAATTTTCCTTTGAATACCCACATTAATGAATGAGTTAGCCAAACTCATAAAATACCTATCTGTTTCATATCTGTATGAGAGACACGATTTTACCTCTGGGGGTAAAATCCTTTACTATCATAGAGCCCAAAAGCCTCATTCTCCCTCACCTGATCTCCGCTGACCTCCCAAGCTTCCTGTCCCTCCCACCCATCGTAGTCTCCAGACCCCAGAATATTCCACCCATTTTCCTTCCCTGCCTCTGTTTCTCATATATCAGCAAATGTTGTTGGTTCTACCCAAATCCTTCCAGAATCTGCCCTCTTCTTTTCCCTCGACCTCTGGGCTCCTGTCCTCACCCCCACGCTCTGTGCTCCTCACACAGCCAGAGGGCGCCCATGAGCATCTGAGTCAGGGCCTGTCCCTCCTCTGCCCACAGCCCTCCATGGCTCCCACTTCCCTCCAGGGGGGAAAGCCCAGGCCACCAGGACCTGCATCACCTTCCCAGGCCCCTCCCTGGCCTCCCCGCCTCCTGCTCTCCCCCTCCCCGCCTCTGCTCCAGCCACAGGGGCTTCCTCTAAGACGCCAGGCTCAGTCCTGCCCCAGGACCATGGCACAGCCTGCTCCCTCTGCCCCAAAGGCTCTTTCCCTAGAGATCAGTTGGGCTGACAACTCACTTCCTTCAAGTCTTTGCTCCAATGTCACCTTCTCAGTAATCTTTCTATTTAAATCTGTAAAACGCCTTCTCTTCCCCCCTACCCACACATCTGACAACCCCATCCTCTTACCTCTTTCACTTCTTTTTCTTTCTCCTGTCAGACTTACCCTCCTCTCACCCAGGATACAATTTACAATGCAATTCACTCATTACATTTGTTGTTTCTTGTCTGCCTTCTCCAAAACATAGACGCTCTGCAAGGATCGGAATCTTTCTCTACCCTGTCCCTTGCTGAATTTACACCCCACCACCATCACCAAAGCCTAGAAGAGCACCAAGTACACAGTAGGTGCTCAATAAATGCTGTTCCCCGGCCCAGGCGGCCCCTCCTCCCAGTCGGCTCCCTCTGACCTCAGCTCATTCCAAAGGGTGTCAGACTCCGCCCTGAGCAAACACTGCACCCTGGGGCGCCCGGCCAGGCCCTAGCAGGAAGAAAAGCCACCAAATGCCCTCACCGTGGACTTTCCCCAGATTTTGAGGCTGGTGGAATCTCCCAGGCCCTGGCCTTGCCCCAGGTTCAAGCCTGAGTCAGGGAGGCAGGACTTTTACAAGATGCTCAGTCTGGGGCATTTGTTCGGGGTAGGGACGCTCCCTACCCCACTCTTGCATTTCGCCTCTGGAGTGCCCCCTGCCCTTGCTCTGCAGCCCTAGGCCAGCACCTACCCTCTCTAAGCCCAGATTTTTCCATAAAACGGGAAGTGCAACCAGCCTCATTCTCAGTTCCAAAGTTGAATGTGGGGGAAGGGGGGCTTTATCCTGTCCCCTACCTGATGGAGAATCCATTACCAACAATATTGCAATACCTTGGAACCAGGTGACATTTTAGAGAGCAAAAAAATAAATAAAAATAAAAACTGAGATGGGGCTAGAGGAGAAGAGGCTGGAGGCCAGGTCTGGGTGACTCCATGGGTTTTCTCTCCCAGTCCCAGGCATGGTGGGATCTGACAATTCACTCGTGTCCCCCTCATCTTCCTGTACATCACCCCAAAGACCTCAAGTATTCCTCCTTCCAGGATGACCCCAAACTAGAAGCAGGCTCCGCGACCAGATCTCCTGGGCCCCAGGGGAACACAGAGGCTGGAGGCTGCAATCTGACACTCAGCTCAGCAGGAAGCTTCCTTTGTCCCGCCTGCTTGGGCACAAATGACCCAGAAAACTGCTGTCAGCGGACCCCTCTGCTCTCCAGGCTCTGGGCTTCCATTTCCCTTCTGCCTCCTCGGAGCGCTGAGTTCTGCAAAGGGGACAGCTGGGCCGACCTCCGCCACTGCCTGCCCGCATTTCTGAAGTTGCCTGGGAAAGGGGTCCAGATAATTCCCCACCCCGCGACACGCTTCCAGACCCTGGAGTTTCCAGGAGCTGGGAAAGAGGAGATGCAATTTTCTGAAAGTCCCAAAACAACTTCTCTTTGGGAAGTTCCAGGTATTAGGCTGCCTCCCCACTGTGGCTTCTGGCTGCAGCAGGAGGCAACCCTGAGCCTTGGGGGGCATTGACATTCCCTATAGTTTGGGGGATCAGAGACAAACCTGCAGCCTGTGCAGCTCCCCCCACCCGGCCCGGCCCCACCTGGGACAATAATGACTCTTTCAAGTTTTGGGCCGCGGGGCCCTGGGCAGGCTGCCAGTCACGGCCAGAATGATAATCCCTTGGAAACTATGTCAAATGCCCACACAGGAGTGTCAGCTTCCTGCTTTCCGGGGAGTTCGGGGGAGGTGATTGGGGTGGGGGTGGGGGTCCCAGGACCCGGCCGTGGAGATGGCAGGCAGATCGAGGTGCCGGGGTGGGGGTGGGGGGGCAGGGGCGGGGGGTATCTTACCTGGGTGAGGAGCTGGGCAGGAGCCAGGGCCCAGGTGCCCACCTGGCACAAGGGGTGGGGAGGGGACCCGAGGACTTGGCTTTGGACTTCCCACCTGTTTGTCCAATTTCTCCTCCCTCGTGGGAGCAACAGTAGGCGGGCAGGGGTCCCTGCCAAGTGGAACCAGCGCAGGAGAGCAAGCCAGTGAGGGAGTGAGCTAGAGGCCGGCCCCCCTGGCTGGTTGGGTGTGTGGCTCTGTCGCAACGTGGGAGCAGCTGGCCTTAACCCCTGCTTACCCGGAGACCAGGAACACCGAGCCTTGCCCCGTCTGTGGCATTCACAGCCGCACCCCTCGGCGTGAACCAGAAGCTTGGCACATAGTAGGCGCTCAGGAGATATTTGCCGATCTATTAAGGAGTGAACAGTCTATGCCTCGTGGCTTCCCCTGCCCTCACCGTCCGCCTTGACCTTGGACGGCCAAGCCCTGACCCTTGCTGTGTCTTCCCCCAGTTATGCTCTCCCCTCAGATTGTGGCAGGGTTGGCTCATTCCGCCCACAATGCTGAGCTCACATCCTGGTCTACCCCTTCCGAGCTGTGTGGCCTTGGGTAAATCACACAACCTCTCTGGGCTTCAGTTTCCTCATGGGGAAAAAAATTTTTTTTTTTAATGAGAACTGGGCAGGGCGACAGTCACTCAGTGGCAGAATTCTCACCTGGCATGCTGGAGACCCAGGTTCAATTCCTGGTGCCTGCCCATGCCAAAAAAAAAAGAGTACCTACTTCCTAGGATTATTTCAAGGATTAAATGAATGAATACATATAAAGTGCTTTTTGCTAGGCATGCAGCAGGCCTGCTCCATGCGATTAGGTAGTCACTACCCACCCATGACTGGTCTGAATTAATCAGACGTACTGTGAGTGCAAACTACAGGGTGGATTTTGAAGGCTTCACATGCAAAAATGCACAGAAAACAGCTCACTGATTTATATAATAAGGAATTTATATTGAAATGATATTTTGGACATATTGGGTTAAAGGAAATATGTTATTAAATTTTATCTCAACTGTTTTTTTTTTACTTTAGCTACTAGACAAATTTTAAGTGACATCTGTGGTTTATGTTATAGTCCTATTAGAAGGTGCTAGAATAAGCATTCCATAGTATTACCTTCTGAGTCCTGCCTTTTCCTATCACGTGGGTCTTTATTTTTATTCCTTTGCGTTTAAAATATACACAACTTGAAATTTCTCTTTCTAATCATTTTAAGTGTGCAATGCTAAGGCATTAGTTACATCCACAGCATTTGTCTTTTTTTTTTTTTTTTTTAAGCATTTCTTAGCGGCGGAAAGTATCTTCTATCTTAGTCATTTGCTTGTTCCCCTTTCTGGAATATAACCTGGTTGGAGTCAGGGATGCCTCGCTGTGCCGGGTATACGGTAGGCGCTCAATACGTTCTCATGGATGCGTGAGTGAGTGAAGGAACAAACAAACCAACAAACCGACGGACGAATGAATGAAAGGATGAACTACGGGGAGGGGCGTGGACAAAACCCGCCAAACCCCTCCCACCTGCAGGCGGCCCCGGGCGCTGCAGTCAATGGCCGCTCTGGCCACAAGGGGGCGCCGGAAACCAGCCCACGGCCCCAACAGGCAGCCCTCAGTTTTCCACCCCGCCAAACGGGAATGGAGCAAGGAAGCAAGGGATGCCCCTCCTCTCTGTTCCCTGCAGCCTTATGCCTCCCCCCACCGCCTCCAGCTTTTTCTTTTAAATGTAAATGTTTTAATGAAAGACTTGCATGCCTTTCAAAGAGTCGAATAATTACCATTTCCCCAAGTCCATTCATTGGTTCATTCCCTTTTCTTAGCTGGTTAGTTTGACATTTACGTTCACGTCTCTAAGTAACATGTCTGTTTTCACCATTTCCTGATGTTTTAGTTTCGGCATCGAATTCCCAGCAGGAGGGATTCAATCAACCCCGAAGATGGTTTTTGTCCCCTCCTTTACCTCGGTTTCATTCATAATCGTTCACCACCAGCAGCCCCAGCCCTTCTCCAGTTGCCTTAATCAATGGTTCTCAAACTTCGTGGGGCATCCAAATCCCCTGGGGCTCGTTAAAAGTCACGTGTGGGGGCCGCGCCCAAGAGTTTCAGACTTGGGGGGTTGGGGAAGGATGGAGAGAAGAACTCACAATTCTAACAAGCTCCTGGGTGCTGCTTTGCCCACCCCGGGACCCCAGTTTGAGAACCTGCACTCTAAATCTTCTCTCAAGGCAGATTCAGGCTGACTCACGACTTCTATCCGTTTCCCTTTCCTAAAGAACTCTCCTTGGTGTCTTTGCACTGGTCCATCTGGCCCTGTCCTCCTCCACCCATCCCCCACCCCACCCATAGGTGTCCTCCGGAGTCTCTTTCAACCCCAACCCCGGGATTCCCTCTGCCCTCTCCTGGACCCTGTACTTGATATTTTCTCCTTCCTTGACGTGCTTTCTAACTGGCACCTGCTCCCGGTTCCTTGGCTGCCTTTTGTCCTCAAGTCAAAACACCAAGGAGCAACTCAGCCCCTGTGGAAAAACAATTTAGTGGTTTGTTCTAGTTTGCTAGCTGCTGGAATGCAACGCACCAGAGATGGATTGGCTTTTAATGAAAACTCCTAGCCAACTGCAGATGTAATCAGCAACAGATGAGGTTCACATGCCATCAGCTCATGTCGGCAGCAATAGAACTAGGCACCTCCCCCTGGCCAAGTTGACACCTGAACCAAACTACCACATGGTTCTTCAAAGAGTTACACGTAGAAGTACCACGGAATCTGACAATCCCACTCCTAGGTACATACCCCAAAGAACTGATGGCACGGCCTTGGACGGATATCTGTACACCCATGTTTGTTGTGGCATGATTCACCAATAGCCAAAAGGCAGAAGTAACCCAAGTGTCCCTTGGTGAATGAATGCAACAACAAAATGTGGTCCATCCAGTCAAGGGAATATTATCCGGCCATAAAAAGGAATGGAATTCTGATCCACGCGACAACGTGGCTGAACCTTGAAGACATGACATTGAGTGAAAGAAGCCAGACCCAAAAGGATGGATATTGTCTGACTTCACTTACACGAAATAACCAAGACTGCAAATTCGTAAGCCAGAAAGTAGACTCGAGGTTAGCAGGGGCTGGGCTGGGGTGGGGGTGGGGGGTTGGGGAGTTAGAGCTGAGCGGGTGCAGAGTTTCTGTTTCAGGGGAATGGAAAAGCTTTGATGACTGTGGCAAGACATTGTGAACATAATTGCTGCCACTGGATTGTGGGTTTGGAAGTGGTTAAAATGGGAAATTTTATCTTCATATGTTAGCATGCATATTCACTCTCCCACTCACTCCCCCCACCAAAAAAAAGAAGAAAAAAAAACCCAAAACACCAAGCACCTCAAATCCCAGCCTGCTTGACCTCCCAGGGAGTGAGGTGCACATTTTCTGGGGTCAGATTCGTCTGGATAAAACATCCTGATTCCTCTCTCCTCTCTAACTGGGAGAACTGGCTCCACGCCTGCCCCCCCCCAACAGAAATCATTCATAATTGAAAAAAGCAGCGAGAGCAAAATGTATGAATACCCAAATCAGGGCATTGGAATGAGGAACCACCTGATTGGTTCTTTGGCTCCTTCATAAACCCAACATTACTCATTCTTAACAAACCCCACAGTCACCTCTAACACCATAAGCAGCGCTGATTTCGGCATGATTCTCCACGTGATTCCAAGCAAGGGCTTTAACTCTCTGGGCTTCTTGTTTTCTCATGTGTAAAGTGGGGATGATTTTACATCCTGCGGTTGACTAATAGGTAAAATAGTTATCGTCTTTCGGTGCCAGGTTGTGCTAAGCCCTCAGAGGATATTAGCAGCCAAAAAGCAACCTGTCTCTGATTTATGGAGAAGCCGTGTGCACAGGCTTTGAGCCTGACACTCAAGCACTCAAAATTGTTTCTGTTACTGGGATATCGGTATCAATATCAAATGTTGAATATTAAGCAGCTATATTAAATTTTGAATATTAAAAATCAACATTAAGTGGAATATTATCAGCAATACTCTTAAATATAGATATTAAACATTGACTATTAAGTAGTAGTGTTAGCTGTTGGATATTAAATATCAATATGAAAGCGGAATATTATCAACTCCAATATTCAGACTACTGAATATTAGAAATCGCAAATGTCAAATATTAATATATTAAACATCGCATATGGATATCAGCTATCGATATTAGCATTGATATTGACATTAGTATTAAATATCAACACTAAAATAGAATATTATCAATATTAATATTAGCTATCCATACTAAATATGGGATATTTATATAGCAATATAAAAATCAAATATTAAATATCAATATTAAAAATTAATTTACTATCAACATCGATATTATGTGTACTATTAAACACTGAATGTTTAAACAGCGGTACTTAAATGTTGATCACTGAACACCACCATTAAACTGAATATTATCAATATTAATATTAAATATAATGCTAAATATCGACTATGTAAATAGTTTTATAAAAGTCAAATACTAAATACCAGTACTGAATGTTGAATAGTAACACCAAATATCAATATTAGCATTGATATCGAGATCAGTATTAAATTTTGAATACTAAATATCAATATTAAAATGGAATGTTATCAATGGTGATATTAAATATCAGTATGAAATACCAAACATAAGTAAAAACAAAGGCTGAATATTAGATATCCATATTAATATAAGATACAGATATAAGCATGATATAATATTAAACGTTGAATGCTTATTGAACTTGGCTAGTCTCAACATTAATATTAAGTATCAGTAGTAAACACTGAATATTTTGATATCAATATAAATGCAAACATTAAGTATCAATATTAAAAATATTACTATTAGAAATGGAATACTTAAATAGCAGTATTAAACCGAATATTATTATCAATATTAATAAATATCAACATTAAACGTTGGTTATTTAAATACCTATATGAAAGTTAAATGTTGAATGCCAATATTAAATGTTGAACAGCACTAAATATCAATATCGATATCAATGTTGACTATAAAATATCAAACCAAACGTCGATTATTAACGTCAATATTAATATTTTATTAATGTTAGCATTGACGTCAACGTCCGTATCGAATATTGGAAATGTCACTATTAGATGAGAATGACGCTGCACTCCCAACCCTGGACGCCGGGGGGCGCGCGAGGAGCTCCCGAGGCCGGGACGCACGCGGGCCCCGTCCCCGAGCCCCGATTGGCGGCGCGCGCTGTGCGCCACGGCGCCCGCCTGGCCCCGCCCCAGGCCCCGCCCCCGCGCCCGCGGCCCGGCCCCCTCCCTCGCGCTCCAGCCGGCAGCGGCGGTTGTTGTTCAGCGGCGGCGGCGGTGGTGGTGGTGGCGGCGGCGGCCGCAGCTTGGGTCGCAACCTCGGGCCGCTCGCCCGCAGGTCTGCGTGCACCGCCATGGAGCTGGAGGTACCGGACGAGGCGGAGAGCGCCGAGGCGGGGGCCGTGCCCACGGAAGCGGCGTGGGCCGCGGATAGCGGGGCGACGGCAGGTAACGGTTTTGGACTCCCTCCCCTCTCCCCGAATGGACCCGCCTGAGACCCCCCCCCCGCCGGGCCCAGTGGACCCGTCCGAGCGCTGAGGGGCGCGGGACCCGCCGCCTGCGGGAGGCTGGAACGTTCCACTCGGGGGCGCTCGCGGGGGGGACGGAGCGCGCCACGCCGGGGCCCGGGGGACGCGCCGGTGGGGAGGATGGAAAGCCCCGCCCTGGGACGCTCGGCGTGGCGCCGCCCACTCGGGGGTGTCTGGCGGCGACCCCCGGCCCGGAGGCGGCGGGTGGGCGTAGGGCCCCACTCTGGAAGGCCGTGGGTGGAGCAGCCCCTCTTGGAGGTATGCGGGGAAGGTGGTCCCCACTTCCCCCTAGGGGAGGGGTGGGTTGCGCCACTAAGAGCGGGGTGGGGGAACGCCCCAGGCTGGGGGTGCTTGAGGTGGTCTTCCTCCCCGCACTTTTTGGCGAGGGGGTGCTTGCTCTGAGTGTGCAGGATGGCCGGGTATCTCCATTATGGTGCCCGCCACGGGCAAGGGAGTGACACTGCCCTAGATGCGACCCCCTTGCCTGGACCCCCTCCTTTGGGGTGTCCCCCTCTGCGAGTTCCAGCTTCTCGGCCTCAACTCCTCCCCCACTAGCCATCACCTTTTTGGGCACACTTTGTTCATTTGGAAGGGTTGGAGCAGCTTGGGGTGCAGGTGGGGGCTCTCCGGCCATCTGGGTCAGCCTCCTGGCTCTGTCGTTTCTCTTTTTTCTGGAAGTCTTCAGACGTGGGTGCAGGTGCACTGCCCATTTCCTTACCACATTTCCGGATTGTGGTTTACCCACCAGTGAAACGAGGGCTGCAAAGGGATGACATTTGAAGGGGCCTTCAGTGCTGAGACCCCACCAGCAGGTCCTGGGGTCTTGGTGCCCTGTTCCCCAAGCCTCCCTGGGCACTGCCTGGCCGCTGTAGTTGGGGAAAGGGACCATGGCTTCCTTGTGTCCCACTGCTCCTCTCCTGGGCAGGCCTGGCTCACCTTCCTACAGAACAGGTGTGGGGAAGTAGGCAACCTGGCTCAGTGCCCCCGGATTCCCTCCTGCCCGGGTTTGGGGTGGTGTGCAGAGCTGAGCCACAGTCTCAAGGAATGGCTCCTTCCCAGTCGAGGTCGTACGCTACCAAGTAGGAAGTTTCCGGTTCTCTAGAATTCTCTGCTTCCTCCCACCCCCAGCAGCCCTCGCAGGCAGAGTCTCTGCAGACACCCACTTGGGCACCCGTCCTGCCTTCTCCCCCTGGGCCTCCTGAAGCTTCCTTGGCAGGCGAGGAGGTGCCTGGGAGCTGGGAGAAGCGTCTGGGGAGAGAGAAAAAACACAGGAGAGAGAGAAACACTTGGAAGTCTCCCCCCACTCCAAGCCCTCACCGCACCCCACCCCCTGGCTCTGGAAGGCTCTCTTCACTTCCTTTCTCCGTGCCATCTGGAGCCACTTGGTAGATGACCCGGTTAATTCCGACGAGCTGGTCGCCTCGTCCTTGCTCTTTGCCAGCAGTTGGTCGCCTGACCTGGCGAGTAGTGCACGTGGTGGGGGCACCTGGGGAAGTCAGGGTCCCTTCTCTGGCCCCTCTTCCACTGTCAGCCCTCTGGCCTGGGCTGCTCGGAGGCTAAATAACCCCAGACTGGCTGACCACAAGAAAGCAACACCGCAAATGTTGTCTTCTCACAGGGCTCTGCGAGCCAATGGGGGCGTGTGTGTACATATTGTCCCCTGCTCTGGCTGTGGCTGGGTCTGAGCGTCAGGGACCCCCCGAGAAGGAGCGCACCCTGCCTCCCTGCAGTGAGATCCTCCAAAATCCAGTTCCACTGGCCAGCCATTCATTTCACTCATTTTAAAATTCAGAGCTGCTGCCCCCCTCCCCCCACCCCAAACCCATCTTCCCAGTGTAAGTGCTGTTAGCTGCTTGTGCTTTCTTTATTGCTCGGACAAGGGTATAAATATGTAAATGGATCTGTGTGTTTTTTACTAAGATGGATTCGTTGTATAAGTGGTTTCTCTCTCAGCACTATTGACATTTGGGGCCAGAAAATTCTTTGCAGTGGGGTGGTGGGGGCACGCTCTGTGCATTGTAGGGGGTCGAACAGCCTCCCTGGGCTCCTCCGCCTGCTCGATGCCAGCAGCTCCCCTTCCCCCAGACATGACAGCTAAAAATGTCCCTAGTCTCCATTGAGGGTCCCCCATGGGCAGACTCACCCCTGATGAAAACTGCTGTCCTGTGCCTGTCCTATAACTTGCTTTTTCATCTGTAAAAATCTGGATTTCCTGTCCCCATCTGGGTTTGAATCCCAGCTGCTGTGGGACCTTGAAGGGCGGCTGCCTCAGTGGCCCCGTCTGTAAAATGGGGTCGATGATAATACTCACCTCAGAGGGTGACCGTGGCCTCGACCCAGTGTGAGCACCTCACAGACCTTAGGCTTACAGCCAGATCAGTGTTGACGTGTGTGCAAAGCCTACTGTAAACCTGCCTGAGGTTCATCCAGTTGTAATTATGCTGTCGTCGTTGTCACTGAACGTGACCTGCGCCCGCAGACACCTCCATTTCTAGCCGAGGGATTCCCAGCCATGGAAGGACCAGGTCCAGGGCATCCAGGCTTGAACCTGACTCCTTGATGCCCCACAGCTTGCCTCAAAGATTGGTGTGACTCGTGGCCTGTCCAACAGGGGCCGAGAGAGGCGGGGGGTTTCCTCCCTATGGTGGGGCTGGCTCCCGATGTGATCGGCCAGGCTGATTTGGGCAGTCCTGTGGGTGCGAGACAGGGTCTTTTAAGGGCTTAGAATCCGGTTCCTCTCCATGCATGGGCTTCTCACCCCCAGAGCATGGTCCAGGAGGGACTCGGGAGGGCTTGATAGAGGCTGTCCCTGCCGGCTCCGTTCATGGAAGGGGTCTCGGGAAGGCTTGGGGGTCGGAGATGGTCTCTGGGTGAGCCGCAGAGGCCGGCGACCTGCCTGGGGGCTGTGGTCCAGGAGTTCCCAAGCCTCCATCATGGTGACCCCTCGGGACAGTGTGCTTCGTTCCTGACCCCCTCCCCACCCTCAACCCTGGCCCCCATAGCGAGTGCTATACCTCGTCGGGTTTGCCTTCATAATTGGAACCCCCCCCCCCACACTTCTCCCTACCTCCTCTGCCTCCATTCCAGGCCAGCCCCAGTGTGGCGCGCCTGGGCCGGTGTGGTCATGCCTGCCCTGGCCTCCCCCCGCCCCAAGCTCCCTCCAGCTCATTCCAGAAGAGTTCTATCCCAAACTGGAATTTTTAGTGGCATCCTGTCCCTCCTCTGCCCACAGCCCTCCATGGCTCCCGCCTCCCTCCCCCAGGCGCTGCACGCCCTGCCCCATTCTGGGTGTTGGAAGAAACTGAAGACAACTGTCCCCTTGTAGCAGCCCTGAGCCCTGCATGTGTGCAGGGACCTGCCCCGTCCCCTCCCTGCCCTCCCCTCCTCTGGCTCTCTCCCTCTCTCCCTCCACTCCGGCCACACCCGCACTGGCTTCCTCCAGCTCACCAGGCCTGGCCCTGCCTCAGGGCCTTTTCATGGGAATATTTTTCCCCCATGTCTATGTGGCTTACTTCCTTAACTTTTTCAAGTTTTTGGGCAAATGCCACCGCTTCCGTGGGGCCTCCCCTGCCCCCTGCCCCATTCCCTTGAGCCTGCTTTGTCACCATCGCATTGTCAGGGCGTGACGTGCATGGCTTTTCTTCCTTGTCTTCTACCCTGTGAAGGCAGAATCGATTGTCTATGTAGTCCCCTTCATGTTCCCTTTACCCGGAATGCCTGGTACCCCACTGGGAAACGTCAGGTGAGTGAGGGAGCCGGCTGCCGAAGAAGGAAGAAAGCAGGAGGAGCTGCAAAAGGGAATGGGGTTGTATGGTAGCCCACAACAAACTCTGGGATCTGTCTTGTAACTACTTGTTGAAGAGTAATTTGAAAACTATTTTTTTTTCTTTGCTTTGTGTATATGCTGTACTATACAATAAAAAAAGTTAAAAAATAAGAAAAAGGGAGTGGGGTAGACAGGAACAGCTTGCCTGGAAGGAGACATTTGTGCGAGCCCTGCAGGAGACAGAAGTTTCTGGAGCATGCAGAGGGCACAGCCAAGGCCTGGGGCTGGAAGGGTACAGGGTCCCTGGAGCTGCTAGGGAGGCAGTGGTGAGCCAGACCTGGGTGGGGAGCGACCCTTTCCTCTCGGGCCCACAGTTGGAGTGAAGGGTCATGGAGACATGATGCCCCTCTGTCCCTCCTTATGGGTCAGCAGTGGCCAGGGCTGAGATTGTGGATTTGAGGACTGGCGGCTCCCGGTTCTACTTTGACCGCCGGCACCTTGGTCCCCAGAGTGGGGAGGCCTCAGCACCTAGGCCTCCTGGGTCCTCAGTGCACCCACCTGTGCGTGGGTGCTGTTCTCTGGGCCACCGCGGTACTGGAGCGAGCTCGGGCGCAGGGCCCACAGGCGCTGACCTCCGTGGACGTGTCAGCCAGATAGAGCAGGAGGGCTTTGGGCTCATTTACCGAGGCTGGCGGTGGAGTGGACTTTTCTTCAGTCCCAGGATGGGCATTTATTAAGCATGTAATGAGCTCCTCCTGTGGGCCAGGTGGGGTTCCAAGTGTCGGGGCCACATCAGGGGCTGAGAGCAATGCCCTGGCTACCCCCATGGAGCCCTCAGGTCATGGGGTAGGACCCAGGGTGCGGGAGGTGAGCAAGGGGACACTTCAGGCCAGGGCTTGGCAGGCTGCGGCCCGTGGGCCAGATCTGGCCTCCTCTGGTTTTTGTAAATAAAGTTTTATTGGCACACAGGCCCACCCGTTCACGGGCACATTCCCTCTGGCGGCTTTCACGCTGCAGTGGCAGAGCTGAGGAGTCATGACACAGGCACAAGGGGCCCGTGGCTCCAGAAACACTCACTGTCTGGCCCTCAGCAGAAACAGTTTGCCATTCGCTAGATAAGATCAGGCTGGACAGCCATGAGTGTGCTGGGGAGAAGGAAGCAGGCCGTTGTGGGGACAGCGAGGGGCCAGGACCTGCTGGCCCGGCCGCCGAGACCTGGATGAGAAGGTGCAGCCACGGGCAGGCAGCAGGGGTGGTGGGCGCGGAGGCCGCAGGGCGGGAGGGCACGGGCATGTGGGAGCAGCAGAGGTAGAGTCGGTGTAGTCAGGGGGGAGCCAGGGGGCCTCAGCGGGTGGAAAGAGGTGAGAGGGATGTGGATCTCCAGGTGGATTTTGGCCTGAGCCTGGGGAGCCAGTGGCTGAGGGCAGAAGAATTCAGGTGGGGCAGGTCTTGGGGGACCCAGAGCTCTCTGCAATGCTGGAGCTAATAGTGGGTAGAGAGGGCAGTGGAGGGCTACTGGGAGGCTCCTGGGGCAGGTGGACCTCCCAGGAGGCTGGATGAGCTGGGGTACAGCCATGCACCCCCAACTGTTTCTCCCAAACTGAGGGCACTTGGTGTCCTGAGGATTCAGCAGCACAGAAAGAGGTGAGTCCCAGCCCTCGTCACTGCTCACCAAACAGTGACTGCGGGGCCAGGACATTTACACATGGGGAAACTGAGGCTCGATAGGGTCTCTGAGGGCCGTGAACCCTCAGGCCTTCCCTCCGTCCCTCCACCCACCGCTGCTGTCTTGGCCCTGTTGGGGTTGCCCGGCTCCGTGCCAACTGGGCGTGAGGGGTGGATGGAGCACGTGCAGGGATTATCCAGCTCGGGGATTAGGTGTGCGGGGGGTGGGGTGGGGGTGCTGCACCTACCTGCCCCCGCCCCATGGGGCTGGCAAGAAGCCTGGGAAGGGGGCCAGCTGCCTGAGCCAGCATGTGGGTGTCTCTGGGGACCTGGTGTCTAGACCTCAGTTAAGAGATAAAGAAAAGGACCTGCCAGCATTTGGCCAGCTCGGCACTGTCCCTCTCAGGCACATGCGGGCCACACATGTGTTTCCTGGCCTCAGTTCTGGAGGCCTGGGGTGCCGTGGAAGGTTTGAGGGAGCTGTGTGGGTCAGAGCCATCTGTGAGGTACATCCCGAAGGGTGTGTGGTCTGTGCCCTGTGCTGTGCCATGCCATGCTCGAGGGGACCAGCCAGAGATAGACAGACAAGTCCCCACTTATATTTTGGTGGGGGGGGGTGGTGGTGGTGCATGTAGGCAAGGAACAAAGTATATCACATGGTGGATGAGATGGGGGCGTGGAGAAAGCAAAGTGGAGGAAAGGGACATGGGGAGAAGCTATTTGAGGCCAGGCTCTCAGGGAGGTGACACTGAGCAGAGATTCATTGCAGAAATCTGGGGGATGGTGTATTGGGCAGAGGGAATGGCTGTGCAAAGGCCCTGAGGCAGGACTAGGCCTGGTGTGCTGGAAGAGCAGTGTGAATGAGGACGAGGGGGGATTGGGAGGAGGGGGCAGATGGGCGTGGTTTCAGGATTGACTTTGTAAGCAGCCTAGTGGGACCTATGGAAAGATTCTTGAGTGTAGGGGTAGAAGGGAGAGGAGCCTGATTTTGGGCTGAACACCTGGAGGGATGGAGTTCCCTAAGCTGGAATTGGGGTGGGGGAACAGGCATACATGCAGAGGAGGGGGGTTAGGTTTGGGGAAAGGTCAGGCACAGTGTGGGCGGGTTGAGACTTCCCCATGTGGAGACGTCCAGGGGTATCTGGGCCCCATGACTGGAGACAGGGGGCACAGAAGGCGCTGGTTTGGTTGTGTTCGTTGGGCATCGTCTCCATTAGGTGGAGCTGGTTGTGTGCATTTGGTGTCCAGAAACCTCTCAGGTGCAGAGGCACCGGCTTCTCAACAGGTGGAAGGCATTTACAGCTGCATGACCAGGTGAACTCAGCAAGGAGGCAGGCATAGGTGCAAAAGAGAAGAGGGGTCCAAGGGGGGAGAGAATTCATATCCCTACACCCACATGAAGCAACTTGTGCAGTGACCATTCCATACCTCAGTTTCCGCATCTGTAATATGGGATCACAGTCACCCCTGACTCTTGGGGTTCATGTAAGGATCGGATGAGCCCACATGCATGAAATAGTGAGAACACGGTGGGCATTGGCTAAAGGCTGGGAAATGGGGAACAGAGACATGAACCAGTCAACCCCAGCTTGTGCTGTGTGGCCTGGGGCTGGCAGGGTGCTGTATGAACCCCACATCTGCTGGGCACCGATGCCAGCGGGGCCTGGGAGCAGGAGGAGGGAGCCCTGCCCTCCATCAAGGACAGCTTAGTTGGTCATGGCACAAGTTGAGTGGGCTGCCTCCCTGGGCCCCTGGGCCTGCTACCATGATGCAGGATGTTCCACCTTCTGGCCGTGGGGCCTCACTGTGCCACTGGACCCAGCGTCTATCAGGAGAGGCATTGGGCATGTATCAGTCAGTGTGGCCTTGGGTGTGCTGCTGTGACAAACAGCCCCGGAATCTCAGTGGCCTCTCAGGAAGGTTTGTTTTTCTCTCTCTCACACCGCATGTCCATGATGGGCCAGTAGGGAGATTTTGCTCCTTGTAAACACCCCAAGGCTCAGGCTGGAATTGCTGTCACCTCAAAGGTGGCCAGCCACCTGGCAGAGGAAAAAGTGCAGTGACTCAGCTGCTGGTTAATACTTCCGCCTGGCGGTGACTCATGTTGTCTGCATTTCAGTGGCTGGAGTAAGTCCCACGGTTCCAGTTGTGGTCAGGGTGGGTACACCCAGAAAATCTCCCTGTACCTAGATGGAGTGGTGGGAGCCTCTGGTTCAGAGCCTTGGTGAGTCCCATAGGGGAAAACAGGAAACCCCTACGGCTGTTCCAGGCACTTTTCACTTCCTGCGCTTTGAGATTTGTCTCTCTGTTTTTCATTTATTTTATTTTTTAAAATTTACTTATTTTATTTTTCATGCATGTCTTCATTTTGTTGTGTCTGCCCGTACACTAGATAAAAGGGGTGTCTGTCACAAGGTTTTTTATAATCACACAGTCACATGATAAAAGCTGTATAGTTACAATCATTATCAAAGATCAAAACTACTGGGTTTCAGGTATTTCCTTCTGGTTGTTCTAATACACTAGAAACTAAAAAAGGAATATCTATATGAGTCAGAAGTCATTCCTCATTTACATCTTCCCCCTCTCATTTGATCATTCATTCCATCTTCAGGGATATCTGGGCAATGACCATTCTAGCTTCTTCATGCTGCAAAGGGGTGTTGACATTAGGGAGTAGGGGGACCCAACTGGTTGGTGTCCTTGGAGACACTGGTGCCTCTGGGTTTCAGGGCTCATCTGGCCTAGGAACCACCTGGAGGCCTTAAGTTTCTGAAAAAATAAACTTAATAATAGGTAAAATTTTCATGGAGTCTTAGATAGAGCCCAGGGCTCTCCCTAGGGTTTTCAGGACCACTCTTGGTTGGGGCTCGGTATGCTGCAGCTATTTGCAATATCTGGCTGAAGCTTGCATTAGAGTAACGTCCAGAATACCCTCTTGACTCTGTTTGAAATCTCTTAGGCACTGAGACCTTAATTTATTGCTTTTCCCCCTTTTGGTCAAGAAGGCATTGTCGATCTCATTTGTCTTTTTTGACATTTTTACAAAACCTCCCTCTTCCTTTCTTTTATTTACTTACAGTTTAACTTGTCTTTGTTTTGTGGTTGATAATGCATTCATGTGGTTCAAAATTCAAAAAGTATAAAAGGTACACTTTGAATCTTCCTGTACGCCTGTCCCCTGGAGGCAACAGGTAAGCCGTGCACACACAAACTGTTATTTATAGCCAATCCTCAGTATTTGCAGATTCGGTTTGTGAATCTAGTGACTTGCTAAAATTTATTCGTAACCCCCAAATCAGTGCTCACAGATTTTGCAGCCATTCCCGGGTATGTGCAGAGTGATGAAAAAATCCATGTCCCCTGACATGCACATTCCCAGCTGAGTGCAAACGGGGCAAGGCTCTCTGCCTTCTCGTTCTGGCTCTCAGACTATAAACAAGCATCCTTTTCACCGTCTGTTTAGTGGCACACTTTTCATATTTTTTTGTGCCTTTTGTGGTGATTTTGCTTTTTAAGATGGCCCCAAATGTAATGCTGTAAGTCTGTCTGGTGTCCTCGAGCACAAGAAGGCTGCCACAGGCCGGATGGCAAAAACCCATGTGTTAGAGAACTAGAGTTCACTAACTCTATAACTAGAGTTATAGTGTTAGTGAATTGACGATATATGCTAATTATTCTTATTAAAACAGAAACATAAAACAAGGTTATGTATTGATTGATTGATGAAAATGCCATGCCCAGAGGCTGGCAGGAGTCTAACCCTGAGTTTCCTGGGAGCGGTGGGTGGGTCAGCATGCATTGATTCAGTGTTGGAGGTGGCTTTGTGGAACACGGTTACTGCAAATAACAGGAGTCGAATGCACACGCATGTGTGTGTGTCGTTATTTTTCATTTTATGCACAAATGGTAAATGCACTTGCTGTTTTAACTCTGCAGTCCATCTTGGCGGTGTCCCGAAGGCAGTGTGTGGGGCTCTCTTTCTGGCCAGGGTACCTGTCTTTGGGCAGCGTCTGTTGATAAGAGGCCACACAAATCCCCGCTCGCCCTTGAGGTCTGCTGTGAGTGTTATCAGTGCCTCTCTCCATGCCCAGAAGAGCCCAGTTTGGACAGTTAGTCCGAGGAACCCCCACCTGCCAGTGACACCCTGATGGTGGCCCATCCATGTCTCATGAACGGTTCTGCAAAGAGCAAACTGTGGGTCTCTCCCGGTTGGCTGAATTCCTAGGCGCAGAATCCCAGGGTTAAATTGTCGGTGTGTTTGTGATTTGGGAAGATGGTGCCAGATTGAGCCATTCTGTGTCCTTCCACCAGCAGTGAATGACAGTGCCCACGTCTTGTCCAGTTCTTTGATCTTTGCCAATCTTATGGATGCTGTTCTAGCTTGCTAGCTGCCGGAATGCAACACACCAGAGACGGATTGACCTTTAATAAAAGGGGATTTATTTCATTAGTTCTTCAGAGGAAAGGCAGCTAACTTTCAGCTGAGGTTCTTTCTTAACGTGGGAAGGCACAGGGTGATCTCTGCTGGTCTTCTCTCCAGGCCTCTGGATTCCAACAACTTTCCTGGGGTAATTTCTTTCTGCATCTCCAAAGACCTGGGCTGAGCTGTGAGTGCTGAGATGAGGTATGCTGAGCTGCTTGGGCTGTGTTGCTACATTGAGTCTCTCATTTAAGTACCAGTCAATTAAGTCAAACATCATTCATTGCAGCAGGCACGCCTCCTAGCCGACTGCAGATGTAAGGAGCAACAGATGAGGTTCACGTACCATTGGCTCATGTCCACAGCAACAAAACTAGGTGCCTTCACCTGGCCAAGTTGACAACTGAATCTAACTACCACAGATGCAAAGTGACATCTCAACATAATTGCAGTTTTGCTTTATCTTAATGTGAATCAGAAAAAGCCTCCATTCATATATCTTTTTTAAAAAATTCTTTATCTTTGTTTTATTATAAATGTATTCCAGCAAAGACAAGCGGAGATAAAAGGAGGTAGAGCAACTTGCTCGCCCAAGTCAGGGCCCATGGCTCATCCCTATGTCACTCTGTATCTCTGGCAGAGCTGGAAGGTGGGTGTGTCACCCACTGGAGAGTTTAGGCCATCCCGAACTGGCTTCTAGTTGCCTTTGCTCAAGCAAGCTCTTGGGTCCTTTTCCCATTGTCTTATTTCCATCCCTTTTCATTACCCACCTCCATTCTTACATTTACCCCCACACACACCTCAGTTCAAACTGTTAATCTATTTTCTTGAAACTCTGTATCATATCCTTCCTGTTTTCCAGTTGAGCTGTGGATCTTTGTCTTATTGATTTGTGGGAACTCTTTATATATTGTGGCAATTAGCCTTTTCTCTGTACTAGAAGTGTAAATAGTACCCCCCCCCAGCTTTTCCTTTGCCTTTTGTCTGCTCTGATGGTGATTAATGCCACACAGGTTTTATGCTTGTTTGCTTGTTTTTATGTGGTCAAATTTATCAGTCTTTCCTTTTATGTTTCCCATTTTAGTGTCATGGATGGAAAACTCTTCTCTGTTCTTCTAGTACTTCTATTGTTCCTTTTTTTTTTAACATAAATGTTCTTGACTTTTTCTATTTTTAGGGGGGTGGTTATATATGAGAGAACGGAAAAGTGGGTAGGATCAGAGAGGAGCTTGTAAGTCTTCAAAATGATGATGGTATTTAAGTCCCAAACTGGGTAAGATATGGGTGGGTGTTCATTGTGGTAATATGGTTTAGACCCTACCTATACAATAACAGGACTTTATTTACTTAATACTTGATAACAATAATTATAAGTATAATAGTAATAATGTACATAAAGCAAATAAAAAGACCTTGGAGATAAAAGAATGGACTACTTCCCACAGGTGCCCGTGCATTCAGGGAGTATATCAAAAAAGTTCAAGAGTAAAGCAGTATTTTTACCATACTTTTATCTTTTCTTCTTTTATAATCCCAAAGCCAAACTGCTTTTTCAAAAATGGATCCAATAGAAAAATGTACGAATAGCTAAGGAGCATAAGCCTGAAAATGCAGGTGGGGTGGAAAGAGGATCTTAAATTTTGAGAAGCTCAAGTACAGTGATTTAGTTAAAAATGGTAAGTTCCAGTGAGTGGCTGAAAATTACATCATGCTCTCTAAGTTACATTTAAGATCTTGCTATATTTGGAATTTATTCTGGAATAAGTCTGATGAGGGATTACTTTTTTTCCAGGTGACTCCTAGTTGTCCCAGTAGCACTTTTTGAATAATGCCTGCCTTCCCCTCTGATTTTGGGAGCCACCTTTATTATATACTAAACATCTGCGTGTAACTGGCTGTATTTCTAGACTCTGGTCCATTCATCTGCCTGTGTCTTCCTGTAACAGGCAGATCCTAAAGCACGAACAAGAACGTGCTTATTTAAAAAGCAAAAATGAAACGAGCCAGTAGAAAGCCAGCCTCCCTGTCCCGCCCCCTCCGTCTCTATGAAGGTAACAGCACCGGATGGATTTCTTCGCGTGCACTTGCTTGGATCCACGTATACTCTTATTTTTTGAACATTTTATTTTTATTTATTTTTACTTTATTATTATTATTATTTGCATGGGCAGAAACTGGGAATTGAACCTGGGTCTCTGGCATGGCAGGTGAGAACTCTGTCACTGCACCACCATTGCCCGCCCTAAACATTTTTTTTTTTTGAGCATTCTCAAGACCACAGGAAAAGTTACAAGAACACAGCAGTGAACACCTATACTCCCTTCACAGTGATGCAGCAACTGCTAGCATTTGCCCTGTTGCTTTATCTGTCTGTCTGTCTGTTATCCTGTATGTGTGTTATATTGACTGAGCCATTTGAGGGCCAGTTGCAGCTATAATGCTCCCTTCACCCGTAAATAAATGCTTAATGTCCTGTAAACAAAGCTATTCTGTCATCCACATATAGCAATAAAATTAAAGGAGTTTAACATTGATACGGTCAGTGTTCATGGTTTCAACAGTTGATCTCAAGTTGTCCCTGACAGCAACTCTTTGTCCCCTGCCTGGAATGCAGTCCCAGCTCACACAGGGTATTGACTTATCTCAATTTTTCTCGAGGCTTCTTTGTGCTTAGTTTCAGGTCTGGCATTTGGGGCAGCAGTGCCGCCAACACAATGATGTGTGTGTGGGGTCAGAAGGCACACGATGTCAGTTTGTCCTGTGACCCTTGATGTGGCCTTGGTCCCTTGGTTTAGGCTGTGGCTTACTATGGGGGTCGGGGAGGGTGTTCATAGGGGACAGGTGAACAGCGGGGTCACAACTTGAGCCTTGGAGGCTTTGGGTTCGGGTCCTTACTGCTGGGTGACCTTGGGCAAGTGGTTCACCCTCTCTGTGCCTCATCTTTTCCCTCTGTAACATACGTGCATCAGTCTTCTAAGGGCTGCTATAACTGAGAACCACAAAATATGGGGCTTTAAATACCAGACATTTGTCTCACAGTTCCCAAGGGCAGGAATCTGACATCGCAGCGCCAGCAGGTCTGTGCTCTAGCCCCTGCGGCCCTCTCCCTGACAACGACGCCTGCACAGACCCCAACTCCAGACAAGGGCACTTGCCCAGGTTCTGGGACAAATGGCCACGGTCCCATTGAGGTGACCGTGGTGCTGCTGGCCTCCCCGGGCAGGCACGCTTCCTGCTGGGCCAGGCGGGACACTGTGTTGACTGGGGTCTGTGGGGTCTGTAGATGACGATAGGAGAAGGCACGCGTGTCCCTGTGCCCGGCAGAGTCTCATGTCCACAGTCAGGCAGCAAATCGAGATTGTCAGAACCTTGCCAATAGGTGTGTTTTTCTTTTGAGGGGAAAGGAAATACAGGGGCTCTCCCATCAGGAATGTCCTCCTGGTCTCCCAGGCCCCTCCCACCCAGAGCAAGGGGGGTCAGGGTCACCATCCAGACTGACTGGTGAGACAGAGGAGCCCCATCAAGGTCCTGCTGGGTTCCCCCCAGCACACCTCAGTGTTCCTAGGTTCTCCTAACCGTCACCCAGTGTGTTTCAGGGCCCAGCAGTGCCCCCTGACCCTCCAGGGATCACGTTCCCTCTGGAGCTGCTGGGTGGAGGCATTTTTCCTTGATCGAGTTGGGGTGGGGGGGACGTCAGGGGCCCTTTGAGGGCAGGGTCTTGTCCCCAGCCTGGAGGGGCATCTGCCTTCGTGGGGCGGGGGGCAGAGGGCAGGAGGAGGTGGGCCCAGAGGGCCAGGGGCCCGCTCCCTTCCCTGGCTGGCGTGGCTGGAGTCCTGCCGCCCTTGGAGGCTCTGAGGAAGTTGGGGGCCTGCGGCAGCCATGCCATGGCAGTGGGCCTGGAGCGA
Organism: Tamandua tetradactyla; assembly: GCF_023851605.1. NCBI lineage: Eukaryota > Metazoa > Chordata > Mammalia > Pilosa > Myrmecophagidae > Tamandua > Tamandua tetradactyla. Next base: position 78,797,826 of record NC_135337.1, read on the forward strand.
CCACCTCCCCGCCACGCGGCCTGTCCTCTGCTCACCTCCCTGGGGACCCCCGCGCTGACTTGGCCTGTGTCCCCTGCCCTGGATGTTCTGACCCAGCGTTCGGTGCTTGCACTGTATTTGTAGGGCCAAGCAGGGAAGGTACCGGAACCCCTTGCTCACGGCGCACTTTCCCCTGTTTTGGATCATTTCGGCCTCCCACCCTGTGTTAGTTAGATTCAGTTGTCAGCTTGACCAGGTGAGCATACCTAGTTCTGTGGCTGCGGACACAAGCCAATATATGTGAATCTCATCTGTTGCTAATTACATCTGCAGTCAGCTAGGAGGCGTGTCTGCTGCAATGAGTGATGTTTGACTTAATTGGCTCGTGCTTAAATGAGAGAACGCAATGTAGCACAGCGAAGCAGCTCAGCATTCCTCATCTCAGCACTTGCAGCTCAGCCCAGGCCTTTGGAGAAGTCACCCCGGGGAAAGTTGTTGGAACCCAGGGGCCTGGAGAGAAGACCAGCAGAGACCATCCTGTGCCTTCCACGTAAGAAAAGAGCCTCAGTGGAAAGTTAGCTGCCTTTCCTCTGAAGAACCAACAAAATAAATCCCCTTTTATTAAAAGCCAATCCGTCTCTGGTGTGTTGCATTCCGGCAGCTAGCAAACCAGAACACACCCCTAGCCTTTGCTGAGCTTCCTGTGTCCTTACATCCCTGGGGCCCCAGTGGGGGCAGGTCGGTTCACTGTGTGGTGACAGCTAGTGAAGGTGGGGAAGTGGGAAGGGGCGGGAAGGGTGCATGAATGCTCCCGTGGGGAGGGGGCGGGCTGCTGGCCAGGCTGACCTTATAATTCCCGTTTTTTGGCCACCTTTTGAGGTTTTTCTTTTCTCTTCTATCTTTCATGATATGAAAGGTTTCACGTGGTCATGGCATAAAATGCCAAGAGGATACCAGAGAATGTTGGCCCCTCCGAGCTCTGCCACCAGACCCTGCCACCAGCTTCTCACATCTCCTTCACAACTTGCTCATCCTGTGCTCAGCCCATGGGGGGTGCAGGCTCCTACCCCCCTGCTGATAAAATAGCAATAAAATTCTGCCCTCTGCCTTTTACAAGCACTTTTTTTTATCATCGATTTTTTGAGACGCAATTCACATGCCATATATTCACCCATTTACAGTGCAGTTTGGGGGTTTTCAGTTTATTCCCAAAGCTTTGGAACCGTCGCCACGATTCATTTTAGAACATTTCCATCACCCCCAAAAGAAACCTCTGCACCCATCAACAGTCACCCCCCCTCCCCCCCTCCCCCAGCTCCTGGTGACCTCTATTTCTGTCTCTAGATTTGCCTCTTCTGGACATTTCCTATCAGTGAAATCAGACAACATGTGGCCTTTTGCATCTGAATTCCCTCACTGAGCATCATGCCTTCAAGGCTGATCCATGTTGTCATATGGGCCACAACCTCGTTTCCTTTTATGGTTGAATGTTATTTCGTTGTATGAATGGATCGCAGTTTATCCATTCATCAGTTGATGGACACTGAGTTGTTCCCATGTCTTGGTGATTATGAGTCATGCTGCACTAAACATTTGTGTACAAGTTTTTATGTGGTGGTTTCATTTTCTTCGTAAATACCTAGGAATGGAATTGCTGGATCATGTGGTAATTCTCTGTTTAAGGAGCTGTCAGACTTCTTTCCAAAGTGGCTCTACCATTTTGTCTTCCCCCCAGCAGTGTCCAAGGTACCAGCTTCTCCACATCTCTTCCAACACTTGTTCTTATCTATAGGTTTGAGTGTGGCTGCCCTAGTGGGTGTGAGGTGGTGTCTCATGGATTGGATTTGTGTTTCCCTGATGGCCAATAATGTTGGACATTTTTTCATGTGCTTGTTGGCCATTGGTGGATCTTTTTTGCGGAAATATCTATTCAGATTCTCATCCCATTTTTAAATTGGGTTATTGTCTCTAGTGGACTTGTATGAGTTCTTTCTATATTCTAGGTGCTAAGTCCCTTATCATGCATGTTTTGTAAATACCTCCTCCCATACTGTAGGTTGTCTTTTCACTTTCTTGATAGTTTCCTTTGATATAGAAAGTTTTAAATTTTGGTAAAGTCCATTTTGTCTGTTTTTTCTTTGGTTGCTCATGCTTTTGGGTGTCGTATTAAGAATCAAGTGAAAGGTAACAAAGATGTACACCGCTGTTTTCTTCTGAGTTTTGTAGTTTTAGCTCTTACCTTTTGGCCTTTGATCCATATGGAGTTCATTTTAGTAAATGGTGGGGTTCAATTTCATTCTTTTGCATGTAGGTATCCAGTGTCCCAGCACCTTTTTATGAAGACTTGTCCCACTGAGTTGTCTGGGCAGCCTGTTGAAATCAATTGGCCGTGACATGCAAGTTTATTTCTGCATTCTTAGTTCTGTTCCATTGGTCTGTGTGTCTCTCCTCTTGCCAGCACCAGGCTGTCTGAATGCTGCATCTTTGTCGTAACTTTTGAAATCAGGAGATGCGAGACCTCCAATTTGTTCGGCATTAACTTTTCATTGAACCACTGAACCCCTACTGTGTGCCCACGCTGCTCTAAATCTTGCCAGGGATCCAGGGGGACAAAAAGCTGGGCTCAGTTTGTCTAATCCAGGGCTTAGGAAACTTGCTGTAAAGGGCCAGGTAGTAAATATTTTAGATGTTGCGGGCCAGGGGTCTTTGTGTCACTGCTCAATGCTGGGCTCAAGTAGCCATAGATGGTGCATCAACCAGTGGGCGTGGCCAGGTGCCAATAAAACTTTATTTGCGAAAACAGGCGGCAGGTCAGATTGGGCCCATGGCCCATGCATCACATAGTTTACCAGTTCCTGCTCTGAGCAGTCCCTAGTAGAAGATTTTCAGTGTTTTGCAAACTTTTGCTGCATAATCAAACTCTTGGAACCTGTCTTTTTCACCCAGGTTGAACTTATCTAGGAGAAAGTTCTAGAGTGAAATTTCTGGGTAGAGAGCCAAGTTACCCTCCTGGGGATCTGTATGAACTGATCGACACCCCCTCCTCCTCGCCATCACACGTGGTGCCTCATGCTGGTTTTCTTTCTTTATCATAATAGAGGCTTGGGTGTCTTTCCAGATATTTACAGTATTTGGTTTTCTTTTCCTAGGGATGGGCTATTCATGCCATTACGTATTTTAAAAATTGAGCGAGTTACTGCTTTAAAACAAACCCTCGTTGCTGTGAAGGCTCTCCATGAAGATAAGACATTTTCTCAGAAGTACCAAACAGCATAAGATGCAAATAAGACACAGCTCCACTGTCCCATGCTCCAGAAATAATAACCAAGAATCTTCTAAGTACTAAGGTGTCCAGTGACCACCTTCATTGCTGAATAATTGCACACAGGGGCTCCACCCCAAGAGAGGCCCCACGGGGTTGGGGCCTGTCTAGCTTTTCCTTGGCCCAGGTTATTTTAACTGAGGAGCTATTGCCCCTTTCATTGCCAGTCAATACATAAATCCTCCATTTTACATATGAAAAGAGTGAATGTTTAGATACAAGGCTGGGTTTGAATCCCAGCTCTGCCATCTGTCTGCTTTTTTTGACCCTGGGCGAATTCCTCAGCCTCTCTGGCCTCAGTTTCCTCCTCTGGGAAATGGAGACAGGAGTACCCGCCTCCTCAAGTTGTGATAAGTGAAGTCAGGTAAAGGGTTTAGAGCAGTGCCGGAACTTACTGGGTATGATGTGAGTCTTGGTCGTGACGTTTTTGTATTAGACAGCTGTTGCTGCGTAACAAATGAACAGTGGCATAGTGGCTTCAAGCAGCATATGCTCCAGGGTGTCAGGGGTCCAGGTTTAGCTTAGCTGAGTTTTAGGCTTCAGGATCTCTCCAGAGACCCCAGGCGAAGTGCTGGCCAGCGCAGGGATCCCAGTGGTAGGCTCGACTGGGGCAAGAGCCATCTACAAGCCTGTAGATGTAGTTGGTGGCAGATGGCAGTTCTTGGCCACTATTGGACTGCAGATCTCAGTTCCTTTCTGGCCAGAGGCCGCCCTCAGTTCCCTCCTGTGTGGGCCTCTCCATAGGGCAGCTCAGACTGGCATGGGGGTGGGGGTGGGGCTTCACCTAAGAAGGGCAAGAGGTTGCCTGCACAACAGAAGGCACAGCCTCAGGATGCATGCTCGCTGTGGACCAGAAGAAGGCACAGCCCACCCTCACCAGGGCTCAGGCATCCGCTGGTGGGGACCCGGGGTCCGTCTTCCCCATTTATGCACCTTGTTATGACTTACCATTACCCTCTCGGGGCTCGGCGTCTGGCCATCCGGCTCCCTGCAGGCTGTTCCACCCAGCCCAGCCCCTGTCGGGGGCAGACGCTGGGCGCCCGGCCCCTATAATGAGGTGCCCAGGTAGACACCAAAACCACGAAGAGAACGAGTCCTGCAGGCAGGTCCAGTGGGAACATCCCTGTATAAGCCATGAGGAAACTGAGACCCAGGTTGGAGAAGTCAGTGCCACTTCCCAGCCAGGCGCCTACAGGCCACGTCCCAGACATGGAAGTGCCTTCCTTGCTTCCTTGGCCTCCCCTGGAAGCTGGGACCTGCCGTCCCCTCCTGCAGAGCCTGGGGCAGGGGGTCTGGACTTGGGGGGAGGTGTTGAAACCTGAAGAAAGGAGGAGTGGGGAGGGGGAGAGGAAGGGAGCAGGAGGTAGGAGGCAGAGGGCCCAGCCCTGCTGAGGCCTGAAGCACCGAGAGGAGGGAGTTGGAGCCTGGGAGGAAACCCAGGGGGGCTCATGGAACATTCCAATCATGGAGCAGGTGGGCGGCACCTTGGCCCTCCTGGTGACTTCAGACCCTGCCCTTGGGTGGGACGGGTTACAGGAACAGGCATTTCATGACCTGCCTTCAGGAAGGCCCCGTTCAGGGCAGGGGTTGATGGATCTGCCACAGGCAGGTCTGGGCGGTAACAGCAGTGACAAGGTCCGTCCTCTCCCTGCCTCCCCTCCTCCCCTCTCCTCACTGTTCCTCTGCTCTCTAGACCCGGTCTGCCTCATGGCCTCTGGCCGGCTCCTTCCCATCTTCTCCTTCCATTGACATGTGGCTCACACTGGAGCCTGCCTACCTGGAACCAGCTCCATCCCTCCCCAGGTTTTTGTTGTGTTTTTATTTTTTAGAGCAGTTGTAGGTTTACAGACAAATCATGCAGAAAGTACCGAGTTCCCACATACTCCCCAACACCCACAGAATTTTCTCTGTTGTTAGCACTTTGCATTAGTGTGGCACGCTTGTTACAATTGACAGACCAATATTGCTATAATTCCATCGTTAACTAAAGCCTGTGGTTTCCATGAGCGTTTGTGTGTGTGTGTGTGTGTGTGTGTGTGTGTGTGTGTGTATGTGTTATCCAGTTCTGTGAATTTAACCCCCTGGGGGGGGTAAATGAGGGTTTTGCTGTGCATCCTCAAGAAAGTGACCTGACCTTTCTGAGCCTTGGCTTCCATCTCAGGGGTGATCAGAGCACCTACCTCCTGGGTTGTTGGGGAGTAAATGAATTAAAATACATCGAATGCAGCAAACAGTGCTAGTCACACATTGCAAGCACAATGCATGGTGGCTTCTGGGCTTCTGCAGTGGCGTTCCTGCCTCTCTGTGGCTAAGAAGGGCGGATACTGGCTCCCAGAGCTACCGGCAGGGTCAGAATTGGTGCCAGGGCCCAAGGCTGGCAGGGTTGGGGCCCCTGACCCTATGTCTTCATAACTCCCAGGGACCCCTGGAGAGGAGAGGCAGATGCTGGTGCTGGCCGTCCTGCCTCCCCTGAGCTCTGATGGCAGAGAAAGACACAATCGCTGTCCTCAAAGGGCTCAAACCTCCATGGGGGCAGACACTGGGGGAGTGAAGATATAAAAGAGAAGGAAGGGGCAGGCAATGGTGGCACAGTGGCAGAGTTCTCGCCTGCCATGTCGGAGACCCTGGTTTGATTCCCGGTGCCTACCCATGCAAAAAACAAAAAAAAAGAGAGAGAAGGAAGGAGGCACAGAGTATGATTTTTAAAAGGGGCAGAGAGTGGGGTATGGGAACCAACCTTAGCTCCTTCAGTCATGGAGGGCTTCTCTGAGAAGGTGACATTTGCTCTAGACCTAACTGATGAAGAGGAAACAGGGAAGAAGGTCCTAGGCAGTGGCTAGGCAGTGGCAACCACCCATGCAAAGTCCCTGAGGCAGGACTGGGCCTGGCGAGTTGAAGAAACAGTGAGGAGGCCTGTGGTACTAGATTGGATGGAGCGAGGGGGAGAGCAGGAGGAAAGGAGGGCAGGAAAGTGTCATCCATCTGGTCACTTGTTCCTTAAACACTTGTGGGCCTCTGATACCAAGTGCTGCACTGAATGCTGGGGACACAGAGGTGAGAGAGACAGTCCACTGGGAGTCCCCTGGGGAGGGTCGACATTGGGTCATTGCCCAGGGCTCACAGCAGTTATGAAATGTGCTGTACAGGAAAGGGCTGTGTGCTAAGCGAGTGGCGAGGGCCACCCCCCCCCCCCCGAGAGTTTCCCTGCATGAAAGGCAGCTGCTTACCCCCCATGTCTGTGCACTGGGTAGCCACGCCAAGACCCTAGATGTATCAGCTACCTGTTGCTGCGTAACAAATTACCCCAAAACCTAGCAGCTAAAACAGTAATGAACATTTGTCATGCCATATGGTTTCACAGGATCAGGAATCCAGGGACAGCGTGGCTGGGTGTCTCCTGCTTGGGGTTTCTCACAAGGGTATGGTCAGGTTATCATTGGGCCTACAGTGTCACAGGGCTCGGCAGGGGGCCCCTGGAGGAGCTACTTTCAGGGCAGTTGGCCCATGATCCTGGGGGCTGGAGGCCTTGGTCCTCCACCTCATGGGCCCCTCCTCAGCGGCTGCTCCTTCTGGAGCGAGCGGCCTGGAGCAGGTGGGAGTAGCTGCACCTTTTAGGACATAACCTCGAAAGTCTTGCTCATGCTTCTGCTGTGTTCTCTTGGTCACACCGACCAGCGTTGACAATGTTGTATGGGGTAGACTGAGCCAGGGGGAGCAGACCAGGAGGCAGGAACCCTGAGGCTGCTGTGGAGACTGGCTGCCCTCTTAGGCATCCCTTTCCTTGCCTGTGAAACAGGGCAATTGTAGTCTTGGCCCCAATGGCAGCAGCAAGGATGAGCGAGGGCCCCCCAGGAGTTAAGCATCTGGGGCCTGCCTGGCCCAGAGCACCCCCAGCAGGCAGGAGCTCTCATCCCCTCTCTGGGGCCCTGGCCTGGGTGGTCCCAGCTTGCTGCAGGTCCTGCCTGCCTTGATCTTGGTGCAAAACAAGGCCAGCCTTTTCTCCTAGAGTTCTGGGGCCCTGCACCCTCTCTGAGGAAAGGCAGACCCCATTTGGAAATTCGGCCTGGACCATTGTCAGAGCCCGGAGAGATCAGTGCTGCCCTGATTACCAGCCCTAGGCCAGGGAGGAGGCTCCCCAGGGCTGCTGCGCCCTGCCCAAGGCACCCGAGAGTAAATAAGTCCCCGGGAGGGAAACGGGGCCTTGGAAGGTTGCATGTAGGTAGCGTGTGATACCCAGGTGCCACCCCTGGAGTTCCTGTCCCTGGAGGGGCACCAGTCCACCAGCTGTGTCAGAGCATGGCCCCTTCCTGTCACGGAGGCTCATGGCTACCCCCCCCCCCCCCCGCATGCCTCGCAGTGGCGCCAGGACTTTCCCGGAAAGCCTCCCCCTCCCGTCCCAGGCAGGGCGCCTTGGGTGGGAGGCCTTGCACCCAACTCCTTGGCAGCCCAGCCCACTGGGATTGGGTCAGGACCCGGCTCATGGCCCAGGTGCCTGCCCCAGACTTCATGTTAGAAAGAGTGGTTCTCACTCCACCTCCACGATGAGGGGCACCTGCCTGGGGGGCCCACAAGGAGGACAGCAATGCTGGGAGGTGGGGAGACAAAGTCCTCTCCACCCCTTGAACCAGCCGTACTTGAAGCCCATTCCCCCCAACCTCAGTTACACTGAGGGGTCAGCAAGCTTTCTCTGCAAAGAGCCAGAGAGTAAATATTTTCTGCTTTGTGGACCAGGCGGTCTCTTTTGCAACCACCCAACCCATTGTAGCATGAGAGCAGCCACAGACAGCGTGAAGTCACTTGGATGGAGCCGTGTACCAATAAAACTTTATTTATAAAAACAGGCAGTGGGAAGGTGCACGGGTGGTTCACTGGTAGAATGCGGGACACCCAGGTTCGATTCCCAGACTATGCACCACCCCCACCCCCCAAAAAAGAAGAAAAACAGGCCGTGGGCCAGATCTGGCCTGTGGGCCATGGTTTCCCAGTTCCTGAGTTTTGTTAAAAAAAAAAAAATGCACCACTAACCCACTCCGTCATTTTTGTTTTTTGTAAAGCAGCGAGTTGGGGTTCTAGCTCAACAAAAACTGGGAATACCCCTTTTCCAGGCATCAGTTTCCCCTCCAGAGAAGAGAGGAGGGACAGGCCTGCAGGCTTGCTGGGTGCTCAGCCCCTAGTCCCAGTCTGCCAGGGAGCTTGCTGATCTCTTAACTTCCTCCTGAGGTTTTCTGTGGCGGCGGGCCTCCCTAAAGTACAGCTCCTCCAGGCAGCCCTCTGGGGTTTCTCTCTCAACTGATACTAAGCCTGTGGAGGAAAACCAGGGAGACACCATGGGGAGCTGTGGTGAACCCAACCTACCCTACTGGCTGGAGGGAGAGGTGCTGGAAGCAGGAGAGGGCAGCACCAGGTCTCCTAGGGTGGGGAGTTTGGGGGCATTTGCCAGGCAAAGAGGAGGTGGGGGTGCAGGTGGCAGAAGCAGCAGGCCCTATGCCCAATAGAGGACCCCGAGAGAAGACCTTCAGGCTAGAGTATGGGATGCCAGAAGGCGGGGTGGTGCTAGAGGGACTGAAGGGATTGGCAGGGATCAGGGCAGCTAACCTTTAACCCCAGGAGCCTTGAGAAGCCCTTGAAGCTTTGCAACTAGGTAGGTGACATGGGTGGGCTTTTTGTTTGGAAAATGCCGTGTGGTTATGGCCTGGGAACAACTGAGGGTGGGTGGGTGCCAAGATGAGCTCTTCCCTGCCACCCCTAGCCTCTGGCCCTGTGGAGCATGGGTCTTGGGGAAGGTGACTCTTGGCTGAGGGTCGCCTGGGAGCCTGATGCTGCTGGAGGTGGGGGGCAGGGGCCTGGGGATGGAGGGGGCAAAAGGGGCGGGGGCCTGTAGGTGGAGGGGTCAAGGGGTGGGAGCCTGGGGGTGGAGGGGGACAAGGGATGGGAGTGTGGGAAGTTCGAGATCTGGGGTGGGACCCAGGGCCGGTGGGTAGGGTGCAGTTGGAGCTGGCAGTCCTGCTGGGTGCTGGGCAGTGCAGCCACTCCCCAGGCCCTGCGTCCGTGCCCGGGAAGGAGGTGAGCAGTGGTGCCCTGCGCCCCCCTACCGCACCCCCCCCCCCATGGTGGGTGAGCTGAGCCGAGCACTTGCTGTGTACCAGGGCCCGGCAGAAGTCGCAGTGTGTTGAAGGTGGCACAGATGGGCCCATCTGTGTCCAGAGCTGAGCAAAATGTGGGCCAAGAAACATGATACCAGCGGCAGCCCATGGACTGGGCTGTACAGGGCCTAGGAGCCAGCCCGGATGGGCTCGGACAGAACTGGGAGTGGCTGCAGAGGTAACTGGGACCACTGAGAGTCCACGTGGCCTGTGGTGTCTGCCCCACCTGGGGCCGGCCTCCAGCCTTCCTTGCCATCCAGCTATCCCTGCCTGAGAGCTCTCTAAGGGCAGCCGGCGCCCTGCCCAGCCCGCATGCCCTGGAAGTGGGCCAGCCAAAGCAGACTGAGCGGCCAGCGTGGAGCGTCTGTCCGCGGAGCGCCTCCCTGCACATGCCGTGTCCCAGGCTGAGGGGCAGCAGGCCAGCCCTGTCCCCCAGGGAGACCTGGGTATGGACACCCCTTGCCGCGTGCATCACAGTAGACAAGGCTGCTATGCACAACAGCGTTAGCCCTTCGTTCCTTCCCTGGCTCCTGTTTTCGTGTCCAGCTCCTCAGTCCCTCTTTGGCTACCTGAGGCCATTACGATTTTTTTTTCCATGATTTACTTCCAAGGCCCTCCAGTTTTGTCTCACTTCTGTGTCTTTGTCTGAAATTGATTTACGTGGCCTGAGGGAGGCATCCAGATTTTTCTCTCCCCCTCCCCTGCACAGATAACTACTTGTCACATGTCACTTTGCCCCAGATCTCAGTACCCCTTTGTCACATGTCACATCATCGGAAAAGTCACCAGATTTAGGAGGAAGTTGCTGTCCTGGGCCCTGCAACCATCAGGTGTGCTGTGCTTTGCGTGCAGACCAACCTAGCCAGACTCCACACTCTGCAGCTGGCATCCACGCACAGAGATGCTTCTGGAGCAGAAGGAAGATGCTAGAAAAGGGACCCAAGGAGTACAGGGGGGCATCATTTCATCACGCTCTGTGATGTGAAGTCAGATGCTCCTAGGAGATGCCGACTGGAAATAGCTCTGGGAGGGATATGATACGGGCGCATGAGGGCAGCCACCTGGGCACAGAGGAGAGACACATTTTCTATCAGATACTCTGTGCTGCTTTTTTTTTGGGTGGGGGGGTGAAGCTGTGTGGTGTGGGTCACATTTCATTCTTTTTTCCATGTGAGTATCCCCTTTTTGCAGCACCATTTGTTGAATTTTTTGTTTGGTTGGTTTTCATTTGATTTACTTGCTTGTTTGTTTTTTGGGAAGTGCCTGGGCCAGGAATCGAACCCAGGTCTTCCACATGGCAGGTAAGAATTCTACCACTGAACTACCCTCGCACCCCAGTGCTGCTTTTGCTATATTCCGCCTGTGCCTCGTGACCATCCCCAAGCCAGATTGGAGCTGGGGATGATGAGTGCAATAAAGTAAGGGAGATGACGCTGAGGATGGCAGTAGGTGATACCTGGGGACTGCTTTTCATGTGCTGGGCACGGTCCCACGAGCCCTGTAGGAGTGCCCTCTCATAATCCTCACCACTCCCCTATGAGGTTGGAGCCTGTTTGGCAGATGAGGAAACTGAGGTCCAGGGAGGCCAAGGCTGGCCTAGATATTGCCGCTTGTGAGCTGCAATGAGAGGAGACCCCATCCTATTTCTCAGCACTCAGAGCCCTGAGCAGTTGCTTGGGGGGTGTACCGCAAATCTGACTCTGAGCTTCCTAGTGGCCAGAATCTAGAGGGAAATAGGACTGGGGACAGCTTGGTAGTGAAAAAAGTAGATGCCATTTCTTGGTGCTGAGGCCACCAGAAACATCCATTGGAGGCCTCCATACCACACACCTCTGATACTTCCTGACAGCATGGGTTGTTAGCACGGGTACTTACTAAGAAGGAGCTGGCCCTCCATTTGCCCCTGCTCTGGGGCACCGGGGAGACAGACCAGCATTTTCTGGAGGCCAGGGCAGTATGGCAACCACAGTTGGCTCTCCATCCTTGGCCCTGCGGCCTCCCCTCTTGAGCCTGGTTTGATCTGCAAAATGGGCATTGGAGCGCCCGTCCTGCGTGAGGGCCAGGGAAGGCCACCTGCCAGGTTTTTTTCAAGTCCAGGCCAGAGTCAACTGTTGCTGCCTATACAATTGCCCCAACCTGCTGTGCCTTGAGTTGTGCCTTGGTTTCCCCAGCTATAAAGTGGGGTCCCATGATGGCTACCTCGTGGGTCAGGGACGTGGCTGGTGTAGCGTCCGCAGGGTGGAAGTGTGCCTGTGCTTTAACTTTTTATTCTGTAGAACTTCAGAAGACAAAAGGAGATACTCTGGGCCCTCAGGGATGTGGAGCCGCTCCCTGGCCTCTACCCACTCGATGCCAGACGCCTTTCCACCCCCACTGATGGCCATCAGAAATGTCACAGGTATCTCTAGGTGTCCTGTGGGGTCAGACACGCGCTGCCCCCAGGGGGACCCTTGCAGCCCCCCATCATGGACGCCTACCCTGGCCTCTACTGACTCTCCTCTGGCCCTTTTCAGAAAAAAATTGCTGACCCCTGGTGTAAGGGAGAACCAAAAGATTTGTTGAACCTATCTAGTGATGTGTGGGAGTCTTTTATGTTATTGTGTGCTTTTCCTGGGTCCTTGACATCTTTTATGGTTAAAAATTGTATTTAGAAAGAGAGCTTGTCCTCTCCAGAACATTCTATCCCCAACCCATGGCCCTGCACCCAGGAAATGCTCACTGAATTTGGTTAGAATGGATGAATGAATGGAATATTGTTTGAGAGATTGGTTACTGGGAAAGAAATTATAATTCCTTACCTGACACCAGTCACCCTTCCCTGTGACTTGAAGGGATGAGTGCAAATTTGTAAGAGAAAAAATATATCAAAGAGGCAGAGAATGGTTTCTTTTGATCTCAAAACAATTTTCTCAGGCTTGCCCTTTATTTTGAAATTCTGGACCATTGCCCAACTCCTCCCACCACGGAGCCCAGCAGGATACCCCGGCAGCCCTGAGGTGGCTGACAGGTAGGATACAGAGAGTTGCCCAGTCGTAACTTGGCAGGATTGCCTCTTGGGCAGCAGGGTGAGCCATCTCAGGAATCGGCCTTAGAGATGGTGTTCCCGTGTGGGCTGAGGGTCAGGAGGATGGGATCTAACCACGTCCTACTTTGAGCCTAGGCAGTATTTCCCACACTATTTCTTCATTTGTTGACAGAAAATATTGAACACCTACTACGTGCCAAGCATGGCTACAGGTGTCTCTTGTCATCTCCATGCAGCCATCTCCCACGCGTGCCCATCCCTGAGTTTTTAGCCACATCCAGGCATTCCACTGGCACCTTGGACTGTTCTCAGCACAAATGGCTGAGCCCCCTCTCCTCCTGGGTCTCTCTCGGTGACAGACTCACTGTGTGCCTGAATCGCAGTCCTGGTTTGCTTCTGCCCAGCTCTCCCCTCCCATAGCTCAGCACTACCATGCCTCAACCATTCTTCCTTATAGATCTTTCCCAAATCCATCCCCTCCTCTGATCCCAGCCTTGCCTGCTCCACCTCCTCTCATCCAGTAGTTATTGAGCTCCTGCTGTATGCCAGGCCCATGGGCTAGGTCATGAGGATACAGCTGAGAATGAGAGCAGTACAGCTCTCTACTCTCATGAAAAGGAGCAAGACAGTGAACTATTTCAGACACGGAAATATACTGTGAGGAAAGTAAGACAGAGATGGGTAGAGGTACCAGGGAGGGGAGGAAAGAGGCTGCTTTAGTTGGGTGGCCAGGAAACTCTCTCCAAAGGGGTGACAATCAAGCTGAGACCCAAATGGTGGAAGACAAGACGGGAGCCAGCAGAAATCTCAGGACAGTACAGCCAGGAATGGGAACAGCAAATGCAAAGGCCCTGAGATAGGAACATACCTTCTGTGAGGTGTAATGAGAGACTGTGCTTAAAGCCAATGGCTTTACATTCCCTCTTGTGCATGTAGTTATCAGAATCCCTGAGCAGAATCTGCTCAGAAGATGCTTTCATCAAAACTTGAAAATACTTGCCATCTAAGGTTGAAATTCAGCTTCTAACCTGGGGTAAAAATTTTATTAAGAAATTTTGGATGTACTGAAAATATTGGACAGTGAACACCCAGTTCTCACTACCTGGAGAGTTGATATTTTGCAATATTTACTTTATCCCAACCATCCATCCTTTCCACCCATCCCTCCATCTATACTTCCATCCACCCCTCCACCTATCTCTCTGTCCATTTCCCTCTACCCATCTTATTTTTCAGGTACATCTCGAAGTTGCAGGCATCAGTACATTCCATCTGTACATACTTCAACATGTATATCATTAACTAGAGTTCAACTTTTTTTTTTAATTATTAACCACTCTGACCAGCTCTTTTAGAATTCATAGCATTTCCCGTCTTAATACTGGTGGCAAAAGTCTGGGATAAAGCAAAACTATTAAAGTTCCTCATTTCTGCCATTCCATAGTGTTCATCCTGGTTCAGACTCACACCAGGTGTGAACCCCATGGTGGGGGGCAGGACTGACAGATCCCAGAGTTTATCTCCAGCACCCCTGTTAACCAGAGAGGGTTATCTACATTTCACAGGTAAAAATTAACCCATGTATAGAACCAGCTGTATAAGGCACAGAGCAAGAAGTGCGAAGGGCAGGGACCCTTGAATTCCATCCCCTCCTCAGTGCATTTGTGTTATGACCTTGGGTAAGTGGTTGGGATCCGGCCACTGTGCTCCATTCTCTTGAGCTCTAATCAGTGTCATCGTTGGTCAGTTGCTTCTCTTAGATTTCGTTAACACATTTGTCTACTGGTGATTGTTCTATCTTTTCCTTCCCAACTTTCATTCCGCTTTTTTCCTGTCTTATTGCATTGGCCACCACCTCCACTGCAGCCATGCTCTGCCAGCAGTGCTCCTGGTCTTGAGCTTGCCATTATTGTGTTTGCTCTTGGCTTTATACTACCTGTCAGGTTAAGGCAGCTCCTTCATATTTTTTTCTTTTTTCATTTCTTTTTCTCCCTCCATAATGGTTTTTTGGTACATGAAATTCACGTTGGATTTTGTTGAATGCTTTCTGGATTCTGAAATGTGACCATTTGGGTTTTTATCTTTGGCTTTGGGTAAGTTCCTAAATTCCTCCCAGCCTTTATTACCCCAATCTGTCAATAGTGATAATGAAATAAGATGATTAAGTGGTAACTGGCTCAGGTGCTCACCAGCACCCTCTGGTGGTGTGGGGAGAACAGACTGGAGGCAAGGTTAGAGGAAGTCAGAGGCGGCCTTTTACGTAGAGCTCTGCTCACTTTTTAGTACCTCTGATTTTTCTCTGAAAGATTCAGACTTTGAAATTTGGTCCCTCTTAAAATACACACATACAGTTTAGCTAGGGAAAAAACTCTAGGTAAGGCGTTCTAGGAAGCATGCTAGGAATGCCAGGTTTCCAGAAGTCATGGGGTGACCGAGCCCCATGGGGCCATGGCATTGTGCGGTCCCCTGAGTTCATGTCTCTACCTGTCGCTGGTGGGGGTTATTGAGGGCTTTGGCCTCATGTTTACCATCCCTAAAATGGCCTGGGTTGTGAGGGCTCTCAGTAGCCACGTCTGCATCAGTGAGCCTCTCCAAGCCTCAGTTTCCCCATGTATAAATGACATTTTCCATGGCTTCCTCATCAGACTGCTGTGAGATTGTAAGCAGGGAGGCTCGGGCTACTGCAGCCACCTGTCGGAGCAGAGCCCCTTCTAGTGTATTGGCCGAGGGTTCCATGGCAGTTATGATTCTCCAGGGCTGGAACCAGCAGGGCATATGCGCATATATGTACTCAGAGATACACTTAAAGGGTCTTGTCCATTTGGTCCTGGGGCTGGCAAGTCTGAAATCCTTGGGCAGGCCAGCCATTTGGCAATTGCAAGGTAAGGTCGTGGAGTCTGAAGTCATGGGGGCGACCAGGAGGCTGGGGACTCTAGGCAGGGTGGGGGGTCCCTCCTCGGGGCAGGTCCTCTTCTCCTGGAAACCGCAGTTCTTGCTGTCAGGCCCTCCAGCTGCTTGGATAGCCCACCTGCCTCATCGAGAGGACCCTTTTTCCTCCCAAGTCGGCCCACCGTAGATGCTAATCCCTCTGTGGGCATCTCCACGGCTATACCCAGGCTGCAGGGGGCCAAATTCCATGACGCCATAAATAATGACGACAGTGCTTCCCCAGGGGTCAGTGCAGGGGTTCCCTGCAGGGGATCCTGTCCCCCGGGGACACTGGGCCGTGTCCAAAGATACCTGTGTTTGCCGAGACTGGGCCAGGGTACTCCTGGCATTGAGTGGGGAGAGCCCAGGGAGGCAATCAACACCCCTTGGTACCCGGGATGCCCCCATCCCAGAGAATGACCTGGCCTCCAGGTCAGCGTTGATGAGCTCAAGAGGCCTAGGGTGCTGGGTAGGCTTTGGAGAACACCTAGAACTGTTTGCACAGGGGCTTGTAGCTCAGAAGAGGAGAGCGCTAAGGCAGGATGCTCGGTGCCCCTGCCTGGGGTGGCTATGGCCCTGGCTGGTCCACGCGGGCTGAGAGCAGAATCTGGGTCAGCCTTACTGACCTTGTACCTGGCTGATGGTAATTTTGCATTTTCTGAATCGGATCATCAGGAGGGCCTTGCTATTCAAAGTTTTTATTTCCTTTTTCTGATAGCTCACTTTTATTGCATTTCACAAACACAGAATGCAGTGGATTAGGATTAAGAGCTAAAATTGGTCTTTCCCCACCATCTGTGGGGAAGGACACCCCCCCTCCACCTGGTCTCCCATCCTCGCTTTACAAAGGAGGAAACCGAGGTCCCAGCTGCGCACTGCAGCATCACTGGCCGCCTGGGAGTGGAGTCTGGAGAAGGTTCCGCATGGCACACATTATTGGGCAACTCTAAAGGGATTCACTTCCTCGATTTTGTTTTTAAAGAAGTCCGCTTTGTATAATGTTGTACGAGAAAGTATGAGTAGAACCAGCAGTGACTTAAATGTTACCATGGTTGTTTACACCGCTCTCCAGTTCTTCGTGTTAACTTTACTATTTAAACAATAGAAAATAGGGGGCAGTTTAGGAATTGAGAGTGATAAAACCAAACAAACTTTTCCGCCAATATCCTTCTCTGCCTGTATAGCTGTGCTCACAGAGGCGGCTCCTTTCACTTCTCCCCTGTGCAGAAATACAGTTGGATATCAAACCGAACCTGCTCAGAAGCTGAGGGAGACCAGAAGTGATGGGCCCGTACGTGGTGCATGGTCCTACAATCCAGACAGTGGTGCAGCCACCAGCTTGTAATTGTTAGGGACTGCAAGCAAGGCTTTCCCTTGACGTTGAACCAGAAACGACTTCTCATGGTCCTTAGGTTTGTGTAATACATGCAAGAATATATGGATACGGAGGGGGTTCAAGATTTGGTCTCCAGCAGTTACCAAAGCAGTCAGTAGTGACCCAGTCTTAGGGGCTCCATCTCGACAACCTCAGTTTCCCTGTCATTAAGGGTTTCGGTCCTTCATTTCCGTCTTCTCCTGGGTTAAGTTCACCACCCGGTAACTGGAAGAAGGCTCTTCCTAGTTGTAGCAGTAACATGTGGGGCGGCCGGTGCTCCCGCGCGGTCAGCCCTCCTCCTGCAGTCCTCCTCGTCCCGGCTTTATCACACTTCTCCCTCACGCGCTGACATCTGGCGGCAGCAGAGCTGGCTTTCTCATAGACGGCCTCTTTTGTACCAAAAGTATAATTGGCTATAAGGTACAGGTTATGCTGCACTCCAGGGTGAGGAACTTGGTCTCTCAGATGTATTTGTGGCCAAACTGGTTGACCCTCTGGGGCCAGCAGTCTCCGCGTGATTGGGTGGCACCACGGCGTGCTGGTGAGCACGGGCGGTGGCTACGGGCTGAAAATGGGGTTGGCAGAGAAGAGTTTCCCCACACAGGCAGTGATTATCTGCGTTCTGCTCAGCTGCTGCTGCCCCCATTAACATGAGAGTGCAAGAGGTGTCCTCAATTTGCTTTGAGATGGTAGTCGCATACCACTGAATTCACCGTTTTGGAGTATATCTGGAGTATACTTTTTAGTACAGTCATGAGGCTGTGCAGCCATCACCACTGTCTTAACTCTAGAATGTCATCATCGCCCTGAAAAGAAACCCCCCACCCACACCCATGAACGGTCTCACCCTCTCCCACTCCCTGCTCCCCCAGCCCCTGGCTCCATGGATTTACCTGCTCAGGACTTTTAATGCACATGGGGTCACATGGTACGTGGTCCTTTACAACTCTTATTTCAGTGAGCATCATGCTTTCAGGCTTCATCCTTCTTAAAGTGTGAATCACACTTCATTCTTTTTTAGGGCTGAATAACCCGCTGTGTGGGTTTGTGTAATGCTTTTTTAAGTGTAAGAAATCCAAGTTGGATAGAGGCATTCAAAGTTCTAATCCCTCTTCTCCCTGTTCGGAGAAATCCCTGGGACTAGGTCCTTATATTTCTTTTTGGAAACCCTCTCGGTATGTGCATGCAATACGTGTCCCAGTCAGCTATCGCTGTGTAATGAGCTACCCCAAGGCAGCATGGCTTTAAACAGCTACCTTTTTTTTTTTTTTTTTTCTGCATACCAGTTAGTGACACAACTGGGTGGGAAACCCATGATTTTGGCTTCCACACTCACACGTGACACCAGGCTGGCTAGAATAGCAGAGAGCTGCCAGCCTGCCTCCCTTTCCTTGTAGCCCCTCCTGCTGAGAGCTGACCCCTCTCCCCAGCAGCTTGGGATTCCAAGGGGATGGACCCCCAAAGCTGCCAGCCTACTTCATGTGTAGATCCAGAAGCCACATGCTTTCAGCCCTGCCACACTCTCGGGCCAAGCGAGGCACGTGGCTGCAAAGAACTTGTGGTCACCATTAGTGAGTCACAGAATCCTTTCCTGCTGTTTAGCAAAAGAGGTTTTCATAGTGCCTATCCACCCTGGTCCATGGCAGGTCGAACCTAGCTGGGGCCGAGGGTTGATTCCACTCCTGCAAAAGGGCTTCCAGCTTTGCGTTTGCACCCCTGGAATGCTCTGCCTTCCTGCTGGACCTGGCCTCCCAGGTGGGCTCCCTGAATGGCCTCTGGGCCCCATGATCAGAGGCCTTCCTGTTCAGGGAGGCCCTGCTGGGACCAGAGGAGCAGGAAGCCCCAAGAAGCCAATCATTCCAGCACATAGGGAAGTGAGCGTGAGTTTGGCCTCGGCACTGCCTCTCACTGTGTCTGGGTTCAGGTCCTGGCTGCTCTGTTCTTTGTGCCTTCTTACATGCTCTGGGTCTTGGGTCAGCCTGGCCCCCACCCACCAGCCCCATCTGGAGCTGATGAAACAGCACAGAGGTGCTATTGCTGTCCTTTGTGGTGGTGAGGCCTCGAGCAGTGATTGCCTCTTTGAGCCTCAGTTTCCTCCTCCCAAGACCAGTCATGCGTCGACTCTGTACTCAGAGGACTTCTTTGTAACCTGTGAACAGGTTAAAAAACAGACCTGGCTCTCTGCAGGTGGTAGTGCAGGGGATCCACAAATATGTGTCAGGAATTGCTGAGTGCTGGAAAGAAAGAAAAGGCAGGGGAGGAAGGAGGCTGTTTTAGGTAGGCAGTCTGGGAAGGCCTCTCCCAGGGGTGACCTTTGAGCCAGGTCTTAGATGATGTGAGAGAGCAGACCCTACAGGGACTTGCGAAGAGTGTTCCAGACAGGGGCCATGGCTGGTGCAAAGGCCCTGGGGCAGGACCTTCCTGGCGTTTTGGAGGAGCAGCGAGGAGGCCTGTGTGGCTGGAGCAGAAGGAGCGAGGGGGAGCACAGGAGGAGGGGGGTACAGATAAAGGAGAGGCTGGGGGAGATGGCTACATTCCCTCTGGGGTCTTGTGCCTCAGTGCTGGAGCAGGGCCAATTGAGACCCCAGCTCAGCGGCTGCTCCCTACATCCCTGGCAGATCCTTTTACCCGGAGTACCCCCATGTGTGACCTCCTCCTCCCCACCCGCAGGGCTCAGCCAGCCTGCCCGGGCCACCCCTGGCTTGTGGCCACCGAGGCCATCCCTGTCACCACCCCAGCGCAGCCCCAGCCTCAAACGGCGTCCGGGCACCGAGGAGGTGCCTCACCTGTGTGCAGGGGCCGTGTCTCCCCAGGGGCAGGGATGGGGAGTGAACTCCTACCCCAAACCTCTGGTTTGCCACCCATCCCCCAGCTTTCAATGTTTATTTCCTCTCTAAACTTACAGTTGGATTTTCATTTCTTTTTTCTTTTTACTACTCCAGGCCTCTCCTTCCCCATTCTTGATTTTGGTCTGATTTGCTGAGTCAGCCCTGGTCCTGCCTTCTCCACCAGTGGATTGGGGTGGGGCTGGGACTAGATCTCCTGGTTGATTGATTGATTCATTCAGCCAAGATTTATTGAGCATCTACCCTGGGCCAGTCTTGGTTCTAGGTCCTAGAGCTACAGTAATGAACAAAGCCTGTGCAAAGGTCCTGGGGCAGGGCTGGGCTGGCAAGCTGGAGGAGCAGTGAGGAGGCCCGTGTGGCTAGAGCATCAGGAGCTAGGGGGAGAGGAGGAGGAGGGGAGGGCAGGGAAGGGACAAGCAGGGCTTGCAGAGCTTGCAGGGCTTAGGGGGTCACTGGAGGATTTGGACGTTCACCCTCAGGGAGGTGAAAGCCATGAAGGGCTGTGGGTACAGGAGGGAGATGACCTGACCTGGTGCTCCCAGGTGCTGCGGTGAGGACAGTATGGGGGTGAGGGTGGGAGCTGGGGGCCAGGGTGGAGGTGACTTCGGGTCCACGTGTGGATGATGGGGGCCACCCACAGGTTGGGGAGAAGTGGGCAGATTTTAAAGGCAGAGTCACGTGATTATGCTGAAGGACAGATGCTAGATTTCAGGGGTGCCAGACCCCTTCCCTGCATGCTGGGGACGCACAGCCCTTCAGGATTTGGGCAGTGAGGGAGCTTTCCCTGCCTCAGTTTCCACACCATGCAAATGGGGAGAACGAACCCCAGCTGAGGCATGTGTGTTTGCAGAGGAGGGGGGCGGGCCCGGCGTTGCTCTCTCCTTCCTCGTTGGACACTTCTGGGTGTCTGCAGAGGGCAGATGCTGGCCCCAAGGGAGCCCCTCTCCCGCCCCGTTCCAGTGTTGTGGGACAGGAGGACGCTGAGCTCTCGTCACCAGGAGACCCAGGGCAGGGTCTGCAGGAGAGGCAGGAACCCAGGGGACAGCTGAGTGAAGGGGGCACAGCTGGCCTGGCAGGCCCTGAGGGGTGGGGGGCCTTCTGAGAGAGCAGTGGCACCTTCCAGGCCCCGGGCTGGGTTCCCACTTCGGGCCCAATCCACAGATGAAGACACCAAGGCTCAGAGTGGGGCCATCCTGGGCGAATGAAAAGAGGACGGCTCAGCCTGCCCTTTGGGCACTCCCAGGGGGCTGGGATGGTCACCTCATATGGGTAGTGGGCAGCAACCAGCACGAGGGTCCATTAGCCCCTGTCTGGGACGGGGAGGAGAGGGAGCCCTGCGAACTCACTCACCGAGCCCTGGGCTTTGGGCAGGAGGAGGAGAGGAGGGGGCCGTGGCTCCCTGCTGGGTGGCGTGGGCCGCCCAGGGCTGCTCTCCCGGCTGCAGCCTGTCACGCCTCCCCTCCCTCCTGACTATTTTTAAAGTCTAATTTCCTCGAAAACAGGCGGCTCACTCAGAAGATAATCGGTCATGTCTGGGGTGGGGAGGAGCGCGAAACCTTGCCCTGCCCTTGCCATTCCTCCTCCCCCCGCCGCAACCCCGGGGCAGTGTAGCCCCTCCAACCTCCAAGCACCCCCCACCGCCTCCGCCAGGTGGGCCTCTGGGGAGCAGCTCTAGGGACCATCTGGCTGGCGTGCGGACAGCTCTGTGCGCTCGCATGGGTGTGGGTGGCAACCCTCCCCACGATGCTCTGCCACCATGGTCCCGTTTTCCCTCCCCCCCACATGTCCTCCCACCCCCCTCCGTGACCCTCCCACAGCAGGAAAAGGACTTTTTCACGGCCATGGAGTCGCACTCTGCACCCCTTCCAGGCCCCGCCCACAGTCTTGGGAGGGATCCCATTGGGTCCCATTGGGGTCACCCACAGGCACAGGTGGGGACCAGACGTGGCCCCTGGGCTGAGTCCCGAGGGGTACGTGTGAGTTGGCCCTTAACATGGAGCAGGGTACGCCGAGGTTTCGGGGAGACCCGTGGAGCTGTCCCCAAGCGACACCTCGAGAGGAGGGCCTGCTTCTTTATCCCCCGCTGTGCACTCGGGGCACCAGCACCTCCTGCTTCACTGCCTCGTCCCCCGCTGCGGAGCAGGGCTGGGTGGACACTCGGGTCCTGGGTGGACAGCCGGGGGTGGGCCGGTCGGGCTGGGATCACAGGGGCGGGCGGGTTGGGTTTACGGGGCATCGGACCTCCACAGGGGACCCATTAAGCAGAAAGCCCAAGAAAGGAAGGCTCTGGGTGGGCACAGCAGGGACCCGCAGTGTAGGTGGGCGAGGTCGGTGCCCGGGGCCTGGTGCCCACCCCCTCAGGAGCCCCAGGCAGGCAGGCCGGGCAGGACAGGAGCTGAGGCCGGCGCCCTGTTCCCTCTTCCCTGCGACCCGGGTCTGGGGGCCTCTGGGGCAGAAATACTGGGGGGGGGGCCCCCAAATGAGTTCTAGAATGTTCCTCTCCTGTCCACCACCAACTTCCTGCCTTCTCTCCTTTTCCTTCCCCCACACCCTAGACGCAAAGCCATGAATTGTGCTGCTGTTGGGCGGCCAAAGAAAATATTATGTCAGCTTCCAGCACCTTCCGCCACTTGCTCACTGCCACTCCTCCCCCGTGGCAGACTTGGGGTGGGCTGGATCCCTGGTTCGTCCCCGCCCAGGCCTAGGGGGCCCTCTCCTGGTCACGCACATGGCCGGCCTGTGCTGTCACAGCTCCCAGCCAGCGGCCTGCCTGCTGGTTTGGCCTCAGTGTCTCCATCTGGACCATCCCCTGGGGCGCCGGAGGGCGACAGTGGCACAGGGGACCAGCTGGGGTGAGGGGGGCAGCTGAAAGAGGGCACAGCGTGCGCACCCTGTTGGACCCACTGTCCTTGTGGGTGTTTTAAGATATGAGACATAAGTCACACGCCTTTTTAAAGGATACTTTCAGCTGGTGGTTACATATTCGCAAAGGTAGACAACCATCAACCCTATCTAATTCTAGAACATTCCCAACCCCTCATACATTAGAGTCACTTCCCGTGCTCCCCTGCGCCATCCCTGGCACCTCGGGTTTTCAGCACATCCCTCCTTTACCAGAACCTTCCAGCAGCTTCCATCCCACTCGGGGTAAGAGTCCAACTCTCGGCTGGGCCTATCGCTTTCCTGCCCACCCCCTTAGGTCCCCCCTTCTTGTCCTTGGCCCCAGGCTGGGTCCTCCCTCTCCACCTCTCCTGGGGTTGTCCACTTTCCGGGCATTAAACCACCCCCTGCTGCGCCCTAACAGCACCTGCACCCTGTCTCCACGCCAGGGTCCTCCGGCAACTCACACCCAGCCTTCCCCAAACTGCCCCTCCCATGTCCCCCATCTCAACTGAGGATAGCTCTGTGCTTTCGCTGATTGCTCCAAGCAGACCCCTTTGTCATCCCTGACTCGACCTGACTTGCCTTCCGCCCTGCTCCAGTTGGCACAGCCTGTCGGTCCTGACATCACTCCCAACACACCCACCTCTTCCCTCCTCTGTGCGGTCCCCAGTATCACCCATTTGAACCCAGACCGTCACCTCCTCCCTGGGCCCCCAGATCCTGCCCTTGCCTCCCAGAATCTGCCTTCCTGCAGCAGCCAGAGGGTGCCTGTGAGCACCTGAGTCAGGGCCTGTCCCTCCTCTGCCTACAGCCCTCCATGGCTCCCACCTCCCTCATGGTTCAAACCCAAGTGTTCCCTATGGTCCCCCAGGCCCTGCACGCCCTGCCCCATCCCCTCCCTGCCCTCCCACTCACCCCCTCACACCCTCTTCTCCAGCCACAGGGGTCTTCTCGCTGCTCCTCTAACACGCCAGGTACGGTCTTGCCTCAGGGCCTTTGCACAGGCTGTTTTCCCTTCCTGGGCCTCTGGCCTCTGGTGTCTTTACTTCCTTTTGGTCTAGCTTCCATGCCAGCTCCCCAGAGGGCCTGTCCTGATGGCCTAACCCATTAGGGTTTTTCCAGCCTGCAGTATTGACCAACATAGGATTTTTACATCTGCTTGAGTCCATGTTCACTGTCTACCTACCCCTGAGGACAGGGCCTTGGTTTCCCTGGGTCCTCAGAGCTTGGCACACCACAGGCTCATCGAGGGGCCCCTGGGGCCAGTTCAAGCCAGCCCTGGGTCAGAGCGGACTCACATGGTGACTGGACTCCAGGATCCTCCCCCCTCCCCCCCACTGATGTCCACACTCCCTTGGGCGTCCCCATTGATGGCTGGGCCTAGCCTGAGCCGACAGACACAGCGTTTTCCACCAGGTTTCTCAGCTGCTAGCTCCGCCCTGCCCCCTCCTGTGGGCAGGTGACCTGTTTTCCTGCCCCAGGGATGGCCGTCTGGGTGAGTCCCCAGCCCCGTCCCTGCCCAGGTCTCTCCACTTGCTCTCTGAGGTCTTTTGTTCCCTAGGACTGCAGGAACAAAGTACCACAGGCTATTGGGTGGAGGGTGGGGGGCACTTAAAACAACAGACGCTTCGACTCACCCAGCTCTGGAAGCCGTATGTTTGACATCCAGGTGTGGCCCAGGCCAAGCTCCCTCCCTCCTGGCTGCCCCAGCTTTGGGGCTTGTGCTGCATCCCTCCTGTCTCTCTCTGCCTCTGTCGTCATGCAGCTGTCTTCTCCCTTTCCGTGTCAGTATCGGAATTTCCCTCCCATGGGGACACCTGTCACCTGGGACTGGGGCCCACTGCCACTATCCTGGCTTCCTTTTGACCAGCGATGCCTCAAGGTCACGTTCACGGACCTTGTCAACCCCTCACGGTGGCGTTTCTGGAGGAGCCAAGCCTGGGAGTCTTATGCTCCTAACGAGTGGCTCCTGCTGGCGTAGTGTCCGGGGCAGGCATACCCACCGGCCCTCGCTGTGCCGGAACTTTCCCCCTTCCTCATCTGCCATGGGTGCGACTCACCGGACTTGGCAGGAGATTTGTCCCATGTGATTCCTTTTTCAGACCCAAGAGACCCTTGCCACAGTTTGGGAACTGATGCCCCAGCTCCAGGAAACACAGCAGCTGCCCCTGCCCAGCAGTGTCCCATCCCCTCTGATGGGCACATGGCGGGGAGCATTTGCAGGTCACCTCCAGATCCAGCTGCCATGTGCTAGCGTCCCACCCGCCCAGCGCTGGAGTGGTGGGGGCCAGAGGTCCCCCCGAACGATCTGGCAGGGGGGTGTGGAGGAGGAGGGGCAGAGCTATGGGATCTGGGCTGGATGGGACAGGGGCCCTGGAGGGGGCAGGGCATCCCAAGAGGGCTTGGACATGTGTCTCTCGTGGTGACCTTGGGCAAATGACCCACCATCCCTCTCCACCATCGCTGGTGGCTTTGCTGGGTCTGGGAGAGGCTGGAAAGGCTTCTCTTCGTGAAAAGTGCTCTGCTCCCCGACCCGTGGATCTCCACCCAGCCCGGACCCCCCCACCTCTGTGAAATGGGTCTCCTGGGGCTAGAGTCCCTGTGCCGCCCGGCTGGTTCCTTCCCGGGCCTCTAGGGAGACTCTGTCCCCTCCTGGGTCACAGGTGCCTGCTCCTGTGTGGGTACTCGGGGGTGAGGGTGGGGGTAGGAGGGCAGAAGGGGTTGGGGAGACCCTGGTCAGGGCTGAGGCTCCCCAGTACAGCGTCCAGCATGGCCTGGCCTCTGTCTAAAGTCTCCCTTCTCTCCCATAGGTTTGGCTCAGAAAAAAACGGCCCTGACAGAGGTGAGTTTTGGGGTCAATAAAGGGCCTAGGGGATCCCCTCCCCAAGCTCCCTCCTCCTGGCGTGGCAGAGAGGCTGTGGGGGGTACACGTTCTGTGTGGTCCTGGGGAGGCCCGTGTCCCCACCTGGCTGGGCCTGGGGCTTTGGGCAGCCCACAGCACCCCTCCCCGAGGGCAGGAGGCCTCAGGCCTCAGGGGTGTCTGTCCTGCACCCCGAGCTGTGGGGGTGCTCGGGGAAGGTCCATGGGCCTCGAATGTACCTGCATGGAGGCCGTGCCTGAGGAGGCGAGGGTCATGGGGAGAGGAAGTCACGGGGTGGGTGGGAGCTCCCTGGGTCACAGCGGTGCAAGTGGGCAGCCTGGGCAGAGGGAGTGTCACCCCAGATGGCGGCGAGAGAAGGGACCTGAGCCTTCCGGGCCCAGGGACGCTGAGGCTTGGGGCATCAGCACCCATGTTCCCGAGTCCAGGGGGGCAGGGTCCTGGGGTCCCAGAGGAAGTACAACTCAACGAGGATGCTCAGAAGCCACCGGTGGCCTTGGGCTTATTGTGTGCCCTTTGCACTGTCCAGAAAGGAATAAAGACGATGCTAGAAATACCCCACCAGTGCCCGCATGCCAGGGAATATCACCCTGCCAGGAAGAAAAATGACATTTTCAAGGAAGAACCTTGAAAACATGAAACTGGGTGAAAGGAGCCAGGCCCCCAAAAAAGCAAATAGTGCCTGATGTCACTTCTGAGAACTGTCTAGAAACAGCAAATGCACAGAGCTAGAAAGTAGATTAGAGGTTCTCCGGGAGGGGGAAAGGGGGAGTATAGGTTTGGTGGCTATGGAGGAAAGGAAAGAAAAGAGAGCTGCCCCCCCCACCTGGGGGGAGCCGCCATCTTTGTGCCTGTGGAGTGTCCTTCCAGAACACTCTGGGGTTTACAGACTGAGACACGGTTCACAGACCTTTACAACTCGCCGTCATGAAGCGGGATTTAGTGTATTTGCAGAGGTGTGCAGCCGCTGTTCTAATCAATTTTAGAACAGTTTCGTCACCCCAAGAAGAAACCACGGGCCTGTTACAGGGGAACCCCCTTCTCCCAGCCCCTGCAGAATTGCCTATCCTGGACATTGCTTATCAGTGAAATCTTATAGTACGTGTCCTTTGGTATCTGGCTTCTTTCACTCAACGTGAGTGACGTCTTCAGGGGTCACCCACGCTGCAGCATGGACCAGCGCTTAACTGCTTTCTGCAGCCAAATATTCCGTTTTCTGGACAGGTCGTTTTGTCCATCCATCATCTATCGCTGGGCCCTCAAGCTGTTTCCTCCCATTGGCGATTGTGCACCACGCTGCTAACAGCATCCTTGTGCAAGTTTTGCGTGGATGTTTCTCAGTTTTCCTGGGTTGAGACCTGCAGGGGCGTTCAGAGATTGGACAGTGTGGGGCCCAGAGGCGGGCAGGGGACAGAGAGCCAGGGTGTGTGGTGGGGGCCCTGGGGGATTTGAGGGTCCACCATGAGCCCTGGGGGCAAAGGGTTCTGGAATGCTGTGCTGGGCCTTCTCAGCAGCTCCCTTTGTTATCTTACCCAGCACGGCACCATGTATTAGCCCGAGGCTAACAGACAAACAGACCCACAGACATTGGCCGTCTCCCCAGCCAAGTTGGGGCAGAGTGTCAGGCGGTCCCAGGTGGTAAGGGATGGCATGGGATCCTCGTTCGGCCCTGGGGATGGATTTGAGGGGGCAGAGATCTAGGTGAGAGAGTGAGCTGCGCAAGCATTTATTTGGGAAGAGCCTGTGCAAAGGCCCTGAGACAGAAGCAGATTTGACAGTACAAGAGAAAACCTCTGGGCAGGCCAGTATGGTAAGAAGCTGAGCTAGACCCTAGACTGCCTGGAGCCCTGGGGTACGTCCTAGGCCCATACTCAGAGAAGTAGGGGCCATTCATGGCCTGAGGGGATCAGGCCTTGCCGCGAGCTCACAGGCGCCCACTGGTTGCAGTGGAGAGGACAGACTGGGGTGTGAGGGTGGAGGCCTTGGAGAGGACAAAAAGCAGGCAGGTTCCGGAAATATCTGGAAGGCAGTGCTGGACAGGATTTCCTGAGAGTGGATATGAGATGGGGGAAGGGATTTGAGGAAGCTGCAGCTTCGGCCACCCCCTAGGGGACTGTTGTCCAGAGCCCAGGGCTGGTTTAGGCCCTGGGGAGATGGCCCAGAGGCATTGAGGCAGGGGGTGGGGGGTGGGGTGGGCGGGTGGCAGGCCCAGACGCTGGCCAGGGCAATAGGGAACCAGCGATGGTGGTGGCAGTGGGAGGGGTTCCCTCAGAAGGGTTCCCTGGTGGCCAGTGGGATAACATGCTGCTCAGGGCTGCACTTAGAGATGGGGAATGGGCAAGAGGTGTGGGGAATGGACAGGGTTTCCTGGAGTCCGGTGGCTGCCTGGGGAGAGGTGCCATATGGGTCAAGCTGGTGGGAACATTCTAGACAGGTGGCCAGATGGGCCTTGTAGGCCACAGGTGCACAGAGGTTGTTCCTTCAGGGACTCCAGCCCTGCAGGCCCGACTGTCCCTGCCCTGATCTCCTGGGCTGCCTCCTTGCGGGCCCCTTCCTACAGCATCCTTCCTGAGCAGAGGTAGGTGGTTCAAACCTGAGGGCCTGCTCTCAGGTCAGTCGTCCTGGGCAGGGCCCTCATCCGTGGCCACTTTGCCCCAGTGGACACTTGGCAACATCTGTGGTTGTCATGATGGGGAGGAGGGGAGCTGCTGGCATCAAGTGGGCAGAGCCAGGGGTGGCATCTCCATACCCTCCAGTGCCCGGGACGGCCCCCATGGGATGACCCATACCCCAGGTGCCCACAGTACCCAGGGAAGGATCATCTGAGATAAAGGCAGCGTGTGGCCCCTGCACACGGAGGGAGTCCAGCCCTTCAGTCTTCCCACCTTTCTTAAGAAGCTGGAAGCCCTGAGCTGGATGTAAGCTCTTCTAGATTTTAAATGCTGGACGTGGCACGGGCTGACAGACTCCACTCCAAGTCTGCAGTCCATCTCCCCTGCCCTGCAGAGGCCCAGCCCAGGATTCCCTGGGGCTTGGTGACTAAGCCCCTTTGTCACCAGGATTCTGACCACAGTTCTGATTTTTAATACTTCCTGTTTCCTATTTCCTGTTTTCCAGGTGCCATCGATGACTGGACAGCCGGGTCCTGGCCACGGGAAGAAGTTGGGTCATCGAGGCGTGGATGCATCTGGCGAAACCACCTATAAGAAGGTTTGTCACTGTTCTTAGCCTAGTATTGCTGGGAGGAGCAGTGGACAGCAGGGATGGGTCTCTATTAGTATCATAGGAGCCCATCTGCTCTCTGAAGCATCTCTCCTCCACACACAATGCGCAGAGCCCAGGCACACCTGGCTCAAGGCAGAGGTTATCTCGGCAGGACTTGAGCCTTGAAACCCTGGTGGGGGGACAGAGGGGTTTCCTGCTGCACCGTGGTTACCCCAAACTGTGGGCAAGGCTCTCCATGACTTCCCTGGCTCTGCGGTCACCGTGACCTTGGGCAAGCACGGCCTCTCTGAGTCCTGGTGCCTCCTTGAGAGAGTGAGGGAATCACAGCTCCCCTACCCTTCCCCTCAGAAAGTTCTTAGGGTGCGCCTGGCTGAGGGCCCAAGAAGCTGTAAACGCCCCTGCCTCAGTGGTGTTATTTTAACATAGCGGCTTTATTGCGATGTAATTCACACGTCAAACAATTCCCCCTTTTAAAGGGTACAGTTCTGTGGTTTGTAGTATCTTCACCGAGTTGTATAGCCAAGACCACTATTGCATTCCAGAACATTTTTATCCCCCCACCAAAGAAGCCCCAAACCCATTACCGGTCACCCCCCAGCCTCTGGCATCCACCAGCCTCTTTACTCTGTCTCTAGCTTTGCCTGTTCCAGACATTTTATATAAAGATTGCATAAGACATGGCCCATTGTGTATGGCATCTCTCACTGAGCTTCGTGTTTTTACGATGTCTCAGAACTTCATTCCTTTTTATGGTTGAATGATAACACTCCATTGTGTCTGTGCTTGGACCACATTTTGTTTGTCCCCTCATCCACCGAAGGGCATTTGGGCTGTTTCCACTCCCTGGCAATTACGGATCCTTCCAGAACATTAATGTGCGAGTTGGATAAGTTTTCACTTCTCAAGTCTATACATAGGAGTGGAATTGCTGGGTCACATGGTGACTCTGAACTTAACCTTTCGAGGAACTGCCTGACTTGTCTCCAAAGTGGCCGCACCATTTTCCCTTCCCTGTGGCGCGGGTGAGGGTTCTGATTGCGCCCTGTCCTCACCAGCGCTTGCCGTTGTCCATCTTTTCCATTCTGGCCGTCCTGGCTGGGATAGAGTGGAGTCTCGCTGTGGTTTTGATCTGCATTTCCCTGATGGCTAATGAGGTCGAGCTGCTTCTCCTGTGCCTGTGGCCTTTGCCTGGACCTGCTTTGGAGAAATGTCTATTCAGTTGATGGCATTTTGAGAGGGTTGGACATGGAGGTGGCAGTGGGGCTAGGCAGGAGCTGGGGTTCGGTCGCAGAGGCAAGCTGCTCACCCAGGCGAGCCCAGCAAGGAAGGAAGGGCTGCTCCAGCGGCGAGAACTGACTTCCACCCACTTTCCCTGTCCCCTCGGCTGGGCCACGGGAGTCCCGGAGACCAGAGTAGACTGGAAAGCCGAGTGCTGGAGTAAACCTGCTGCCTAGGACTCCCGTGATGGCCTTAATAAAGATGGGAGGGGAAACAGAGATGGCTCTTGCTTCTCAAGCATGTGCAAGCTTTGCCCTCAGTGCCTTTTGTCGAATCGATGCACGGCAGCCCTTGGAAGGGCTGGTGCTGCCACCTCCATCCCCATCTGCAGATGAGGAAACTGAGGCACAGAGAGGCAGTGCCTCTCACCCAGAGTACCCGTGTGAACTGTGTGGAAGGCGCTAGAAGGAACCCAGGGCACTGATGTGAAAAGAGTGTGGACACTGCTGTATGAATTCTGCCACCCCCCAATCCTGGCAGCGGAGCAGGGCCCTGTGTGGTGTGACAGGGGTGTGGGGCTGTGTTTGCGTTGGAAACTTTCCTTCAGTGGAATTCCTAATCACCACGAGGCCACTTCCCTGTGTGGAGCCCAAGGGCGGGTGGGCATCTTCGCCTTCCCTGGCTGGGCGGACACTTCCGGAAGGTGGTGCTGAGAGTGAGTCGTGTCCCTGAGCCGATGCCAGCATGGGGCCTGGTGCCGGCCAGATGCCCGGCAGGCGTCCCAGGGCCACAGCGCCTTAGGGGAAACCCGGGGTAAAGCTGCAGGCGGGAGGCCAGTCCCTGCCCTCCTGATATCCCGTCCCAACGGGGCCTCTCCTTCCGGCTCTCACCCTGGGGGGTGCTGAGGGTGGGCAGGGCCAGCCCACAGAGGTCCTGACATCCCCGGGTTTCCCCACAGACCACCTCCTCCACCCTCAAGGGGGCCATCCAGCTGGGCATCGGCTACACAGTGGGCAACCTGAGCTCGAAGCCGGAGCGCGATGTGCTCATGCAGGACTTCTATGTGGTGGAGAGCATCTTCTTCCCCAGGTAGGGCCCTGGGGTACCTGGGGAGTGCCTGGCCCTTGGAATAGGCACCAGATGCCTCTAATTCGAAACACCCTCTCCCATCCTCCCAGCTCCCTTCCCTCTGAGAAGAGCTCTGGCCCTCTCCTGGCATCTCCTTGACTTTGTCCTCAGACCCTGTGTTTCTCCGGATATTACCTTTCCATTGAATCAGAGAGACCCAATACAATAGTGGCTTAAACAAGAGAGAAGTTTATTTTTCCCCCTCTTGTAAATCTGATAGCCCAGAGCCGATCCGGTGGCTGTGCATCATTGGTGACCCGGGTTCTTTCTGTCTGGTTGCTCTGCCATCCTCAATATGCAGCTTCTCCAAGCTGTGGACTCAAGTGGGCTGTTCAAGCTCCAGCCATCACATATGCATTCCAACAACATCAGGGAGAAGGAGGAAGGGAGAACATACCTCTTCCGTTTAAGGGGACAAACAGGAAATAGCACGTGACTTCTGCTTCACTCATACCTCCTTTCTCAAAATACAGTCCATATTTGTCAGAATGCCATCACACAGCCTAGCTACAAGAGAGACTGGGAAACAGTCTTATTCTGGCAGCCACTTGCCCATCTCACTTTTTTATATTTTGTTTGGGGGTTGGGGCATGGTCTGAGACTTGAACCCAGGTCTTCTGCAAGGAAGGCAAGTATTCTACCACCATCCTACATTTTGAACTCCTAATGCTAATGGAAGAAGGGGTGAACAGTTAGTGGGGGACAACCCAAGACTGCCCACAGCCTCTTTGTCCCGTCAGGAATCCCATGTGGCTTTTGGATATTGGACATCTTGAGAAGCCTAGAAGTTCTTCACCTAGAAGCACTGTCCTGGGCCAGGGAATGATGGATGGGCCACTGGGAGTTGGTAGGGAGTTGGGAGAGGCTCTAAAACACCACTGTCCCTCATGGGCTTCTCCTTTCTGT
Organism: Tamandua tetradactyla; assembly: GCF_023851605.1. Lineage (NCBI taxonomy): Eukaryota > Metazoa > Chordata > Mammalia > Pilosa > Myrmecophagidae > Tamandua > Tamandua tetradactyla. The sequence continues at coordinate 78,829,682 of NC_135337.1, forward strand.
GTCTTTTCCACAGTGAAGGCAGCAACCTCACCCCTGCCCATCACTTCCAGGACTTCCGGTTCAAGACTTATGCACCCGTCGCCTTCCGCTACTTCCGGGAACTCTTTGGGATCCGGCCAGATGATTACTTGGTAAGTGTATGAGTCAGCTATTGCTGCATAACGAATTACTATAAACTTAGTGACTTAAAACAATGCACATTTATCATCTCACACTTTCTCTCAGCTGGTTACTTGGGTGCAGCCATGCTAGATTCTTTGCTGCCAGTCCCACGAGACTGCAGTCACAGTGTCAGCCAGAGACACAGCTGGGGAAGGCCCTGCTTCCCAGCTCATGTCATCATTGGCAGGACCCAGTTCCTGGCTGGTTGTGGGCTGGAGGCCTCCATTCTTGCCACCTGGCCCCCTCCTTATGGCTGCTTGCTAACGAAAGAGACATGACAGGCAGTCAGAGGGGTGACTGTCCCCTCTGTTTTGTCCCCTCCGCTGGTTAAGAAGCAGATGGCAGGTCCTGCCCAAGCCCAGGGGGTGAGGTGAGGACACCAGGAACTGGGCATCACATGGGGCAAACTTAAAGTCCGCGCTCCCCACTGCTGGCTGTGGCTTTATGATCTCAAATTAGAAAACTCGAAACCTAGGCCCTGCCATGTGACCTCTCCAGTCACTGTCAGCACTCCTCACGGCCGCAGCAAGGCGTATGATGGAGTGCCGTACCCACGGCATCCTCTGAGTGCCTCGGTTATACTCTGTTCCTTAGAGGCCTGGAGATCCTTTTCCAAACCTGTCCACCCATCATTTCCTAACTCTGTCTCAGGGAAAACCTAAAATACATAGACGAGAGGCTCCGTACGCATTTAATGTGTTGCGTCTAATGACTGCAGCAGCTGTCCTCGGGGGCAGACGCCTGTCGGTTCTAGCGCCTCTCTCTCATGGTGCCTCTCTTCCTCGTGCGTTTGGCCGGCTTTCACTGTGAGCTCAGGCTCAGATCATCTTGATTTCTGGGGAACCGGAGCCTTAGAGACTGCGCTCTGCCAACCAGTATTTGCCACTGCGGGGGGCATGTCTGACTCCAGAGGGCTCCAGCCTGGGGTCGTGGTAGGAGGGCGAGCCCCGGGAACGTGCCCATCGGGCAAGCGGGAGCTCCACGTCCCCACACCTGGGGATGCTCCTGGCTGCAGGAGGGACAACCAGTGCATGCACGCTGCCGTCAGCCCCAGAGTAGGGGTGCATCCCCAGGCCCCGGTGCAGCGTATGCAGCCTCTTGGGAAGGGGGGGAGCCCACACCCCAACTTACTCTTACTGGCCCAGATACCCAGGGAGACAGAGGTCGGAGGTCCATCCATCCACCTCTCTCTTCCAGTCATTCCTGTTCTTGTCTCTGTGTCCCAGGAGACGCAGGCTATGTGGCCTTGAACGAGTTACTTCACCTCTATGCCTTGGTTTCCCCCTCTGTCAAATGGGGTGGTCATGGGACTGCTCCTTCTGGAGCTTATGGGAGCAAGTCCACAAACCTGGTTCCAGCTTGGGGGGGTGTCAGTGCACAGCAGGTGGCACCCTTTCCCTGGTCAGTACCCTCCCTGTGATGGGGGGCGCAAAGCCGAGCCAGCCCCACCTGTGGTTGCATCAGGTGTGGCTGAATCCAGGCCCCTGGAGGGGTCTCCAGCCCCCACCTCTAATGCTGCCTTCTCTGGGCCTCTCTCTTCACAGGTGAGGGTGGGGACAGCTGCTCAGGCCAAGGCCCCTGCCATGGGTCCCCATTCCCAAGTTCCGCTCCTCTGTGCAGCCACCACCAGCCCTGAGTACCGCCAGGGCTTGCTCCCCACTCAGCCACGTGGGATTCATGAGCTGCCCCCACTCTAGAGGTTCAGGTCCAAACGCCTAGTTGCCAGCAGGTCCCAGGCTTCACGCCAGCTGTGGGTCCCATGCCATTTTCATTTCCTGGGCTGTTCAAGCAAATACCATGCAATGGGTTGGTCTCAACAATGGGAATTTATTTGCCAGTTGTTTTGAGGCTAACGGAAATTCCAAATCAAGGCATCATCTAGGCGGTGCTTTCTTCCAAAGGCTGGCCTCTTGGTCTGGGCCCGTCACATGGCAGGCAGGGCTCATGGGAATCCTGGCTCTCCCTTCTCTTCTGGGTTCCTTTGACCTTTAACTCTTTGCTTCCCCTAGCTTTTTCATTCCACCTATAAAGGACCCCAGTAATAGGATTGAGAGCCATCCTGAGGGCTTCATCAAAAGGCCCACCTTACAGTGGCTCACAGGCGCAGGATTGGATTAAGTTTAAGAACATGCTCTTCTGAGCTGCGGCAAGCTCCAGGCCACCACCTGTCCCAAGGAAAGGCCCCTGCTCGGGACAATGGGCACGCATCTGGGGAAGGTCGCAGGCTGTGTCTGAAGTGATGGCAGCTGGTGGATACATCTGGCCTCGAGTCGCCTACCCTGGGCACCCTCAGAGAAGGGGAACACTGGGGCATCTGCCTCCAGCCCTGTCCTGCTGACAGCCTTACCACATCCACAGGGACCCCGAAATCCACACGTCTCCCCATACATACCCCATAGCCTTGGAGGCCTGAGCCTACAGACCACCCCCCTGTCCCCATTCCCCTCTGTTAGCAGTTTGCTTCCAGAACTTTCTCTACTTATATATCAAGAGGACGAATGTTGCAGGTTTTCTTTTGCACAGACCTCGATGCATCCTTTCTGCTGCCTTTTTCACTCAGGACTTCAGAGCGTCTTTCTCCTTCCAGTTGGACCCGATCCACTGAGGGAAGCTTAGGCTGCTTCTGGTCTCCCTGTCCCAGGTGGTCACACGTCTCCTGGAGTGTGGTGACACCGTGGGACCAGCCTGACCGTGTCCTGCTGTTTCCAGGAAAGCGCGGAGCGGCTGCCAACGGTTTGGGGAAGAGGATGGAGGAGTATGGGCGTGGGTGCCTGTATTTTTACGTGGATATTTGTGGCTCAAGGCTGAGGGCGGAGAAGGGACAGACAGATGGCCAGGGCTGGCAGCGGCTATGGCTTGGACACACTCCCCCAGCTCCCGGAATCGGTCCTGACGCTGCCTTCACAGGAATTCCGTCAACTGGGCCGTGGAACATGCCGGAATCTAACTGCTCCTCGCCCCTCACTGCTAGACCGCCCAGGGCAGGCCCTGCCACCACCCGCCCAGACACCCAGATCAGCTCCTGCTGCCATCCGCGCTCCATCCGGCGGCCAAAGATAGCCTCTGGAGGAGACAGAATGCTTTCCACGTCACTCCCTGACTTGGGTGTTCTCTTGGCATCTCCTTACCCTCAGATCAAAGCCTCCTCACCACAACCCAGGGGCCACGCTGCTCCCCGCAGGAGACCTTCTACCCATCTCCCACCCAGCCCTGCCCTTCTCCTTGCGACTCCCCGCCTCCTGTTCATTCGGCAGATTCCTGCTCAGCATTAGACAGCGTCAGCCCAATGGGGAGCCCACTGTGACCTCTTGTGTGTATACCAGTGGCGGTCAATTAGGATTTGGGGGCAGTGGGGCGAGAATCAGAGAACCCCACCCAGACAGCCTTAACCACAGGTGGTGGTTTGCATTTCATTAACCCAAAGGCCCAGACTCTGCAGGCTCTGTTTTTTTTTGAAAAAAAAAACAAAACAAGGCAAACTGTTTTTTGTTATTGTAAAATGTAACATATATGCAGAGCAAAGAAAGCAAAAAGCAATAGTTTTCAAAGCACACACCAAGTACTTACAGAACAGATCCCAGAGTTTGTCGTGAGCTATCATTCTACCATCTCAGATTTTTCCTTCTAGCTATTCCAAAACACTGGAGGCTAAAAGGAATATTAATATAGGTGATTCAGCAGCCATACTCGTTTGTTAAATCCCATTTTCTCTGTTATACCTCCTCGTTCTCCTTTGATCTTTTCCCCATTCTACAGGGATCTTTGGGCAAGGCCCTTTCAGACTTTTCCACATTGAGAAAGGGTTTCGACACTAAAGGATTGGGGGGATGTAATTAGTGGATAATCTTGGAGAGGCTGGTCCCTCTGGGTTTCAGGATGTATCTGATCTAGGAACCCTCTGAGAATTAGAGGTTCCAGGAAGACAAACCAAGTATATGAAACTTCTGTAGAGTCTCAGTTCTAGCTCTAAGTTTTCTTAAGAGTCAACAGGAGTGATGTTGGTTGGGGTTTGGCAAACCATGGCAATTAGCACTATCTAACTGAAGCTTGCATAAGAGTAGCCTCCAGAATAGCCTCTTGACACTGTTTGATCTCTCTTAGCCACTGATGCCTTGTTTTATTATACATATTTTCCCTCTTTTGGTCCAGAAGGCATTATCTGTCCCATGGTGGCAGGGCAGACCCATCCCTGGGAGGCACACCCCACGTTGTAAGGGAGACTCTCAGCCCTGGAAGTCATGTCCCACATAGTGGGGAGGGAAATTATTTCCTTGCAGAATAGGCCCTACTTTTTGCTCATTCACTTAGCAACATTTATTGATGGTCTACTGGCTATATTTATTGATGTCTGGGAAAAGAGTCTTAGCCAGGTGCATTGGTTCCCGAGTACACTGTGGGGTTTGTTCAACTAATGAAAGAAGGGAAACAGCCCTGTGATCAGTGTTGGGGACTCTGCAGTGAATAAGTCACATAAAAGCCCCTCCCTTCATGGAGCTCATTGTCCAAAGGCAGGTGGAGGTGGACAGTAAATCTGTGGGTGAAATATAAACGTTAGTGAGGAGAGAGATGAGGGATGCCAGGGCCATAGGGGGTGTGGCGGGGCTATGCCTCAGAGATGGCTGCGCCTCAGAGATCTACTTCCTTGTCTTTCTGGTCTGCTGTGCTTGGGGTTATGGCTTCCATCCAGAAGGTCGCCTCATGGTCTAGCATAGCTGCTGGGGTTCCCGCAGTCACATCAATGTACAAGGCAGGAAGTGGGTGTGAAGGAGAGAAGGGCAAAAAAAGGAGATGAAACAAGCCCACCATATCCACTCAATTGGGGAAGAACAGTCTTTTCAACAAATGTTGGTAGAAGCAGATATCCATATGCACAAGAATGAAAAAGGACCTCTGTCTCTGCCATATACAAAAATTAACTCAACATGGAGCAAAGACCTAAATATAAGAACCAGACCATAAAAACTCCTAGAAGAAAATATAGGGGCACATCTTCAAGATCTTGTGGTAAACAATGATTTCTTAGAGTTTACATGCAAAGCACAAGCAGTGAAAGACAAAATAAATGGGACTTCCTCAAAAACAGAAACTTTTGTGCATCAGAGGACTTTGTCAAGAAAGTGAAAAGACAGCCTACTCAGTGAAAGAAATAATTTGAAAACCACATATCTGATAAGGGTTTATTATCCAGAATAAAGGAATCCTATAATTCAACAATAAGAAGAATAAACAGCCTAATCAAATAATAGGCAAAATACCTGATATTTCTCAAAAGAGGGAATACAAATGGCTGAAAAGCACATGAAAAGATGCTCTGCTTGACTAGCTGTTAGGGAAATGCAAATCAAAACCATAGTGAGATAGCATCTCACACCTACACGAACAACCACTATTGAAAAAACAGAAAACTGCAAGTGCTGGAGAGGATGTGGAGAAAGAGGCAGCTCATTCCTTACCGGTGGGAATGCAGAATGGTGCGGGCCCTGTGGAAGCTTTGGCAATTCCTCAGGAAGCTAAGTGTAGAATTAACCATATGGCCTGGTAGTCCCCTGCCACTCAGTGTAGACACGGAAGAAATGAAAGTAGAGATACAAACAGATGCTTGCACACTGATGTTCATAGTGACATTATTCATAATTGTCAATAGATGGAAACAGCCCAGCTGATAGATGGATAAACAGAATGTGGTCTCTACATACGATGGAATATTATTCCACCTTAACAAGGAATGATGCCCTGATGCATGTGATAACACAGATGATCCTGGAGGACATTATATTACGTGAAATAAGCCTGGCACAGTAAGACAGCTATTGCATGGTCTCATTAATATGAACTAATTATAACCAGCAAACTCATGGAGTCAGACTCCAGAATCTAGGTTACCAGGAGACAGATTGGGGTTAGACAATGGGGAGTTGATCCCTAACTTGTGCAGAATTTCTATTTAAGCTGATGGTAAGGTTTGGAAATGTTGGGTGGTGATGGTAACACGTGATTGTGAGCGTAGTAAACAGCACTGAATGGTATAGGTAAGTATGGTTAAAAGAGGAAACTTTAGGATTTATATTTTACTAGAATATAAATTGAAGGATAAAGCCTAGAACTCTACAAGCGAACCCTACTTGGACAAAGGACTGTAGTTAATGGCACAAGTATATGAATGATGTTTCATGAATTATAACAAACATATGACACTAACACAAGGTGTTAATAGGATGTTATATGGGGGAAATTTATAAGCCTAATGTAAGCTATGGACAAAAGTTAATACTACTATTTAATCGGCTTTTATCAGGTGTGACAAATGTAACTCCTGTTAAAAATATATAATCATACCACAGTGCTATCATTAATTATAACAAGTATGCCACACCAGTGCAAGGTATTGGTGGCAGACTGGGGTATGGGAATCCTGTATTTGACGCAGGATTGTTCTGAAAAAAACACAACTTCTCATAAAAATAAAAAAAATTTTAAAAGCACATGTATTCGCTCTGTCACCCTTTTAAGGAGTGCCCCACTTAGCATCTGATTACTGCCCCTTGGCCAAAGCTGAGCTCTGTAGCCTCTGCTGGCTGCAAGGGAGGCTGGGGAAAGAGTCTTAGCCAGGTACATTGGTTCCCGAGTACACTTGGGGGGGGTTGTTCAACTAATGAAAGCAGGGAAACAGCCTGTGGTTTGAATCCTTGCTGTATGGGCTTGGGCAAGTCACTGCCCCTCTCTGGAGGTAATGCCCACCAATCCTCGGGCCTGTTGCAGACCCGAGGCCACCAAGCGTTTGTGCGTTAGAACCCCAGGGCCCACGGTGGGTGGGTGGTGACCTCCCTCGCCCACTCACTGCCCCCACCCCTACCCCTTTTCAGTACTCCCTGTGCAACGAGCCGCTGATCGAGCTCTCCAACCCGGGTGCCAGCGGCTCCCTCTTCTACGTCACCAGCGACGACGAGTTCATCATCAAGACGGTCATGCACAAGGAGGCGGAGTTCCTGCAGAAGCTGCTTCCTGGCTACTACATGGTGGGTGGTCCCATCCAGTGCCCTGTGGTGGGGAGGACGGGGGGAGGGGCTAGCATCTCCCACCCCCAGCCCACATGGCTTGACGGTGCCCGCTGGGGGTCTCATTCGTCCACACCATGAGCTTCCCTCCAAGGGTGCCCCCTCCCAGCCCAAGCTACAAACCCCTCTAACCCTGTCACCCTGAGCAATTCCACTCTGCCCCAACTTGTTTCCCCAAGCCGGCAGGGACAGGCGGCTCCAAGGTGATGCCAAACAGTGGACCCACCCTCCTGGACAGGCCCATGAGAGACCATCTTGGGGGACCCTGGAGACTCGCCCTTGCGGTTCCTCCCATCAGATGGTGTCTAGTCACTGCTGTCCTTTTCTCTGGTCACATGGCCCTGGTAGCCTGCCCTAGGCCCCATCTGCCTGAGCCTCAGCCACGGCCCCTCCCTGCCAACACCCTCTGAGCCTGGGAACCTGGCCCTCTGGGCTGCTGCAGAGAGCCAAGTGGCCAGGTGGTGACTCAGAGGCCTGGGGGAGCTGGAGAAGCTGCCAACTGGCACTCCCCAAAGACCGGCTGCCATGCCCCCTTCTGTGCTGTGATTCACCCCGACAAAGGGCACGGATGGGTTGGGGGAGCAGGCGGGAGCCTCCAAGAACAGGCCACCTGCTCCGCTTGGAGAGTGGCCTCTCACCCTGCTGAGCCTGGCGAGCTCCCCTCTGAGCAGCTCTGTGGTGACTCGTTTCTCCCTTGGGGTGTCCTACATCTGCTGTGACTGATGCTTAGGTGGGACTCCTGGTTTCCCTGGGTCAGGACCATACAGTTTCCAACCAGGTCCTACATATGCTGAGCCCGGCAGGCCAGGCGGGCTCGGTGACACAGCCGTGCTCTGCAGTGGCAAAGCCTGGGTGGCGACGCACTCATGAACGGGCGTGCAGTGTTCCAGAAGGACTGTATTTATGGACACACCGACATTTGAATTCCATCCGTTTCACATGCCACAAAAGATGTTCTGATTTATTTTTTCCAACTTTTTTTTTTTTTCTTGTAAAAACCATTCTCAGTCTGTGAGTATTCAAAGGCAGGCAGTGAGATTGGATCTGGGACCTGGTTTGCTGATCCCTGGTCCTGGGCCTGCCCTTCCACCCCCTCAGCTCCCCCCATCCCCATCCCACCCCCGGGACCGGCCATTGCTCCTGGGGAGTCTGATCTGGTGGAAAGACAGCAGAACTCCTCTTGGGAGCTTCCTGTGGGGTTCTGTATTGAATGGGCCCAGGTGCCCCCAGGGTCCACGGGCAGGAAGCACTGTTGCCTTGTCATTCGCTGGCCAGCACCTGCCGCGTGCCAGGAGCCCACCTGAATGACACGGGATGGGGGGACAGGGCCACAACCCTGCCCTTGGGGGCCGGCAGCTGACAGTCTAAAACCACTGCAAAGGTCACATAACACGTCCATGCATGGCCTCAGTGGGGTGGTCACAGTCGAGTCTGAGGGAGCATCAGGGAGGCTGGAAGCTTCTGGAAGGACTGTAACCGTCTCCCCTGGGGCTTAGCGTCTGTCAGATGGGGAGACCCACAGAATGCAGCGGAGGGGAGCACACAAGGCCCCCAACTGAGCCTCCCTCCCTCTCCCACCCCTAGAACCTCAACCAGAACCCCCGGACGCTGCTGCCCAAGTTTTACGGGCTGTACTGCGTGCAGTCAGGGGGTAAGAACATCCGCGTCGTGGTCATGAACAACATCCTGCCCCGCGTGGTCAAGATGCACCTCAAGTTCGACCTCAAGGGCTCCACGTACAAGCGGCGGGCCAGCAAGAAGGAGAAAGAAAAGAGCATCCCCACCTACAAGGACCTGGACTTCATGCAGGACATGCCCGAGGGGCTCATGCTCGATGCCGACACCTTCACCGCCCTCGTCAAGACCCTGCAGCGGGACTGCCTGGTGAGGAGGAGCCTGCAGCCAAAGAGGACCCCTGGCCCACGGCCTCGGGGAAGTCCTGCCCAGCTGGGATTTGGGGCCTGGTGCCAGGGGCTTGGATGGGTGGGCTCTGCTGGGGAAGGGGGCAGGTAGGGAGTTTGGGGGAAATGACAAGCTTGAGGCCTGGCCCCACCTCTGTGTGGCGCAGCACTCGCAGAGGCTGCTTATCTGTGCCTTGAGGTTGCACAGGCCTGTGGAGGGGGATGTCACCGTTCTGAGCAGCACCCCCAGATCACAGCAACCCTGCCACCACCACCACAAGCCCAAGCTATGACCACAGCACCAGGCCTCCCAGCTGCCCGGCTGTCCTAGCATAGATTCAACTGGCAATGAAAACCCATAACCCAGGGCAGGGCAGTCCCAATGCCTTCCATGGCCCAGAATTGAACAAGGGGTGTGGTGTCCCTAAAAAGCAACTGCTGCACAAGCTGTTCACGTCCGTGATGAGGGCAGAACAGGTTGGCCCTGCCTCTGCCCACTGCACGCCACCAAGTCCTAGTGCTGTGGTGACAGCCCCAGAGCCTGGCACCAGGCAGCCTGGGATGTCCAGCCCAGCTTTGCCACATCCAGCTGAGTGGTCCCAAGCCCAATACCTCCCCCTCAGTGCCTCAGTTTCCCCATCTGCTGAATGGGACAGTTATCTAGCCCAGCCCTACAGAGAGTTGTGGGGTGGGGGGTAGAGTCTGACCTCCCGGGGATCTCAGCCAGCCTGCCCTCCGAGACCCTGGCTAAGCCCCCTTAACCCCCGGGGCCCAAAAGATCTCCCTCACCCCCACTTCTGCGAGGAGCAAAAGGGGGCTCAGCGAGGTGGTCCCCAGCCTGCAGCTCCCACCTGGTGGGCTGCCTCTTCCACCCCACTGGCCCCCTGAGCCCACGGTCCCAACCCCCTGACCCCTTTGAGAACTCAAGAAACACCCCCCCAGAAAGCTTCCCAGGTGCATCATATAGGGCGTACTTCGGGGGGTCTTGGGAGTTCCCTGGGGCATCCACCCACCTTGGGGTGCACCTCCACACAGGAGTGTGTTCTGGAAGGACTGGGGGCTACCATCAGAACACCCTGTTGGGAAGGAAACTTCCGCGCCCTGACCCGGGATCGGCACTGTGGGGTAACCCCGCAGGGGTGCTGGCCTGGCTTCCCCACAGGGCGCCCCCGGCTGGTTCCCGCAGTGTGCTCTCCTCAAGTCTGTCCGGCACCGGTTGCTGTGCGCCCGGCCAGGTCCTGGTGGGCGTGGCCGTGATCAGAGGGCGGGGCGTGGGGAAGGGGCGGTCCTGGCCCTGACCCTCCCGCCTGCCACCAGGTGCTGGAAAGCTTCAAGATCATGGACTACAGCCTGCTGCTAGGGGTACACAGCATCGACCAGTACGAGCGCGAGCGGCAGGCGCAGGGCGCCCAGAGCACGGCCGACGAGAAGCGGCCCCTGGGCCAGAAGGCACTCTACTCCACCGCCATGGAGTCCATCCAGGGCGGCGCGGCGCGCGGCGAGGCCATCGACACGGACGACACGTGGGTGCCTGGGCTGCAGGAGGGCAAGGGGTGGGGGCCGGGTCTGGGTGCTGGGGGCCTGGGTGGGCGGGGCCATCGATGCATCGGGGCGGGGCTATCTGGAAGGGGGCGGGGCCATGGAGGTATTGGGTACTCTCCAGGTGGAGGACCCTGGGCAGGGGTGGGGTTATCTGGACAGATGACATGTGGGTGCTTGGGTTGGGGGAAGGCAACGGGTGGGGGCTCGGCCGTCCAGATGGAACACAGGCTTGCCCAGACTGGGTAGGTGGGGCCATCGATCCTTTCAGGTGGGGCTATCGAGACGTGGGGGTGGGGCCACTGAAGCGGACCACGTACCTGTCAGGGCTCAGGGGTCTTTCCAGACCTACCCCTACTCTCTGAGCCACATCATCCATTCTCCTGCCCACCCCCTCCCCTGGGCAGGTTCTGGGGGTCTCTCAGGAAGCCCCGGTCTACCTTTGTGGCTTATCTTTCTCCCTTGCCCACATGGAAAATGGGTAGAAGGGGGCTGGTGCAGAAGTGGATGGAGTAGGAGACCATGGCAGATTCCAGAAACCTCCCTGAGCCCTGGTGCACACCCCCCCTCGCCCCTTGCCCCACAGCTGTCCTCAGGGCCCGGCAGCCAGGCACAAGGAGGAGATGGGGAGCATCACCTCCTCGCAGGCCAGGAAGCAGAACCTTAAAGATGCCGAGAGGAAACACAGGGCTGAGATGCAGCTGACTTAGTAGCCCAGGGTGGGGCGGAGCTGAGAATCCTGCATCCACAGAAATAAGAGGCAGTTACCACAAGAGACACTGATGAACAGGGCTTGAGAGAGGCTGATGTTGGTTGAGCCTTAACCTCTGCTGACTCCAGAGAGGCAGAGATAAATCAGCCCTGCCTAGGGTCCCACCCTTTGGGGACTCGGGGTTCAGTCAGGGAGACAGACTCAGGGTCTCCCCCTCGGCACAGCTGACATTCGGAGCCCATCATTCTCTGGGGTGGGGGCGTCCTGGGTGCTGGAGGGGAGTGATCGGCGTCCCTAGGCTCCACCCACCCCATGTCAGCAGCAGTCTCCTTCCAAGTTGTGACAGCCACAAATGTCCCCAGACATGGCTCAGTGTCCCCTGAAGGCAAAACCCCCCAAGGTGAGATCCAGGGCCATAGACAGTGTCAAGGTCATTACCCTCACTACAGCAGCCCCCGATGGTCGGGTGCAGGGCTGGAGCCTCCCTGCCTGACCTGTTCAGCCCTCCTGAGACAGGAGGATTGCGTCACCCTCTTTTTTCAGATGAGGAAATGAAGGCTCAGAGAGAGTGGGTACTTCCCAGGAAGCACAGCAGCTGGGGGTGGGCCATGCCCGCATTGGACACTCACTCCGGAGGACACAGGGGACTTGGCCCAGGGCTCCAGGTTCGGGGGTGGGCATTAAGGGACACAGCACACAGAGGCCAGGGCCCCCACCTTGTTCTCACTCCATCCTGGCGTTTGTAGGGTCTGCACAGGGCACGGCAGGGAGAGGCCAGGGGAGCAGGTGAGCGCAGCAGAGCATGGCATGCAGTGAGGCCTGTTGCCGGCACGGCAGAGCAGAGGCTCCTGGGCAGCTGCTGTAGTGTGTGACCCCACTAACTTGGGGCTGGGACCTAAGAGCTGAGTAATGTGGTTAATGACCCCATTGGCCCCCAAAAGCCCCTCCCTGCTGGAGCGTGTGCGAGGACACGTGTGTATAAGAATCTCCGTGTGGGGGTGTAGACGTGTGTGCGTGCCCAGGCCTGGGAGGCAGGGCCCTCAGCACCCCCCACCTGCCTGCAGCTTTCCCCAGGTTGGGGTCCTCAGTGCTGGGACCCTTTCTGGGCATCGCAAGGCTATTCTATATTGGGAGCTGTATGGAGCCCCCAGAGGCTATTGGGACCCCTGGATTCCAGGTTTCTCCTGCCCCCGGCGGGAGCCCCCCACGCCAGCCCCAGCTCCCCATGTTCTCAAAGTTCTGGAACCAGCCCGGGACCCTGAGAACGGGGCAGGGCTCTGGGTCAGCCTCTTCGTGGGCCATGTGCAGGCTGATCCCCCAGCAGCCTGCTCTCCCCATTCCTGCCCATCCCCGTGGGGTGCTGACCGGTGCCCTCTCCCCCAGGATGGGCGGGATCCCTGCCGTGAACGGCCGAGGGGAACGCCTCCTGCTCCACATCGGAATCATCGACATCCTCCAGTCCTACAGGTGGGTGCCTGGACCCGCCCTGCCCGAGACCCTTTGTTTCCACAGCTCCCCCAGTCACCTGGCCACCGGCTTCCTGCTTTCAGGCCTTCCTTAACCTTCCAGAAAACACCTGCCTCTCTTTCCCCAGACTGCTATAACAAAGACCTGCAGACAAGTGAGAAATCGATAGTCTCCCAGTTCTGGGGGCCAGAAGCCCAAAATCAAGATGTCAGTGGGCCTGGCTCTCTCTGAAACCCGTGGGAAGGAATCCGCTACCCACCTCGCTTGTGGCTGCTGGCGTGACCTCCTCCCCTCTGTCTGTCTCTCTGCTGTAGCCAGACTTCCCCTTCTTACAAGGACTCTAGTCACATTGGGTTAAGGGCCCGTCCTACCCTGGTATAGGGCACTGGCACCATCTGCCACAAACCTCTCTACAGATAAGGCCCCATGTCACGGACCTCAGGTCAGGACTCTGGCCTGGCTTTTTGAGGGGCACGGTTCAACCCAGACCGGCCTCTTTGCTGCCTTTATCACAAGCCTGGCAGGGAGGCCTGTCTCCCCCGTCCCGGTGAATCCCCTTCTGGGATCCTCCCGAGAGAAACCGCAGTCCCCGATGTACACGCAGAGGCCCCCGATGGCAGCAGCTACTGCCAGGGCCAAGGCCAGAAAGTCAGTGGAGCAGGAGGGGCTGGCAGTCAGCTGCTCCTGAGCTCAGCTGCATCTGCGAGCGCCTACTCTGTGCCAAGAGTTAGGACAAAACAGGGAAAGGAGCAGGGGACACCCTACCCCCAGCCTGCTCACCTGGCTGCAAAAGCGTGACAGCCTTGGACGGCTTTTCCAGCTTGGAAAAAAACTCACGACCCACCGTCATGTGACAGGGGGTTTCAGACTCACATGTGCCAGGTGGTCTTGAGCCTGAGCAGCGTACCCGGAAAGATCTAGAAGGAACAGCTTTTGGCAGTTACTGATCAACGTTGGAGCCACGGGTAATGGCGTTATTTGTGCCCTGTGCCCTGCAAGCTTCTGATAATGAGTGTTTTAAAAAAGTTGTTTAGTTTTTTATCATCAGGGTGAGATGTGCTCTTGATAAATACAGTTGTTATGGAAGGCTGGTTTGTAACCATGGAAGTCTCCATTTCCCATCCCAGTCTTATCCCCAGGGAAGAATGTTACCCTTTGGCCTCAGATGATTTTTCCTCAGGTCTCAGGGTGGATCTTTTTTTAAATGCAGAGATGGACTCATGCTCAGCCTCCTGCTGATATTTCGTGGCCTCTTTTCTTCCATCTGACAGGTGATCTGTCTCCTGCAGGGAGCTCCCTCTGGTTTCTGAATGAAATTAGGCAGCTTTTAAAAAGTAATAAGCCAGGAGCCTGTCCCACAGGGCAGGTGGGCTGTAAGAGGCAATTGAACGCTCCCACCCCCAGATCGGGGTGGGGGTGGGGTGTCCAGGAAGTCTGCCTGGAGGAGGCAGTGTTCTCCGCAGCTGCAGCTGGAATGGAGGGACCTGGCCAGTGATCATAGTAACCTGTGCTAGCCCAGCAGAGAGAAGGCACGACATCAGGCTATTTGTCCCCATCTGGGGGCTGAGCAGGATGTGGGGGCATAGGAAAGAGGAAAGTGTGGCCTCTGGCTGAGCAGCAGGGGCACCCCAGTCTCCCTAAGATGGGGTCTCTCCCTCTCGGCATGGCTGGCATTGGGGCCAGATCATTCTCTGGGGTGGAGCTGTCCTGAGTTGTACAGGGTGTTCAGTTGCCTCCCTGAGCTGCCCCCACTCAATGCCAGTAGCACCCCCAGTTGTGATAACCATAGATGTCCCCAAACATTGCCACATGTCCCCTGGGGGCAGAATCAACCCTGGCAGTGAGCCCCTGGCCTGGCCCTGGCTGATTTTCCGGTGTCCTTTCTTTCTGCAGGTTCATTAAGAAGCTCGAGCACACTTGGAAGGCTCTCGTCCATGATGGGGTGAGCGGCTGCTACTGACTCCTGTGTCCCAGGGCCTTTTCGTCACACGTCCCCCTAGGGACAGCAGGCACTGTGTGGCGACAATTGAGGCTGTCACAACGGTGGGGCCGGGGAGCTGCTGGCATCAGGTGGCAGGAGCCCAGGGATGCTCAACCCTCTCCAGTACCCAGGGTGGTCCCCGCCCCAGAGAAGGACCCAGGCCCATGTCAGCAGCTCCGAGGGTGAAATGCCCTGCCTTAGAGGCTGAGGAGGCTGGATGCTGGGTCCTAGGGACGGTCGGGAGTCCCCACCTTAGGAGCTCAGCGTTTCTGAAGGGCCACCTGCCGTGCAGTCTCCCTCTTGTGCTAGTGAGGACACGAGGCCCAGAGAGGGGCTGTGCTTGCCTGGGGTCACCCAGATAGGGACCCCGGAGACATCCCAACCCATCTGGCACCAAGGAACTCCAGCTTCCACCCGCCGGCCAGGTGGTCTTTACCACAACTTACCAGCTCTGCCGTTAGGGCACAGAAGCAAGCACAGGCATACTGCTAGTGACCCGGCACGGCTGGGTGCCAATAGAACTTTCTTTACAACCAGGCAGGGGTCCCTAATTGGCTAAGCCCTGTTCCCAAGGATCTCCCTGGTTTCTTTATTTTAATACTTACTTACTCATTTACTTCTTGGATAATGATTCTACTCACATGGTTCAAAAGTTGAAAAACACAACTGGGGTTTGTAACAAATGAATCGCCCTCCCACCCCATTCTCTTCCACCCTGTCCCTGTCCCCAGAAGCAGTCTATTTTTTGGAACCCTTCTGGAAAGCCCTCATGCATGTACCATCTCTTCCCCTTTGTGCACGGAAGGCAGCCCCCGCCCCTGCCGCTGACACACAGGGGTATGTCCCAGGCTTTTTCCTGCCCTAAGGCGAAACACAGCCTTGCCTTTTTTGCTAGCTGCATAGTACTCCCCCTATCCACTGCTCACCTTTTGGTCTCCAGCACTTTCCACCACCTTCTCTTCCTAGGATACGGTCTCCGTCCACCGCCCCAGCTTCTATGCCGAGCGCTTTTTCAAGTTCATGAGCAACACGGTTTTCCGGAAGAACTCCTGTAAGTTGTCCTAGCCCCATCTGGCGGTGGGGGGAGGGGTGGGGTTTTGGTGTCTAGGAAGAAGGGGGCAGGGAGGCTGAGCATGGGGGACAAAGTGGCTCACTGTCCAGCGGCTGTCAGTCCCACCAAGTCTTTGCCTTTGGGCCTTGGGGATTTCACCCCCACAGGGGGGTTGTCGGGGGTTTTGCCCCCAGTAGGTGACAAGCACGCTCTTTGGGCCATGCTGTCTGGGTTGGAATCTCAGCCCAATGTCATCCTGACTGTGTGACCTTGACCAAGTGTCACCTCTCTCTGTGCCTCGGTTTCCTTCTCTGCATGAAGTGGTCGAGGTAGGGGGTTCGCACAGCACCACCAGCATCACCTGCAGGGCCCGAAGTTACACATCATGCATCCATCATTACAGGGAGGCAGCAGGATGGTCACGGGGCAGACAGTTGCCAGAGAAGTCAGAGACCTGGGGTTTCAGCCCCTCTGCCAGTGCCCCTGTGGGGGGCTTTGGAAGGTTCCATGTCTGCTCTGGCCTTGACTTCCCCTCATGCGATACTTTAGAACCTGGAGTCAGATTTGGGAGCTGTGTACCACATGCCACCAGAAGGCTCTTCCTTGTACGTCAATTTTCACCCACCCGCCCACCCTCACCTGCCACAGACACACTCCTACGGGCGGGGTCCTGGCACTGGGCATACAGCCGGTGCTCACTCGGTGTCTGTGGGTGAGCATGCTTTGAAAAAGCCAGCGAGGTGCACCTTTTCCCAGTCCCATGTCAGCCACTGGTAATCAAGCGCGGTGGCAACCTTTAACCCACGGAGATGTGCACACACCTCCAGTCGAGGCCTTTGTCCCAGGGAGCTGGCAGTTAGATGTTTGCCAGCACAGCACTGCCCAGAACCTTCCCCGTGGCCACCAGGGGCCTTCACCCACCTTTGGTGACTCTGTGGCTCCCCCCAAGGCAAGCGCCTACTGTTTGCCAGGAGCTGTGCCAGGCCACCTGGGAGCAGGGGCAGCCAGGAGGGCTGACACTGGGCTGGAATCAGGCATTTAAATGGGCCAGGCCTGCCCCGAGGGGTCATCCATTACTCGCTGTTACAACCGAAGCCCCTGGCCCCCCTGAGCTGTGTTCCAAAGGGACTGAGGCCAGCCATGGAGACCACAGCTTTCCCCAGGGGGCCAGGGGGGCAGGATAGGGCAGGATCCCCAGGCATCTCCTCCCACTGTCGGTATCAGGACGGGGTGCCCGGCCCCCAACCCAGCACCTTGCGTGGCAGAACCTGGGTTTGAACCCAGAGCTGAGGCTTTTACCTTTGAGAAGCCTTGCCTTGAAGAATGGGATGGAACCAGGTGACAGACAGGGTGGGGCCACGAGACTCAGAAGAATGACCGGGGGCTCAGAAAGGTGGGTGGGGCCCCAGGGAGGCAGGTAGGTGGGGACAGAAGGACAGGAGGGTAGGGCGTGGACCAGGAACTGACCACCTGTGTCCCTGACGCCCTTCCTCACAGCCCTGAAGTCATCACCGTCCAAGAAGGGGCGCAGCGCCTTGCTGGCTGTCAAGCCCCTGGGGCCCACGGCTGCCTTCTCGGCTAGCCAGATCCCCAGCGAGCGGGAGGACGCCCAGTACGACCTGCGGGGAGCCCGCAGCTACCCCACACTAGAGGATGAAGGTGAGGGGGGCTGCTGGGAGAGGCGGCCATGGGGTGGGGGAAAGGCGGGGTCACGGGAAGTGCTGGATGGGAGGCAAGGGCTCACGGGAGACCCCCGAAACTGGGCTGGGCAGGGGTGCCCTTGTGTATCCCAAAGGCCCTGGCGTGTCTCCCCTACCCGGGAGCCACAGAAGCCTGGCAAGGGGTAGAGCAGCTGGGACTGGGCCCATGGTCAATGCACTGCAGTGGGAGCTCAGCTTGGAGGGTACTGTCCTGGGAGAGGACCCCTCATGGAGGTGTGGGGAAGCCTCCCGTGCAGGGTAGGGTGAGGTACATCATGGGGTGGCCTCGTCCTGAAGGCCCCTCCCCCGGAATGCAAAGGCCCTGGGGCAGGGGGAGCCTGGCCAGTCCGAGGGTGCAAGGAGGGGATGAGGGAACAAGTGGGAGTTTGGGAGGACAGGTGGGTGGGTTGCATAGGGCCTGCTGAGCCACGGGGCAGGGGTGTGGATGTTATTTTGAGGACGCAGGACTTTATTTATTTATTTAATTTTTTTTTCCAATCTACTAAATTTATTTTAGCATTTGTTCCCCCATTTATTTATTTTTAATCCATATGTTTTACTCGTCTGTCGATAAGGTAGATAAAAGAAGCGTCAGACACAAGGTTTTCACAATCAGTCACCTTGTGAAAGCTAAATCATTATACAGTCATCTTCAAGAAGCATGGCTACTGGAACACAGCTCTACATTTTCAGGCATTTCCCTCCAGCCTCTCCATTACACCTTAACTAAAAAGGTGATTCTACTTAATGCGTAAGAATAACCTCCAGGATAACTTCTCGACTCTGTTTGGACTCTCTCAGCCATTGACAGTTTATTTTGTCTCATTTCGCTCTTCCCCCTTTTGGTCGAGAAAGTTTTCTCAATCCCTTGACACTGAGTCCCAGCTCATTCTAGGATTTCTGTGCCATACTGCCAGGAAGGTCCACACCCCTGGGAGTCATGTCCCACGTAGAGAGGGGGAGGACGGTGAGTTTGCTTGTTGTGTTGGCTGAGAGAGAGAGGCCACATCTGAGCAACAGAAGAGGTTCTCTTGGGGGTGACTCTTAGGCCTAATTTTAAGTAGGCTTAGCCTGTCCTTTGCAGGATTAAGTATCTTGTACAAACACCAAGATTGGGGGCTCAGCCTATTGCTTTAGTTAGGATGCTGGAACTTACTAGAAGCTTTTGTTTAAGGAGGGGTGGATTCAATCTTTTTTTGCCTTTTTAAAAGCCTTATGGGGAGAAAGGAGTGTTGGGTAGCAAGTGGAGGGCAGGTACCAATGGGGCGGAGGGGCAGTGGCCGGGCTGGAGGGCAGGTACTATTACCAAACAATAGACGATGGGTTCTCTGTACAATGTACTCAAATGACCAATTCCTGAGACACACGGGTTTCAAAGAGAAAGAGTTTATTGCTAGTTGCAAAACAGGAAATCAGATGGCCTACCAGCCCCAAATCTGACTTCACTAACTACAGTAACTCTGAGAGTTTTATAGTATCTAAAGATGGGCAGGTTTTAGGATAATGAGCACAGTGGCCCCAGGTGACGTAATTCGAGGTGATCTAATTATTGCACGTGCGCAGACTGATCACATGCCTAGTCCCAGAACGTGTATAAGAAAACGGTGGCCTTCATATGATGATAGGTGCGATTTTTCGTGTTATGATGAGGTATAGGGCACTTGTAGATTATCACACATGGCAGGCAGGCCCGTTTTAGTTAGATCCAGTTTCATTTATCAAGTTACCTTTGAATTTGGCATGGGTCAGTTCTAGGCTGACCCAGGGCCCTGCATTAATAAATATTAGGGGCTGTGTTTAGTGACCACAAGACTCCAAAGTGGGAAAACCAGATGAAATGGGTACAAGTGAGGGTCAGTCACCAGCTGTTTACAATCACCAAGGCACAAGATAAAGGCTGTGCAGCCAGCAGCAGTGATCCAGGCAGTGCGGTTATTGTTCAGAGACTTCAGGTTGTTCCTTCTGTCTACTGTAGTGTACCAGAAAGCAGGAAACAGTGTTTACATAAATGACTCAGTAATCATAGTCCCCATCCCCTAAATCCTCTTTTCTCGGTTACAGTATTTAGGGAGGGGCACAATGTCCAGGTGGGGAAGGCAGGCACTGGGGGCAGTGTCCAGGAGGGAGGACAGGCACTGGGGGCAGCGTCCAGGCGGGAGGAGTAGGCACTGGGGGGGCAGTGTCCAGGAGGGAGGACAGGCACTAGGGGGCAGTGTCCAGGAGGGAGGACAGGCACTGGGGGGCAGTGTCCAGGAGGGAGGACAGGCGAGGGGGGGGGCAGGGTCCAGGAGGGAGGACAGGCACTGGGGGGCAGTGTCCAGGAGGGAGGACAGGCACTAGGGGGCAGTGTCCAGGAGGGAGGACAGGCACTGGGGGGCAGTGTCCAGGAGGGAGGACAGGCACTAGGGGGCAGTGTCCAGGAGGGAGGACAGGCACTGGGGGGCAGTGTCCAGGAGGGAGGACAGGCGAGGGGGGGGGCAGGGTCCAGGAGGGAGGACAGGCAGTGGGGGGCAGGGTCCAGGAGGGAGGACAGGCGGGGGGGGGGGGGGGCAGTGTCCAGGTGGGGAGGACAGGCACTGGGAGTCAGTGTCCAGGCAGGACGACAGGCACTGGGGGGCAGTGTCCAGGCAAGAGGGCAGTGGTAGGGTGGGGGAGCAGCAGAGACATCATGTAGGATGGCCCCAAGATGGGCCCGTGGCAGGGTAGGCGTGGCGACCCAGTGGCTCTGCGCGGTGCTGACTCCCTCTCCCCTGCAGGCCGGCCCGACCTCCTGCCCTGCACGCCCCCTTCCTTTGAGGAGGCCACCACCGCCTCCATCGCCACGACGCTGTCCTCCACATCACTGTCCATCCCCGAGCGCTCCCCCTCGGAGACGTCGGAGCAGCCGCGGTACAGGTGAGGGCCAGGGCACAGGGGCAGGGGCGAGGGGTGTGGGCACGGCCACGCACTCCGGGTCACCGGTTTCCATCCCTCTTACAGGCGGCGCACACAGTCGTCGGGACAGGATGGCCGGTGAGACACTTCCCCTGCCCTCCCGCTCCAGTGCCCCTCTCCTCTGTGACCCGCCTTTCCTGGGGACAGATGTGGCCCCGCACAGGAGCTCAGCATGGCACTCTGCCTTTCTGTTCTGCCCGGGCCCAGAAGACACCCTCCCGTGGCCTCTCCGTTCCGTAGCCGTTTCCATTAAGTTCATTTCTAACAGGGCCAGGCCCCCGTGATGTTCAAAATTTCAGAGCTTCAAAAGGGAAACTGGCGCGGTGCCCCCTCCCACACCCGCCGCCCCGGGAGCAGCCCTGGGCCGCGCTTTCTGTCTCTTTAACGAGTTATTTGAGCCATTTACAAGCAAATATGCACACGTGCTTCTTTTCCCTTTCATTTTTTTGAAACATTTTTTATTGTGAAATACAACATATATGCAAAAAAACAGTAAATTTCAAAGTACGTTATACTGAGTAGTTATAGAACAGATTTCAGAATTTGGTATAGGTTATAGTTCCACAATTTTAGGTTTTTCCTTCTATCTGTTCCAAGACACTGGAGACTAAGTATCAGTATAATTTTCAGCAGTCATGTTTGTTTCTTAAATCTTTAACTTCTCTGATATAATTCCCCTTTCTCGTTTGATCTTTCTCCCACTCTTTAGGGGTATTGGGGCTCTCCCCATTCTAACTTCTTCATGTTGGAAAGGGATGTCACTAATATGGGATAGGGGGATCAAATTGGCTGCTGTTCTGGAAAAGCCTCTCTAGGTTTCAGAATTTATCTGACCTAGGAACACAACTGAGAGTTGTAGGTTTCTGTAAAGTAATCAGAGTGCATGGAACCTTTGTAGAATCTCAGATAGAGCCCTAGATATTTTTTACAGTTGGCAGAAATGGTGTTGGTTGGGGTTTGGCAAACCACTGACCTTTTGTTCTGACACAAACGGAGGGTCCTGTGCGCCTGGCTCTCTCCCCACTTTTGCCACTAAGCAGACGTGTGTCTGGCTTTCCTGGGCCCGGGCTGGGCACTCGAGTCATAGAAAGACCCAGGGGACAGTCCCTGCCCCCAGCAGCCCTCAGGTTGGGGGTGACAGCCAGAGGGGGCGGGTCCAAGCTGGAGAAGCTCAGACAGGACTTGCTGATCAGGGTGGTGTCCAGAAGCTCAGACCACCCTCCGGGGCAGGAAATAGGCCCCAGGCCTGGAGTTCAAGAGATGGACCCTCCTCGGGAGTGTAGGGCGAGGAGGGAAACTGAGGCCCACTCCCCTCGCCGCAGGCCCCAGGAGGAGGCCCATGCGGAGGAGGACCTGCAGCAGATCACAGTGCAGGTGGAGCCCACGTGCAGCGTGGAGATCACGGTCCCCAAGGAGGAGGACACAGGGTGAGTCTCGGGGGCCCGTGTTGAGCTGGTGCACCCACTTGGTCCCTGCCCTCATCCCCGTTTCCCCAGATGGGCCATCGCGGCTCAGAAAGGGAAGCCATGGCTGGGCACTCGAACCCACATCTCATCCTTTCTCCAACCAGCAAAGGAGTGGGCGCTGATTTCACACTTACAGCTCAGGGCTGCTCTGGTGCCTCCATACCCCATCCTTGCCCTGCATCCACTGTGTCTGCCAGAGTGAAGGGGAAAGGGGAGGGGGTGGCCTCTATCTTTGAAGGACCTCAGAATTTCTACACACAGTTCCCGCTCAAATCCCAGCAGTCACTGCGCAGTCTCGTGGCCAGACCCAACAGCCAGTTGACTGGGGACCATCGGTTGAGTGCTTAAGTTCGTTCCTTTTCTTTTTTCTTCCTTTACTAACAAAGGTGTTTGAGGCTACGCATTTTCCTCTCAGGACTGCTTTGGCTGCATCCTGTAGGTTTTAACATGAGCTAGTTCTTTTTTTCACTGGCTTATAGGTAGTTTGCAATTTTCACTTCAATTTCCTCTTTGCTCTAAGGTGCTGGTTCTCAACCAATGTGGGTTGACTTTGCCCCCCACCCTTGGGGACATTGAACCTTGACATTTGATTCATGTGTGGGTGTCATAACCGGGGAGGAGGGCGCTCCTGGCATCAACACTGCGCAACACCCTCCCAGTGCCCAAGACATGCCCACCCCAGAGAACGGTCCGGCTCCCATGTCAGCCATGCCGAGATGGGAGACCCTGAGCTAGTGGTTATTTAGGAGGAATGCTCAACTTCCAGGAATTTTAGGATTTTTTTTTGTTCCCCTTTTTCGTATACTTCTTCCTCATTTTAAGTTGATTTGAAGAAGGCAGCCTGTGATAGCTATGCTTTCTTCCTTTTTTTTTTTGAAGTACATCAAGTACATGATCCATTTTAAAAAACATCCTACGGACATATGTACAAAATGTACGTCTCCCTCAAGGGATGAAAGTTTCTTTATCACCTTGTGCCATACAATTTATTGTCTATTGTCATTCAGTTACTTTATGTACTTACTTGCTTTTTTCTGTTCTAATGCTATAATTCCATCATTACCAAATTCTTCTCATCTTTCTAATAATTTTTAAATGTCTTTTATTGTTAAATATATCATATATACAAAGAAAAGAAAGAATAAGCAATGATTTTCAAAGTACACCTCAGCAAGTAGATAGAGAACTGATTTCAGAGTTTGTTATGGGTTACCATTCCACTATTTCAGATTTTTCCTTCTAGCTGCTCCAAAACATTGGAGGCTAGAAGAAATGTATTTTTTTCTTTTTTGTGAAAAATAACATATATACAAAAAAGCAAAAAATTTCAAAGCACAGCACAATTAGTTGCAGAATAGATTTCAGAGTTTGGTATGGGCTACGATTCCACCAGTTTAGGTTTTTACTTCTAGCTGCTCTAAGACACTGGATACTAAAAGAAATATCAATATAATGATTCAGCAATCAACCCGTTTCTTAAACCCTACCTTCTCTGTATAACTCCACCATCATCTTTGATCTTTTTCCCACTCTTTAGGGGTATTTGGGTAATGCCCTTCTAACTTTTTCACATTGGAAGAGCTGTTGATAATGTGGGATGGGGGATGGAACTAGCTGATGTTCTGGAGAGGCTGGGCCCTCTGCATTTCAGGACTTATCTGGTCCGAAGACCATCTGGAGGTTGCAGGTTTCTGGAAAGTTACCCTAGTGCAAAGACCTTTGTAGAATCTTAGATAACGCCCTAGGTGTTTTTTGGAATTGGCAGGAATGGTTTTGGTTGGGGGTTGGTAAGCTATGATGGGTAGCAATGTCTAATGCAGCTTGCATAAGAGTGACCTCCAGAGTAGCCTCTCAACTCCATTTGAACTCTCTCAGCCACTGATACCCTATTATACTTCTTTTCTGCTCATCGTTCTAATAATTTTTGCTTTCTGAACTTTTTAGACCCTCCATTCTGTTTTAAAAGAACTGAGCCGAGCCCTGACATCATGCATTCCCAACCTGCTTTTCACCATTAAGACTTCATTTTCCACACCTAGGTGCATGCACTTGTTTCTGTCACTGTCAGCTTTTGTGCTGTCAAACCTTGGCAGTGTCAAATTTCAGGCCATCATCCCCAAAAGCAAAACAAAATGAAACCATGTAACCTCAAGCCTGACCAGAGAAAACCCTTGGTTCCATGCACCCAGGAGGGGATTTCACAGTTCCAGGTGCTCTGTCGTCTCAGAACTGGTCGTTTTATTTGTGGGGTGGAAATCACATGCCCTCGGCTTTGCCTCTGACCCCAAACTGTGTGCCCTGGAGGCCACGTGGCCTCAAGTCCGGCCCTCCCCCCGTGGTGGGCAGCGGCACCCCTCCTCAGGCCCAATGGGGGTGGTGGGCCATTCATACCAAGGTCTTTGAACCAGGAGCAGGCGAAAGGCTCAGCGAGAACCAGCCAGAAGCAGATCTTGGTTTCCACCCCAGAGCAGGGAGACACCCTGCTCCCCAATTTCATGGATGAGGGAAACCGAGGCTCAGTAAAGAAAGTGGCTGCCCAGGGTTGCCCAGCAAGTGGGTGGCGAAGCCAGGGTGAGCCCACAGGTTGAAGTCTGAGCTATGAGGGGTTGGCAGGTCATCCCATGGGTCAAGGGTGGTATTTGGGGGATTTGTTTCCTTGTTATATTGGGACTCATGGCATGTAGCCGGGTTTCCCGGGACTTTTGTTCAGTGATGACTCTCTGAGTAGGTTTGAGAGTGAGCCCCGCACTGTGGATCTTGAGGGAGGCTCCCGGGGGTGGGGGTGGGATGGGGTGCTGCCAGGGCCCCGCCCCAGGACTCGCATGTCTCCCCTGTGATACCAGGGCGGAGGCTTCCACGGCCTGTGCCTCGGCCACCAGCGAGGTGGAAACCGCCAGCCAGGCCTCAGATGAGGACGACGCACCTGCCACGGACATCTACTTTGTAAGTCCCTGGGGTCGGCCCCCATACCCATGCACACAGGCACAAACACAACCGCTCTCACGTGGCACACGCACTCACACACGCAGTACACAGGTGCACGTGTGCTCACCCAGCACACAGGTGCACATGGGCACACACACACACACATACGCAGGTACATATGGGTACACACACACCAGTACACACTTGCCTCAGGTACATGCACTCACAGGTACACACAGAGCATGCTCACACACACGTGCACTCACACCTACACTTGTGTACTTGTGCATACTCATGTACTCGCACTCTCCTGCACACTCACATTCTCTTTCTGTCTCTTGTTCAAACACCATGGGGTGGGAGCCACCTGCCGGCACCACCCAGGCCAGACCACCCAAGGCCCGGAACCTGCGGCTGCCTCCTCAGCCTCAGGCCCCCGGCCTGGCCGCCAGCCAAGCCCTGCCCCGCCGCGCCACCCTGCGTCCTGCCCCCACACCCCGTGGGGAAGCTCAGGCACAGGCCAATGGGTGGCTGGAGTTCTGCCACTGGCAAGGGATGGAAGTGGTAGAGTCTTCTGTGTCAGGGGTGGGCACAGAGTGGCAGTGGGCTCCGTCCTCTCAGAAGGCAGAGGCCTTCCCATAGCCCTCCCAAAGGCTAGTTTGGTGGGGGCAGGACCTGTGCCCTGGGCCAAGGAGGGACAGATGTTTCCAGAAGAGTCCAGGTCTGTGTGAGTAGGGCAGGGCCTGACCCCCAGAGCTGGAGGTCATCTCTCCCCGTCGCGCCTTCCACAGGATCCGGGGGACCTCGGTGCCCTGGATGGCCCCGCTTGGGGGCGACACGGCGTTGGTCACAATGGGGAGAGCCAGGGCTGCTGCCCAGCCGCCGTCCTATTCCTGTTCCGTCCGTTCTCGTCTCTAGGGGCAGCCGGGCTGGGGGCCAGCCCTCGCCCTGACCTCCTCCCTCATTGGGGCACCTGCCCTGCCCATGGCCATTGCACCTTTGGCACCAACACCGTCGCCTCCCTGTCTCCCCTGGTACAAGCAGGGACAACGGAGCTCAGGTGCTCTGGCTCCCGGGAAGTGCCTGTCGGCGTCACAGTGCCCTCCCCTGCCCTGAACATGCAGTGCAGGGGCATGAGCCTGTCCCCACTCCGCCATCTCCCTGTTCCCGAGGTTTGATTTGTGCGTCCAGTGCTGCCATCGACGGGGCCCACGCGGGGCTGCATGCTGTTGAGTGTGTCTGCACCCCTCCCTGGGGCTGGGAGCAGGCCGCAGTCCCACCCCTCCCGCTTTGGCCGTCACCTCCTCGCTGCTGCCACCACCCCCTGCCCCCCAGCGCCTGCCTCCCGCCACCTCCCGCCTGTCTATTTCCCGCGACCTCATCCTCTGTCCTCTGTTTCCTTCCTCCTCCCGCCCCTGCCCCCCCGGCCGCTGTCCAGTTCACGGAGGGGAGGTACTGGATTTACTCTCCCCGCCATCGCCGACTGCGGGCCGTGACGCTGAGCTCCTCGGGGACTGTAAGTGACCACAGCGGCCTCGCAGGGCACCCAGGCCCCACCCCGGCCACCTCTTTGTCTCTGAAAGGACTTGGGGAAGTATGATGACCGTAGCTGATGCCGGTCAAGCTCATCCCTGCAGGGTGCTGTGCTGCAAGCCTTCCTGGGCGGCAGCCCCCACATAGCGTCACCCCCACAACGGTGTCACCCCCACAGTCACCTAAAGAAGTGTCACTTCCCGATGTTATCACCCACGACAGTCATCCACACTAGTGCCACCCCAGTGGTGTCTCTCTGTCAGTCTGACAATCTTCTATACATATACATGTGTCAGTAACGACAGTGTCTCCCCAGTGGTGTCACCCTAACGATGGTGTCACCCAACAGACACCCCTACAGAAGGAGCTCCCTATGACTGTATCACTCACACGATTGTCACCTCCCGATGGTGTCACTCAGCGCTGATGTCACCTCCCCCCAGGTTGGTAACCCTATGGCATGTGGCCAGCTGCAGGGGCTTCCCCGACTCCTGGCCCCCCTTCCCACAGCCCTCCTCGGTTTCCCAGAGGGGCACCTGCTCCTGCTGCAGGGGATCCCCTAGGTGTATGCCCCACTCATGAGCAGTGACGTGGCCTCGAGTGCACGGCCCAGATAAAATCCAGGTCCCCATCTTCCCGAACGGACCCCGGCGTGCCCGGGAACCTCTCAACCCCGGTTCTGGGAGCATCATCCGTGCTTGCACCCGTTGTGGTGAGGTGGGCGTGTGGAGGCCCAACCGAGACGTGTGCTCCCCAGGTGCAGCCCCTCGCAGGCCGCCAGCCCTTGCCCCATCGGCACCCCTCTTGGCGCATCCCCGAGCTGGGCCCCAAGATGTGAAACCCTCTGCTTGGTCCCAGACCCTCCTAGCCAGGCCGCAGGGGACGTCACCCCCAGTGAGCACCCAGGGGCGACGGGCTCCCCAAAGGCCGCACATTCCCAGCCGCCTCCAGGCGTTGGGGGGCTAGGGGGTCCGAGGGCACCAGGGGCCTGCAGGTACCACATGTGGGGAGCCGAGAGGGGAGCAGAAGCGAGTGTGTGGTGGGAGGGGCCAGGTCAAAAGGCCTCGTGGGCGCAATTTAACGGAACCCACGCGGGGCTCTGGTTCCTGCTACCCGCTCACGACTGAGGGACCCCCCTGTCCCTCCCCCTGGAGGACAGGCCGGTTGTTTTGTCTTTGCTCCGGGGAGAGTGAAAGGACCCAGGTGACCCGCTGTGCGCCTCCCCGCGGGCTCCCGCAGGACGTAGCAGGGCCCTCAGGCGCTTCCTGTCCCCCAGGGGCGACAGCAGAGCAGGGGCACCAGGCCAGGGCCAGGAAGCCCTCCTGGGCACCAGGGGCGGCCACGGCCAAGGGAGGGTCCCACCAAGTGGGAGCCGCAGGGCGTGTGTGTGTGTGTGGAGGGCTCCGTACCAGGGGTCCCGGCAGGTCCAGGGGTAGGAGGCAGCGACGGCGGTGCTGGGCGGACCAGGCCAGCTTTGGGGTGGCGTGCTGGGTCATCGGACAGGCCGTGGGACGCCTCGGGGCGGCGGGTAGGGGTCTCCCCAGCAGGAGTCTGTGGGGAGAATGCTGCAGGTGGTCTGCACCAGGGGCCACCAAGGCCCCAGGAGAAAGGGGGGTGCAAGATGGGCCAGGCGCTCTCTACTGCCCTGACCTGACCAAACCCAGGTGGCCCTGTTGGGGGCAGGACTGCCCATCCCACCTCCTCCCGGGGAGGGGCCGCCGGCCACATGTGCAAGTCCTGGGAATCTTCCAGGCAGCTAGGGGGTGGGTAAAGGGTGAAAGCTCCCCTCTGAAGGGTGGGGTGCTGGGCCAGGGCGGGAAGGGGATCCCCCAAGAGGGAGTTCAGCGAACCTGCTCACCCGTCTCTCGGCCACCATGCCAGGCTCCAGCCACGACCGCACTGAACCCCTGTGCTCTGTCTTGCTTCCCCTTCTGACCCCCCAAGCACGCAGCCCCCTCCCCCCCGCTGGCTGTCACCCCCTTGGGGCCAGGCCTGACGCTCCCCGCTGCCCACCTTCCCCTGAGCCGGGCCAGGTGGGGGCAGGTGCATCCAGCAGGGAGAGGCCGGCTGGGGGGGGAGAGGGTGTCCTGGCTGCTGGTGGGGTCCGGCCTCTTTTACTTCTCCTTGTTTTCTTCCTCCTTCCTCTCCTCTGTCTTGCGCGTGCCTGCCCGCTCTGCCCTGCTCCCTGCCGCTCCCGCCTGCCCGCCTGCCCGCCCGCAGCCCACCGACGACCGGAGCTGGGTATACTCCCCACTCCACTATAGCACCCCAGCCCGCCCGGCCTCCGACGGCGAGAGCGACACAGTAAGTGAGGGGGCGGTGGGGGCTTGCCAGTCCCTCAGCCATGGACGGCCTGAGAGGGCGTGGCACCCAGATACCTGTGCGACAGGCGGGGAAACTGAGGCAGGGAGGAGGGGGCCCGTGGCGGGGCCAGAGGCTCAGGGAGGCGAGCCTCAGCACTGTGACAGAGCCCGGCTGGTGGGGGGTGGGGAGGTAGGGGTGAGGTAACAACAGCTGCTGGGGGCGTGCTGCACATGGGGAGGGGGGCTCACCCATCCCCCTTCAGCAACCCCTCTTGCCTCCTGCAGTAACTTCTATGCAGACGCTGACCGAGAGCCGAGCTGCCACAAACCCGGCCGATCCCCCAGAGGAGCCGCCTGCCTCATTGCCCCGCAGGACCCGCCCAGCTGCCCCCCGGAGCCCCAACCTCGTCCCCCTCCTCGACAGACGCTGGAAGCCAATGGCCGAATCCCCCACCCTGCAGCTCCAACTGCACCTGGCCACAGAGCCACCCGAGGCCAGCGCCCTCCAGGCCCCCAGGCTCCCCGTCAACTACCTGCGCCTGTGATACTGTGAACGCCCCTGAGTCGTCAATCATGTATTTATTTTTGGGTCCTTCCTCTTTGCACAGAGACGGGAGCACAAGCGTGCTTTTTTAGGGAAAAACAGTGGAAAAGGAAAACACTCTGCCCGACCGCACTTTTCAATTCTGGCCTGAGCCTGGCCGATTCGGGGGGCGTGGCCATTGCCCTTGGCTTTGGGGGCCACTGGGGGCCTGGTCCCCCAGCTGACCACCACCCCTGAGTCACGGCCTGGACATGGATGGAGTCCTGTTTGTATCTGCAGAGCCCCTTCTGCCTGCCTCCACCCAGGACCCCCGAGCTCCCGCTGCCTCCTGGCCATACCCGTGTGCAGGGAGCCGCGGGGAGGGGACACATGGCTACAGCAGGCCCCCCACCCCGTCTGCTCGGGTTTGCGGGTCTCATTCCCAGGGGACCTCAGGGTGGCAGCTGCTTGACATCTATGTTTCCGCTACTCCGTCTCCAAGGGGCGTCCTCCCCCCTGCCACCCAGGGGACCCCACAAGCAGGGACCTCCAGACGACTACTACTGGGACTCAGTCACCCATCAGGCCAGGAAGGCACCTGAGAGCAGGGCTCAGGGCAGCAGACTCCCCCGCGTCCTTCCACTGGGGTCCGGTCAGCATCCAGAGGAGAGGGACCAGGCATGGGGACACCCCCACTCCTGAGTTGGCCCAACCAGTCCCTACGGCCCCCCTCCCTGGTAAGAGCCTCTCCGTCCCCCAGAAGACAGGACATTCAGGACTGGGGTGAGCAGTGTCTTTTTTGTTATTTGTTTTAAAATGATGATGAAATCCATGTGGGTTAAAGGATAGGGGAAGAAATTCTTTATGGGGGGAAAAATATATATGTATATCTTGGGCTTATCACCTTCAGCAGGGGCATTGGCAGCTGGTGACACGGTTGAGTTTGGAGCCAATGAGGCTGGCCACGGAGGAGAGCTCCTGAGTCTCAAGGGCTGGTCCAAGCCGAAAGCTCAGACACCCCCACCCTCCCCCTCTCTTACCAAGCTCACTGGCCCAGATGAGCTGGGAGGGGACTTGGCAGGGGAGCACCCCCCACACACACACATCTTCCCCAGCCCTTGTCCCACAAGCAGAGCCTGATATGGGGACCAAGAACCCACCAATCCAGGAATTTGATTTTTTAAAGCCCGTTGCAAACTCCACATCCAGCTGCTCCCTTCCTGGTTCAGCAGCCGCCTCCCTCCCCCTGTCTCCCTCCCACGGACCCCACTTCTTGGCCCACTTTCCACCCGCCTCCCCTAGAAGTCAGGGTCTTAGATGCCGGCTTCAGTCTGCTCCCCTCTGAAGGGCTGCGGGTCTGGCTGCCCCATGGGGCTGTCCCCCTCGGCACAGGACAGAACTTCAGCCCAGAGTGGAGGCTGACAGGGACACCCTATCCACTCAGCACCCCCAGGCTGAGGCCAGGGGAGCCCCTCGGTGGGCCCACCTTCCATAGGGACCCACCTTTGAAGTAAGCCTTTCTGGGGCTGCAGACTGCACATGCCCCATCGTCTCCCCCCACCCCTGGAAGGCCACCCTGGGCCTGGGGAGGTATCCCTAGCCTCACTGCAGAGACCACCACCTGTCTGCAGGCACCCCTGCCCTGGGACTCAAGCTCACCCATTGGTCCTTGCCCTGATCCCCAGAGGGACACCCAGCAGACCCCACTGGGGAGAGACGAGACCCCTGTACTATTTTTTGATGGCCACACTGGCAGTTTTCTGAAGGTGTCATTTCAGAGGCCCCATGCCAGAGTCCCCCACAGCTGATGTTTCCAGAAACCTGGAATCCCCTCCCTGCCAAAGACCGTCACGAGGCCCCCTGGGCTTGACCTGAAAGCCACAGATGTGGCCCCTGGGGTGTCCTCTGCCAGCCAACCTTTGGGACACAGGCTAAGCAAGGAGAGGAATCAGAGCAGCCCCCACCCACAGGCCCACGGTCCCTGCAGGTCTCCTCGAGGTTTCCCAGATGCGTCACCAACAGCTGAGCTCATGTGCAGGAGACCCGGGCCGGCCTCCCTCGATGTGATGGCAGTCCTGTTTTTATGTTACCTCCTGAAGATCTCTTTGGAGACATGTTTTGTGTTTGTTGTATTTTTGTACCTTCCTGGAGAACCATAAACGGATGCTGGAGCCTTCCGCGGACTGTGCGAGTGGGCAGCATTTCCTTCTGATTTGGGGGGAGTGAGAAGGCAAGGCCTGGTTATGATGTGTGGCGACCACATGGCCTTCCCCAGACCCTCCAGGAGGACAATCCTAGGACCACCGGGTGACCCTGCCCCCACCCCACCCCCAAGTTCAGAAATCCATAAATGCTCCTTCTCCTGCCCATCTTCTTTCTCTGACAGCTGCTATTGCTAAGAAAGTGGACATGTCTGATGAGCGTACTGTAAAGTGACAAGGCAGAAGCCTCTATCCCCTTAGCCCTGTAGCGGCCACCCTGGTTTGCTCAGCCCATTTCCCTCCAGCCCTGGCTCAGTGCACTACTCCAGCCCCCAGGGGGGGCCCTTTGCCATGGTACTGTCGCCGCAGCCCCTCAGCCCCCATCCCCAGACACGCACCCTCTGGTGACTGAACTGCATCATTGCCTGTCCCACCCCGATCTTCGTTTTTATGGCCGAACCGATTCGCAACTGCAAACCTTGTGTGTCTTAACTCGCCCAGGGGTCCCGTGGGCTCCGTGCCCAGGGTCTGGTGTGTGACAATCCGCAGCCCGGCATCCTCCAGCTCAGGCGAGGGGCGCCGACTCACCCAAACCCAGGCCCGGGGGTTCTAAGTGCACAGCCATTGCTGGCCCCACGTAACTCGTATGCAACCCCGGCCCCAGCCCTCCCGCCCCTCTTTTTATGTGGAAGAGATCTCTCTAATAAATCGGGTAATCACACATCAGCCTGCCTCTGTCTGTCTCTGGGTTTGGTCCCCTGGTCGGAAACCTGGAGACCAATTTTGAGCGAGCATCTCAGAGCAGAAAGAAACCATGCTGAGATTTTTGTTTCAGTGATGAAAATCATCCTGACAGGGCCTTAGACTGGCCTCACTTGGGCTATTGAGTTGTGCTGATCCTAACTTTCCAAGATGAGCACTCAAATGCATCTTGAGGCCCTCCTATGGTCTTTGGACTCAAAGGAACTCTCTGCGTTTTGGAAAACACGAGGCCAGACCCACCCCCACTTTGGGGCCACCCAGAGGTGGTGTCTGAGGTTTCTTCTGAAAAGGCCCACCCTGGGCTCTCCTGGCCTCTTGTGGGGTGTGAGCTACAAAATTCACATTTAGAGTGATCTTAATTTGTTTTTCAAGATAAGCTTATTTAAAGAACTAATCAGCTTAAGTTAACATATTAAGCATCGTCCTCCAAATCCATTCACCGCCCCCAACCCAGTGTGCGATGGAGAGGTTCAGGAGCACAGAGCAGGACAGCAGAGTTCCCCGGATCTGTCAGCTCTAGGCCTGCCCCTGTGGTCCATCCTCCACACCAGCCCCAAGGGCCCTGGCCCCTGCCCCAAGCCCACCCTCAGCTTCCCAGCACCCACAGGACACAGAGGACGACCAGGGTCCACAGTGCCTCATCGAGCCTCAGTTTCCCCAGCTATAAAATGGGTGTAACAATACAAATTACTCCCAAGGGTGATGGTGATTCAGTTTATTTAAAAAAAAAGCTCAAAGCCTGGAATGCAAAAGGTATTCGTTGAAGGGCGGTGGAGCAGGGTGAGGACCCCGACAGAAGGTTAACCCAGCTCTAAAACTTTCTGGAAAGAACCCGTTCTACCTCCCTGCCCCTCTGAACTCCTACCGAAGATCTGCCCGCCCACAGGGCGCGGCCTCACGCAGGCCACACCCATCGAGGCTCCGCCTCCGGGCCCTCTAATCTTGATCCCGCCCCCACGGCCCACCCTCCCACCGGCTCCGCCCTCTCAGCCCCAGACACCGGCTGCGCTCCGGCCTGTCCCCACAGGGTCCCGCCCACAAAGCGCGGTCTTCTAGACTCCGCCCTTTCAGCCCCAGCCTATCACTTTCCGCCTTCACCATGTCCACTACGCCTGGCCCCGCCTTCTCTTGGTCCTGGCCCCACCTCCTCCGTACCGCTTCCTAGGCCCCGCCTCTTCCAGGCCACGCTACGCCCGCTCCTCCCATTCCGGCCCTTTTTCCGGGATTCCTTCTCCTTGGTCCCGCCTCCTCAGGGCCAGCCCCATCCCCATTTCCTGATTTGCCCTTGCTCCTCCCACGATTCCTCAGGCCCCCAGAGGGGCGAAGACCCACCTAGGGCTGCCTCCATCATTGCCTGAAGTACGAGTTCCCGGATTGGAGAGGACAACCCGGCCAAACGCCTCA
Organism: Tamandua tetradactyla; assembly: GCF_023851605.1. NCBI lineage: Eukaryota > Metazoa > Chordata > Mammalia > Pilosa > Myrmecophagidae > Tamandua > Tamandua tetradactyla. The sequence continues at coordinate 78,863,301 of NC_135337.1, forward strand.
GGCGGGTCATGTTTGAGTACGAAGGACGGTGTCGGGGTGTCGGAGCCCCCGCGGGCTGGAGCGGCGGGCAGGGTTCTTATTTCCAAGCGTAGGCATGGACGAGGCAACTCGGCGCGCGCCGCAGGCAAGGAGGGCCCTCGGCCGAGGTCCCGGATATTTACGTCTCCGTCACTGCTACCGTCACCGCCGATGGGTAGGGACACACGTTCGCGCTCGCGGTCCGGGGGTCGCGGGGGACAAAGGCGGCGGAGCCGGAGCCGGAGTAGAAGTCGGAGCGGGAGCCATGGGCGGAGAAGCCAGAGGCGCCGGGACGACGAGGGGCGGCGCAGGCGGCGGAGCCGGGAGCACAGGTGAGGCCGTTATGTGAACTCACTATATAGGGGATCGGGAGGCCAGGGAGCCCTCGAAATTAGTCAGGAAGGGCTTCCTACAGTAGGCGGTGTCTGAGGAGTCGAGATTAACCAGGCAGCGAATGGAAAGTGAGAAGCATTTCAGACCGGACGCGAATGTGTGCGAAAGCCCTGCCCGCCCGGAGAGGGGTGAGTTGGAGAGTAGTGGTAGATCAGATCTCTCAGAGGCTTGAGTACTGCGGTAATGAGTTTGACCGTTACTTCCAGGGAAACCCAGACAAGTGGGAGGGTTTTGATCAGGGGAGCGTCGTGGTCTTAGTTTTGCAAAAATTCCTTTGGCTTTTGTGTGGAGAACGGAGTGAGAGGAGCAGGCAGTAGTGGCACCAAGGAGGAAGAGGATACAGTTGCCCGGGCAACAGATCATGATGGCCTTGACCAGAGGGAGGCTATGGAGAGGCAGAGAAGGTGGGTAGATTTGAAAGGGGTCTTGGAGGTAAAGGCGACAACACTGGCTGAAGGAGGTGGGGTGTGAGAGAAAGGAAGGGAGTTGATGACAGGTGGCAGGATTTACGGTTACCTCCTGGGACTGGGTCTCATCCAACCAGTAAGCACTAGGCACTTTTTTGGTAACATTTTTTATTGTGAAATATAACATATATACAAAAAAGCAGTAAGTTTCGAAGTATATTGTAACAGGTAGTTACAGAACAGATTTCAAAGTTTGGTAGGATTACAGTTCGACAGTTTCAGGTTTTTTCAAGACACTAGAAACTAAAGTAAGTATCAGTATAATGATTAAGCAGTTATACTCATTTGTTAAATCGTGTCTTCTCTGTTATAACTCATCCTTCTCCTTTGATCGTTCTCCCAATCTTGAGGGGTGTTTGGGCTCAGCCCATTCTGACTTTTTCATGTTGGAAAGGGGTGTTGTTGACAGTACGGGATAGGAGGGTGGAACTAGGTGATGTTTTTGAAAGGTTGACGCCTTTGGGTTTCAGGACTTATCTGGCCTAGGAACCATCTGGAGGCTATAAGTTTCTGGAAAGTGATCATAGCACGTGAAATTTTTGTAGAATCTCAGGTAGAGCCCTGGATATTTTTTAGGGTTAACAGGAATAATTTTGGTTGGGCTTTATCAAACCCTGGTAATTTAGCAATATCTAGCTGAAACTTTGGTAAGAGTAGCCTCCCAAATAGCCTCTGGACTCTATTTGAACTCTCTTTGCCACTGATACCTTGTTTTGATACCTTGTTTCTTTTCCCCCTTTTGGTCAGGAAAATGTTGTCAGTCCCATGGTGCCAGGACCAGGTCCTTCCCAGGAGTCTTTTCCCACATTGCCAGGGAGACTTTCACCCCTGGAAGGCATGTCCCATGTTGGGCGGAGGGGTGGGTAATGATTTTCCATGAAGAGCTGCACTTAGAGAGAGGCCACATTTGAGCAAGAAAAGAGGTTTCCTGGAAGCCATTCTTAGGCATAACTCTAGGTAGGCTTAGCTTCTCTGCTACAAAAATAATTTCATAAGAGCAGGCCTCAACTATGTGATGATATTGGGAATTGCTGAATGTATGTGTTGGGAATGTTTGTGTTTCTTTCCTGTAATTTTTTTATTATTAATAAAAAATTTTTAAAAAAGAGCAGGCCTCAAGATCAAGGGCACTGACTTGGGAGTCCCTAATGATTGAGAGAGGATCAGGGGCTTCCCTAGTTGGAAAGCTTAATAGTTCCATATTTTTTCTCCAGTCCCTCAAGGAATTTTGTCAATATGTTTTTATTATCTGCCCAACATAGTCATGGACGTATCCAGGTATTGCATTATGCTATACAGAATTACAAGCCTTCATTCCCATTCTCGGCTTTGTGTGTTTTGGTTGTTTAAATGATCTATCCAGACAGGTTGAGTTAGATTATGTGCTACAGAAAAATTTAGGTTTTGGACAAAATAAACCTCTCTTATTTGGTCTCGTACAGTAGGTGAAGTTCCAGAATTCCAGATTGCATCATCCTTTACTATGTATTCTCATTTACCTTAGTCCTGAACAAATCAGCTTCATTCTTATCTCTAATTGAAGCCTGATTTGTTTTTCAGTTTGTTTAACAGTTGTTGTATGTAGCAATGCTGACTCTCAGAGCTGCAGAACTCCGGCACTGAGTCTTAGGTGTCACACAGGTACCCAGAGTTCCAAGAAAATCCCGGTTATACATATCACACAGCATCTCAAAATCTGGAAATGACATTTACAGCTCCAGACTAAATGTGACTGCTATAAGAGCTTACAATCTAGGTTCTTATAAGTGTTTTCTAAAAGAGACCTGACAGTGTTTGCTCTTTGGGTTTGAGCTTTCTTTGCACCACATAATGTCCCCAAGGTTCATTTACCGGGTAGCATGCCTCATGGCTTCGTTCCTTTCTGTAGCTTCACAATATCCCATCATATGCAGACACCATGGTTCACCTTTCTGCTTCTCAGTACTAGGCGGACTTTTATGGATTCCTTCTGTAGGTCAGATTCAGAGGAAGAACGATGGCAGCGACGGGGGCGGAGAAGTCGGAGCCCACCGCCACGGTGGCGCTCGCAGGACCGGTCTTCCCAGTCTGACTCAGGAGATGAGCGGCAGAGGGGCCGGTGGGCCCACCGCCGGCGGACACACTCCTGGTCCCCAGGCTCTTCGGCATCAAGCTCAGCATCCCCTGACCGCTCCCAGAGCCCTCGGGAGGTGGCAGCAGCAGCAGCGGCAGCCCTGAGCCAACAGCAGAGCTTGCAAGAGCGGCTGCGGCTGCGGGAAGAGCGGAAGCAGCAGGAGGAGCTGATGAAGGCCTTTGAGACGCCAGAGGAGAAGCGGGCCCGGCGGCTAGCCAAGAAGGAGGCCAAGGAGAGAAAGAAGCGGGAGAAGATGGGCTGGGGGGAGGAGTACATGGGCTATACCAACACCGACAACCCCTTTGGAGACAACAACCTCCTAGGCACCTTCATTTGGAATAAGGTGGGTCCTTTCGTGCAGTGGGGGAGGCTGGGCCTGGCCTGCACTTGCAAACGCTCCTTGGGGTCGCGCAGTTTGCATGTGTGGCGTGTCCTGCTCATTGAATGCCCCCGTCTCGGTCTCTTGTCATTTTCTTGACCACACTGACCTCACTCTACTTCAGGGCCTTGGCATTTGCCATTCCTTCTTCCTGATGTGCTCTGCCGGCCCCCACCACACCCCCCGCGCCTCCCATTTCTGGTTCTTTTTTGTCTTTCCTGTCCCGTCTCAGTTAACAGGTCCTCCCCCTCCAGAGAGGCCTCTTGGCTACCGTTCACTGTGCAGGTCCCCCATTATTATCAAAGACAGCCCAGCCTCCCCCTTCCTAGCATTTTCTTTTACAAACATGTATTGGGTGCCTACTGTGTACTGGTTACTGCTGTGGCCACTGGGCGCCTGACAGAGAGCAAGTGAGACAGAGACCCCTGCCCCCAGGTCCAGCCTTCTAGAAGGGAGAATAAGTAAAGCAATCAAAGGAGAAAACAAAAATGGGCATCAGGGTGAGGCAGCAGGCACAGTTTAAAATAAGCAGGCCCAGGAACTTCTCACTGCAGAGGTGATATCTGAGCACTCATCCCAACTTATAGTTTTAAAAGTGGTGTAACCCATCTTTCCCGCCAGACTGGGCTTCACAGAGCGTGCTCTACCCCCAGCCCTGGCACACAGTAGGTGCTGAATAAAACTGTGTCAGTTGAATAGACTTCCTATGGTTGGGTGCATGTGTACATTGGGGGTTCCACCAGCGAGCATTTTTCAGTGCCTTCCTGGCGCTCTGGGCAGAGCAGTGAGCACACCTGGAGGTTGACATGGCACTGGAGAGACCTGAGCTCCGCCGTGGAGTTCCTCATAGTCATGGAAGGCAGTATGCAGGCGCCTAGGTGCTGTTGTGGGTCTTTGTCCCCTTGTTCTCGTGCTCCAGCACTCTTCTCGGTCTCCGTGGGTCTTACTGGGCTACAGGATGAGAGCTGGCCAGCCAGCACCAGGTGTGGCTCAGGGAGCTCTCCACAGGATAATTCACCCTCACCACAGCCTCACCAGGCCCCTGCTATTCTCCCCACCTCACAGATGGGGAAACTGAGGCTCAGTGCCACCATATGGCTGGTGCAAGGACTTACCCCTCGCAGGTGGCAGAGCTGGGATGTGACCAAGGCCACCTGGCATCAGCGTCCATGCCTTCAGCTTTGCGTTTAGATTGATCTAGGGTCCTGGTTAATTCTTTCAGCATTGGCCAGAGGGAGGCATGGGGAGGCAGAGAAAGTAGGTAGCTTTGAGAGGTATTTTGGAGATAAAGATGACAACACTGGCTAAAGCAGATGGGTGAGCAGCTGAAAAGAGCAGCATGAGTTTTGAGGGGGCAGCCTTGAGCCAAACAACCCTGTCCGGCCAGGGAGGCGTGATTTTTCCAGGTGCAAGAGGCACCTCTCGTTGGAAACTGGGAGCCCGGGAGGTGACAGTCAGGAAATGTGCCTGGCTCAGGTGATGATTGTTGGCTAATGCCAGTTGGTTCACCATCTCCATGCTGGGATCTGGCCGGTCCCTTGCAGCCCCTGTGCCCGAGGACTCTCTCTCAAGTGAGGACACAGAGGACGAAGGAAGCTCAGCACACACTCATTGCCCGTAGGGGTGTGTGAGTGTGGCAAGCCATTTTCCCCCACCCTTAGAGACCACAGGCACACCTGCTCTCAGAGTGTCCTGTTCCCGCCTCCCCCACTAGTATTTTGGGTTCTGACTTGCCGAGGGTGAGTCCCAGACCAGCGTTTCCAGGCTTCTGTGTAAAACCAAGTCAGTAGGCCCCACGGGAGGCTCTCATGTTTGTGCTGTGGGTGAGTCTTCCTAGGCAGGTCTATCTGCTTCTTGCCTGTCTTAGCACACATCTCACTCTGAGAGGGGGCGGCTCCATCAAGGCGCAGCATCATATTAGGTTCACTTGGGTGTTGCAGAGTCTGCGTCTTCTAGTGGAAGTCAGAAGACGTGTGAGCGCCAAGGGCCCCTCCCTGGACCCTACTCCCCTCACCGGCCAAGCACGCACCTGACCGATTGATCTCACAGCGAGTCAGAGGCTCTTGGATGGATGGGGGTGGAAGGGGGCAGATGGGGGAAGATCTGCTTGGTCCTGGAGCTCAGCAGGTGGAGGTTGTCCTTCCAGGCCCTGGAGAAGAAAGGGATCGGCCACCTGGAGGAGAAGGAGCTGAAGGAGCGCAACAAGAGGATCCAGGAGGACAACCGACTGGAGCTGCAGAAGGTGGGGCTTCTCCTCACAGAGCTCGGAGGCCACTCGCCCTGGCTTCAGCCAGAGCTTACAGGACGGGAGTGGCTTCAGGCACAGCTGGACACGGGGCTCAGCCCGGGTAACCAGGAAGCTGCCCCCCAACTCTGACCTCTACCTTAATTCTCAGATGCTCTACCTTCAGGGTCGCAGAGGTGGCCGCAGCAGCGCCATCCTCCATGTCCCCAGCAGAGAGAGGGCAAGCCCCCACCCCCATGTTTCCTCCCCCCCTGCTTCCCTGAGACAATCACTGTGCCCAGGCCTGGGCCACAGTCCCACCCCCACCCCCAGCCACCCCCATAGCCTGAGAGGGCAGCAGGGAACAGGCACAGGGCAGTCCCTACAAGACCCCACCCTCACCCTTTCTCTGCGCCCCCAGGTGAAGCAGCTGCGGCTGGAGCGCGAGCGGGAGAAGGCCATGCGGGAACAGGAGTTGGAGATGCTGCAACGGGAGAAGGAGGCAGAGCATTTCAAGACATGGGAGGAGCAGGAAGACAACTTCCACCTACAGCAGGCCAAGCTGCGGTAGGCATCTAGGGAGCCTTGGGACCCTGGGGTGGCTTGTCTCCCGCTCACCTGCCCTCTGGCCACTCTGCCCTTCTTTCCAACATAGCAAGCTCCTGTCTGCCCAGGGGCCTTTACATGTGCCTGAAAGAACACTGTCCTCTGGGCCTCACCAGTTGCCTCCTTGGGGAGGCCTCCCTGACCCCCTTCACTTGCTCTCAGCTCCCTGTGCATGTCCTCCCTTGTTCCCGTCACTGACTGTGAACAGGGAGGCTTCTTCCCCGCCCCCACCCACACTGGGCTGGGAGCTCCAGGCAGGCCAACACCCAGGGCAAAAGACATGCAAGCTAAGTGACTTGGGCTCTGCCTCTCAGCTGTATGAACCCACAGTGTGTTCTGGACCCCATGACCAACACATGTTGGTCCCCTCCCACTCACGACCCACCAGGATGCTTCTGTCCTCAGCCCCCTCCTGGCCTCTGCTTAGCCCTTCCAGGTCCTCCTTGCTCTTCCCCAGCCTGTCTCGCCCCTCTTCAGTCCTCCCTAACCCTCCACAGCTGTCCGTGTCCTCCTTGCCCCTCCCTGGACCTCCTCGCTGTGCTGCCAACCGATCATGCCATCCCAGAGAACGCCTGAGACTGTGCAGCACCTGAGGCTCCTCCCAGCTCATACCTGCAGGTGTGGCGCGTAGACGCGGCTCCTCAGCCCCAGAGCCCATCGCCGAGGCGAGCCGGTGACCACAGCCCTGGGCTCACACGGCTCCCTTGACCCTTCCAGGTCCCTGTGCCTGAGCGTCACGGCAAGGGCCAGTGCTTCTGCCAGGGCTGAGACTCTTACCCACACAGCATTCTCCTTTGCCTCAACCTCAGGCTCTGCTCAGGGCCCCTTCCAGGAAGCCTTCCCTGCGTGCCCCCCAGCCCTGTGGGCAGGCTCCTCCCTGCTAGCCCACCTACCCCCAGGCCTCTCCTCTCCTTTGGAGGCACCACCACTCTGCGCCCTGCCCCCGCCCAGTCCTGACCCTGCCCACCCACCCCCAGCTCCAAGATCCGCATCCGGGACGGGCGGGCCAAGCCCATTGACCTGCTGGCCAAGTACATCAGCGCCGAGGACGACGACCTGGCCGTGGAGATGCATGAGCCCTACACCTTCCTCAACGGGCTCACCACGGCGGACATGGAGGACCTGCTGGAGGACATCCAGGTGCGCCACACCTGTGCCCTCACCCAGGCCTCCTCCCCAGACCCCCTCCCTGCACCCCACCCACATCCCCACTTGGACCCCCACCTCGCCCCCTGCCCTGCGCCCAGAGGACCTCCTCACCAGCCCCCACCCCCAGGTGTACATGGAGCTCGAGCAGGGCAAGAACGTGGACTTCTGGCGGGACATGACCATCATCACGGAAGACGAGATCTCCAAGCTCCGCAAGCTGGAGGCGTCAGGCAAGGGCCCAGGTAACCATGGCAACGGTGCCCCCACCCTGGCCCCTACTGAGAGGGCACCTCTTCTCGCTGGACCATGGGGTGGGGGCACTTGGCTTGCTCAGGAAGCTCTGGGGTCTCCTTGGGGCCCAGCTTTCTCTAAGCAGCTCTTTTGTGTCCCCTCGGCCTCAGTGGTATCTGCGCCAGCCAGGGCTTTTCCTTTGGGCCATTTGAGTTTTGCTGAAGACCCCGTCAGTTTGAGTGGGAGCAGGACTGGGGTCTGCTCAGCTGGGAAGGTCCCCAGGCCAGGCACTGCCTCTGCTGTTCGTTCCAGGCTCCTTCAACCCAGTGCTCTTTTTATGTGAAATTTTCTGTCTCAAAGTGGTCATGTACATCTCATCGAGAGGGAAATGAGCTCTCTGCACAGTCTCTCAGCTCTGGTTCTGTTGCCATCCGGGACCGGTCATTCACTGTAGGGGCTCCCTTTGGCCCCAGGGCTGGGGAGGGGGTGGGGTGAGCCACCTGTCTGGCCTCCACCCAGCAGATGCCAGCAGCAGCCCCATCCCGAGTCATGACAACCAAAAGTATCCCCAGCCATCACTCCTGTCCCCTGGGGGCAGTCACAACCAACCGCAGAGGTCCTTCCCCTCTCCCCCTCATCCCAGCTCTGGAGTAGGCAGCTTTCCATCCACCCTGCCCTCCTGCACCGTGTCTCCCTGTTGCTCCCCATGTCATCCCCCAGAGCCGATAGGAGTGTTGCTTGCTGTCAGGCTGGGAGATGAGTGATGGTTCCCTTCATTTAGAAAACACAGTGATGCTTAGAGGTAATGCTTGATGCATCGTGTCTCTCTCCTTCCTTCAGTGGGCCACAGCCGCCAAGTGCCTTCCAGAGAAAGGAAAGGAAGAAAAGCCCTCTGGCATCTTCCTGCCGTCCTCCTGACTGTCTTTGGTGCTGGGGATAGAATCCCAGGGGCATTGGGTGCTGCAGTTGGAGGTCACTTTGTCCCCCACAGAGCTCAGCATCCTCTCGTAAAATGGGAACCCTGAGACACTGCCCTCCTAGGGGGTCAGGTGAAGAGGAAACAAGTTGTAAATCCCTTAAACCAGCCCATCCACGGCATGCCCTGGAGCCAGCAGTAATAGACTCTGCCTCCTCCTCCTCATCGGTACCTGAACCCCCACCCCATCCTGGCCGAGCTCGGCTCACCTCTGTGGCCTGCTGCTTCCCCTCACTCCTGCACACCTGTCACCCTGGGTCTTCCCTGCCGCCTTCTTGGGGGTTCCCCTCACCCTCCCTTGGAGCCCCTCTTCCCAAGATCCTGCATATCCCTTTTTCACGGCTTATACCCTCATCTTGCTGGGGTGCCACTTCCAGAGACTTCTCAAGAAGGAGTCTGGTTTTGGCATCAGAAATGCTTTGCAGGAGAAGCCCTGCCTCCTTTCCTGTGGGGTTGTAGCACAGTTGGGTGCAGGATTCTGGTCTGAGGGGCCTTTTCCTTAGAGGACAAGAGACCCTGCCCCAAAGGCTGCCAACAAGTCTAAAGGGACATTTTCCCCACGTCCGCCGTCCCCACTCAGTTCCCAGAGCCCCTGTTGTTCCATGTCCCCAGTCCACCCACCGGCCTCCACGGGCCCCGGCACATCCCCCTTCTGTCTGCCACATGAGCCATCCCTGTACCCTCTTCCCTCCTCACGTGTCAGGAGCTGAGTTCCCTCTCTCAGTTCCCCCAGAGCTGCCGGCACAAAGCCCCACAGTCCAGGAAACTTAAGTAGCAGAATTGCGTGTCCTCCCGGGGCGGCAGCCAGGAGCCTGCAGCCGAGGGGGCAGCACCACGCTCCCCTGAAGGCTGCAGGGAAGGGCCTGTCCGCCCTCTCCTGACTTCTTGGTGTTTCTTGGCTAGTGGCCACATCGCTGGCCACTCCCTGCCTCCGTCCTCACACGGCCTTTTCCCCACTGTCTGTCCATGTCCAGAGTTCCTCTTATAAGGACATCAGTCAGGTTGGATCAGGGCCCAACCTAATCCAGCTTGGCTTCATCTTCATTTAACTAATTCCATCTGAATCGACCCTATTTCTAAACAAGGTTGCGGTCGTAGCCCTGGGGATTAGGGCTGGAATGTGTCTTTTGGGGGGACCCAGTTCAACCCATCGCATGCGCCCAGGTGGCTTTGCGTGTCCCCGAGAGGAAGTGCCTGCATCCTCCTCTCCTCACACGGCTTCCGAGAGAAGATACCCCAAGGGTCTCCACCCTCCCCACCCTAGCCACCTTACAGGGCACCGTCCTTTATCCTTTCAAGTTGCGTTCGTTTATCTTTCTTTTTTTTTCTTTTTTTTTTTTTATTAATTAATGGAAAAAAAGAAATTAACCCAACATTTAGAAATCATACCCTTCTACATATGCAATCAGTAATTCTTAACATCATCACATAGATGCATGATCATCGTTTCTTAGTACATTTGCATCGGTTTAGAAGGACTAGCAACACAACAGAAAGAGATATAGAATGTTAATATAGAGAAAAGAAATAAAAGTAATAATAATAGTAAAAAAAAAACCTATAGCTCAGATGCAGCTTCATTCAGTGTTTTAACATGATTACTTTACATTTAGGTATTATTGTGCTGTCCATTTTTGAGTTTTTGTATCTAGTCCTGTTGCACATTCTGTATCCCTTCAGCTCCAGTTACCCATTATCTTACCCTGTTTCTAACTCCTGCTGGACTCTGTTACCAATGACATATTCCAAGTTTATTCTCGAATGTCCGTTCACCTCAGTGGGACCATACAGTATTTGTCCTTTAGTTTTTGGCTGGACTCACTCAGCATAATGTTCTCTAGGTCCATCCATGTTATTACATGCTTCATAAGTTTATCTTGTCTTAAAGCTGCATAATATTCCATCGTATGTATATACCACAGTTTGTTTAGCCATTCTTCTGTTGATGGACATTTTGGCTGTTTCCATCTCTTTGCAATTGTAAATAACGCTGCTATAAACATTGGTGTGCAAATGTCCGTTTGTGTCTTTGCCCTTAAGTCCTTTGAGTAGATACCCAGCAATGGTATTGCTGGGTCGTATGGCAATTCTATATTCAGCTTTTTGAGGAACCGCCAAACTGCCTTCCACAGTGGTTGCACCATTTGACATTCCCACCAACAGTGGATAAGTGTGCCTCTGTCTCCGCATCCTCTCCAGCACTTGTCATTTTCTGTTTTGTTGATAATGGCCATTCTGGTGGGTGTGAGATGATATCTCATTGTGGTTTTGATTTGCATTTCTCTAATGGCCAGGGACATTGAGCATCTCTTCATGTGCCTTTTGGCCATTTGTATTTCCTCTTCTGGTAGGTGTCTGTTCAAGTCTTTTTCCCATTTTGTAATTGGGTTGGCTGTCTTTTTGTTGTTGAGTTGAACAATCTCTTTATAAATTCTGGATACTAGACCTTTATCTGATATGTCATTTCCAAATATTATCTCCTATTGTGTAGGCTGTCTTTCTACTTTCTTGATGAAGTTCTTTGATGCATAAAAGTGTTTAATTTTGAGGAGCTCCCATTTATTTATTTCCTTCTTCAGTGCTCTTGCTTTAGGTTTAAGGTCCATAAAACCGCCTCCAATTGTAAGTTTCATAAGATATCTCCCTACATTTTCCTCTAACTGTTTTATGGTCTTAGACTTAATGTTTAGATCTTTGATCCATTTTGAGTTAACTTTTGTATAAGGTGTGAGATATGGGTCTTCTTTCATTCTTTTGCATATGGATATCCAGTTCTCTAGGCACCATTTATTGAAGAGACTGTTCTGTCCCAGGTGAGTTGGCTTGACTGCCTTATCAAAGATCAAATGTCCATAGATGAGAGGGTCTATATCTGAGCACTCTATTCGATTCCATTGGTCGATATATCTATCTTTATGCCAATACCATGCTGTTTTGACCACTGTGGCTTCATAATAGGCCTTAAAGTCCGGCAGCGCGAGACCTCCAGCTTCGTTTTTTTTCCTCAAGATGTTTTTAGCAATTCGGGGCACCCTGCCCTTCCAGATAAATTTGCTTATTGGTTTTTCTATTTCTGAAAAATAAGTTGTTAGGATTTTGATTGGTATTGCATTGAATCTGTAGATCAATTTAGGTAGGATTGACATCTTAACTATATTTAGTCTTCCAATCCATGAACGGTATGCCCTTCCATCTATTTAGGTCTTCTGTGATTTCTTTTAGCAGTTTTTTGTAGTTTTCTTTATATAGGTTTTTTGTCTCTTTAGTTAAATTTATTCCTAGGTATTTTTAGTTGCAATTGTAAATGGGATTTGTTTCTTGATTTCCCCGTCAGCTTGTTCATTACTAGTGTATAGAAATGCTACAGATTTTTGAATGTTGATCTTGTAACCTGCTACTTTGCTGTACTCATTTATTAGCTCTAGTAGTTTTGTTGTGGATTTTTCCGGGTTTTCGACGTATAGTATCATATTGTCTGCAAACAGTGATAGTTTTACTTCTTCCTTTCCAATTTTGATGCCTTGTATTTCTTTTTCTTGTCTAATTGCTCTGGCTAGAACCTCCAACACAATGTTGAATAATAGTGGTGACAGTGGACATCCTTGTCTTGTTCCTGATCTTAGGGGGAAAGTTTTCAATTTTTCCCCATTGAGGATGATATTAGCTGTGGGTTTTTCATATATTCCCTCTATCATTTTAAGGAAGTTCCCTTGTATTCCTATCTTTTGAAGTGTTTTCAACAGGAAAGGATGTTGAATCTTGTCAAATGCCTTCTCTGCATCAATTGAGATGATCATGTGATTTTTCTGCTTTGATTTGTTGATATGGTGTATTACATTAATTGATTTTCTTATGTTGAACCATCCTTGCATACCTGGGATGAATCCTACTTGGTCATGATGAATAATTCTTTTAATGTGTTGTTGGATACGATTTGCTAGAATTTTATTGAGGATTTTTGCATCTATATTCATTAGAGAGATTGGTCTGTAGTTTTCTTTTTTTGTAATATCTTTGCCTGGTTTTGGTATGAGGGTGATGTTGGCTTCGTAGAATGAATTAGGTAGTTTTCCCTCCACTTCGATTTTTTTGAAGAGTTTGAGGAGAGTTGGTACTAATTCTTTCTGGAATGTTTGATAGAATTCACATGTGAAGCCGTCTGGTCCTGGACTTTTCTTTTTAGGAAGCTTTTGAATGACTAATTCAATTTCTTTACTTGTGATTGGTTTGTTGAGGTCATCTATTTCTTCTTGAGTCAAAGTTGGTTGTTCATGTCTTTCCAGGAACCCGTCCATTTCATCTAAATTGTTGTATTTATTAGCGTAAAGTTGTTCATAGTCTCCTGTTATTACCTCCTTTATTTCTGTGAGGTCAGTAGTTATGTCTCCTCTTCCATTTCTGATCTTATTTATTTGCATCCTCTCTCTTCTTCTTTTTGTCAATCTTGCTAAGGGCCCATCAGTCTTACTGATTTTCTCATAGAACCAACTTCTGGTCTTATTGATTTTCTCTATTGTTTTCATGTTCTCAATTTCATTTATTTCTGCTCTAATCTTTGTTATTTCTTTCCTTTTGCTTGCTTTGGGATTAGTTTGCTGTTCTTTCTCCAGTTCTTCCAAGTGGACAGTTAATTCTTGCATTTTTGCCTTTTCTTCTTTTCTGATATAGGCATTTAGGGCAATAAATTTCCCTCTTAGCACTGCCTTTGCTGCGTCCCATAAGTTTTGATATGTTGTGTTTTCATTTTCATTCGCCTCGAGGTATTTACTAATTTCTCTTGCAATTTCTTCTTTGACCCACTCGTTGTTTAAGAGTGTGTTGTTGAGCCTCCACGTATTTGTGAATTTTCTGGCACTCGTTCTATTATTGATTTCCAACTTCATTGCTTTATGATCCAAGAAAGTGTTGTGTATGATTTCAATCTTTTTTAATTTGTTAAGACTTGCTTTGTGACCCAGCATATGGTCTATCTTTGAGAATGATCCATGAGCACTTGAGAAAAAGTTGTGGGATGTAATGCTGTTGTGGGATGTAATGTCCTATAAATGTCTGTTAAGTCTAGCTCATTTATAGTAATATTCAGATTCTCTATTTCTTTATTGATCCTCTGTCTAGATGTTCTGTCCATTGATGAGAGTGGTGAATTGAAGTCTCCAACTATTATGGTATATGTGTCTATTTCCCTTTTCAGTGTTTGCAGTGTATTCCTCACGTATTTTGGGGCATTCTGGTTTGGTGCGTAAATATTTATGATTGTTATGTCTTCTTGTTTAATTGTTCCTTTTATTAGTATATAGTGTCCTTCTTTGTCTCTTTTAACTGTTTTACATTTGAAGTCTAATTTGTTGGATATTAGTATAGCCACTCCTGCTCTTTTCTGGTTGTTATTTGCATGAAGTATCTTTTCCCAACCTTTCACTTTCAACCTATGTTTATCTTTGGGTCTAAGATGTGTTTCCTGTAGACAGCATATAGAAGGATCCTGTTTTTTAATCCATTCTGCCAGTCTATGTCTTTTGATTGGGGAATTCAGTCCATTAACATTTAGTGTTATTACTGTTTGGAAAATATTTTCCTCTACCATTTTGCCTGTTGTATTATATATTTCATATCTGACTTTCCTTCTTTCTACACTCTTCTCCATACCTCTCTCTTTTGTCTTTTCGTATCTGACTCTAGTGCTCCCTGTAGTATTTCTTGCAGAGCTGGTCTCTTGGTCACAAATTCTCTCAGTGACTTTTTGTCTGAGAATGTTTTAATTTCTCCCTCATTTTTTTTTTTTATTAATTAAAAAAAGAATTAACAAAACAATTAGAAATCATTCCAATCTACATGTACAATCAGTAATTCTTAATAACATCACATAGTTGCATATTCATCATTTCTTAGTACATTTGCATCGATTTAGAAAAAGAAATAAAAAGACAACAGAATAAGAATTAAAACAATAATAGAAAGAAAAAAAACAAAAAAAACAAAAACAAAAAACCTATACCTCACATGCAGCTTCATTCAGTGTTTTAACATAATTGCATTACAATTGGGTAGTATTGTGCTGTCCATTTCTGAGTTTTTATATCCAGTCCCGTTGTACAGTCTGTATCCCTTCATCTCCAATTATCCCTTCTCTTTTTTTTTTTTTTTTTAATTAACGGAAAAAAAGAAATTAACCCAACATTTAGAGATCATACCATTCTACACATGCAATCATTAATTCTTAACATCATCACATAGATGCATGATCATCATTTCTTAGTACATTTGCATTGGTTTAGAAGAACTAGCAACATAACCGAAAAAGATATAGAATGTTAATATAGAGAAAAAAATAAAAGTAATAATAGTAAAATCAAAACAAAACAACACAAAACAAAACAAAACCTATAGCTCAGATGCAGCTTCATTCAGTGTTTTAACATGATTACTTTACAATTAGGTATTATTGTGCTGTCCATTTTTGAGTTTTTGTATCTAGTCCTGTTGCACAGTCTGTATCCCTTCAGCTTCAATTACCCATTGTCTTACCCTGTTTCTAACTCCTGCTGAACTCTGTTACCAGTGACATATTTCAAGTTTATTCTCGAATGTCCGTTCACATCAGTGGGACCATACAGTATTTGTCCTTTAGTTTTTGGCTGGATTCACTCAGCATAATATTCTCTAGGTCCATCCATGTTATTACATGGTTCATAAGTTTATCTTGTCTTAAAGCTGCATAATATTCCATCGTATGTATATACCACAGTTTGTTTAGCCACTCTTCTGTTGATGGAGATTTTGACTGTTTCCATCTCTTTGCAATTGTAAATAATGCTGCTATAAACATTGGTGTGCAAATGTCCGTTTGTGTCTTTGCCCTTAAGTCCTTTGAGTAGATACCTAGCAATGGTATTGCTGGGTCGTATGGCAGTTCTATATTCAGCTTTTTGAGGAACCGCCAAACTGCCTTCCACAGTGGTTGCACCCTTTGACATTCCCACCAACAGTGGATAAGTGTGCCTCTTTCTCCGCATCCTCTCCAGCATTTGTCATTTTCTGTTTTGTTGATAATGGCCATTCTGGTGGGTGTGAGATGATATCTCATTGTGGTTTTGATTTGCATTTCTCTAATGGCCAGGGACATTGAGCATCTCTTCATGTGCCTCTTGGCCATCCGTATTTCCTCTTCTGGTAGGTGTCTGTTCAAGTCTTTTTCCCATTTTGTAATTGGGTTGGCTGTCTTTTTGTTGTTGAGATGAACAATCTCTTTATAAATTCTGGATACTAGACCTTTATCTGATATATCATTTCCAAATATTGTCTCCCATTGTGAAGGCTGTCTTTCTACTTTCTTGATGAAGTTCTTTGATGCACAAATTCTCCCTCATTTTTGAAGGACAATTTTGCTGGATATAGAAGTCTTGGTTGGCAGTTTTTCTCTTTTAGTAATTTAAATATATCATCCCACTGTCTTCTAGCTTCCATGGTTTCTGCTGAGAAATCTACACATAGTCTTATTGGGTTTCCCTTGTATGTGATGGATTGTTTTTCTCTTGCTGCTTTCAAGATCCTCTCTTTCTCTTTGAGCTCTGACATTCTAACTAGTAAGTGTCTTGGAGAACGCCTATTTGGGTCTAATCTCTTTGGGGTGCGCTGCACTTCTTGGATCTGTAATTTTAGGTCTTTCATAAGAGTTGGAAAATTTTCCGTGATAATTTCTTCCATTAGTTTTTCTCCTCCTTTTCCCTTCTCTTCTCCTTCTGGGACACCCACAACACGTATATTTGTGCGGTTCATATTGTCCTTGAGTTCCCTGATACCCTGTTCAAATTTTTCCAATCTTTTCCCGATAGTTTCTGTTTCTTTTTGGAATTCAGATGT
Organism: Tamandua tetradactyla; assembly: GCF_023851605.1. NCBI lineage: Eukaryota > Metazoa > Chordata > Mammalia > Pilosa > Myrmecophagidae > Tamandua > Tamandua tetradactyla. The sequence continues at coordinate 78,879,717 of NC_135337.1, forward strand.
TCCATCCTCCAAATCACTAATTCTATCTTCTGTCTCTTTAAATCTAAAAAATATGGAACGCTTCACGAATTTGCGTGTCATCCTTGCGCAGGGGCCATGCTAATCTTCTCTGTATCGTTCCAATTTTAGTATATGTGCCGCCGAAGCAAGCACTCGTTTATCTTTCTATGTGTGCCCCTCCCAGGGACGTTCCCTGCAGAGAGGGTGACCCAGCCTCTCCCCAAGCAAGAGCAGCTTCCTCCTGTGTCCCTGCCCCTGTCCCGCACCGACACATCACCTCGTGGTTTGCCACGAGTGCAGTGTTTTCCTCAGCATCCCTCACCGGGAGTATTCAGCAGCCCTCTTCTCTACCCTACAGAGTTCAGCCATCTCCAGGCTGCTTTTCTTCAAACCATGACTCAGCATCCCCTCAGTTTCCGTGGGGTCGGACCCACCAAAGATTTTTTTATTGGGTTTTAAGTTTTCTCCCAAGGCTCTTTCGGGTTGAGTGAGAGCAGGACCGGCTTCTGCTGGCCAGGCCGTGGGGGCCTGAGTTCTAGTTTGGGCCTTCGATGTTCTCGCCCCCTGAGTGGATTGAGGCTGGCATCTTCCCTCAGAAGCCAGGTGCTGGGGCTCCGAGTCCCAAGGCCCCATCCATCTGCTGTGGTCTGGGTTGGCCCTTGAGCCTCTGTCGTCCAGCAGGGTTGGCGAGACCAGCTCTGAGCAGGGAGCATACCTAGCAGTTGTGACTCCAGTGCCCCTTTGAGCCCGGCACAGGATGGGGGATGCCTGAGTCCAGCAAGGATACTGACCTCAGGAGCCATGGGTGAGACGGCTGGGCCAAGAAGCAGAGTGAGAGGAATGTGTTGTTTGCCTTGAACATGGCGTATGTAAAGGCTCTGAGGCGGGGGCCGGGGCTTGGTGTGTCCTGAGCAGTGCAGAGGCTCTGTGCACTGCAAGGGGGAGGAGCAGAGAGTGAGGCCAGGCCGAGCAGGGTCAGGGGGCCTAAGTTCAGCAGGTATCCCTGCTGGCATGACCCGCGGCAAGGGTGGGGGCCAGGGCGCGCAGGGTCCTTCAGTCTAGCGCAGTGAGCCTTGGACCTCAGGCAGTAGCCTGTGAACAGCTGGAACAGACCCCATGCAGGACAGAGGCAGGAGAGGGAGGCCACCGGTCTCGGGGTATCAGGACGGCTTCTCAGGGGGTTCGGGGGCAAAGAAGGGGCACTTGGGAATTGGGTAGCTCTCCCTCCTGTGGCCTGGCTTAGTGCTGAGCTAATTAAGGGCCTCGTGGAGGGGGAGCCTGTCAGGCAGCTGCGACTAGAGGGCCAGAGACTGGCTGCCCAGCCCCTTGATGTCATTTGGACTGATGAGGGAAGTGCCGGGCAGCTGGGCGGGTGGGCAGCGTGGCGGATGGGGTGGGCAGGCCGGAACGCTGGCCGAGCCCTTGGACGTGGCCCCAGCAGCCTGTGTCCCAGAAGAGACTGTCACCCATGGGGCCAGAATCTCTGAGTGACGCAGGGCGCCTGTTTTTCAGTTTGTTTTCTAGTTTTTGGTCTATTGCTTTTTTTCAATTTTGAATGCATTACCGCAAACACAGCATAACGTTTTCCATTTTAACCCTTTTCAAATCTTCAGTGATGTTAACTGCACTCACGATATTGCACTCCCATCGCCTCATCCATTACCAGAACTTTTCATCACCCCAGACAGAGACTCTGTGTCCATTAAGCCGTCACTCCCCATTCCCCAGCCCCCAACCCTGGCGACCTCTGTCTCCATGAATTGGCTTATCATGGATACTTCATAGGCACAGAATCTGCAGTGTCTGTCCTGTCTGGCTTCCCTCACTGAGCCTCACGTTGCCAAAGGCCATCCGTGTCTCATGTCTCTGAACTTCGCTCATTTTTACATCTGGCTGACAGTCCCGTGTTGGGGAGACGGCGTCTTTGTCCATTCGTCCCCTTATGGACACCTGAGTGGCTTCCACTTTGTGGTGACTGTGACACGAGCTGCGATACGCCTCAGTGCACTTGTCTGTCTGAGCCCCAGCTTTCGGTTCTGTTGTGTATACCTGGGTGTCTGTTTTAAGCATCCCAGTGAGTCCTACAGAAGGCTGTAGGAGGGTCCAGCCAGGGTGGGGGGTTGAAATGAGGCCCAGTTGATCCCCAGTCCATGGGCTGGTGCTGACAAGGACAGGGCGGGAAGGAAGATGTGACTGCAGGGAGGGACAGCGTGGGCACAGCAAGGGAACTCGGGTCCAGCATCCCTCTGGACACAGGACCCCCCAGCTCATGCTGAGCCCCCATGCCCACCCCAGGCGAGCGCCGCGAGGGTGTCAATGCCTCGGTCAGCTCTGACGTGCAGTCGGTCTTCAAGGGGAAGACGTACGGCCAGCTGCAGGTCATCTTCCAGGGAATTGAGGGCAAGATCTGTGCCGGGGGCCCCAACCTGGACATGGGCTACTGGGAGAGCCTGCTGCAGCAGCTCCGCGCCCACATGGCGCGCGCCAGGTGAGGGACCCGGGCCCACACCCAGCTGCTCAGGGCGGGTCACTGTCCAGCCGCAGCCACTGCCCCAGGCAGCTCCCGTCTCTCTGCTGGGGCCAGGGCCCCTGGATGCAGCAGGGCAGGCAGCTCACCATCCTTTGGCCTTCGACAAGCCCCGCGTGGCCCCTGGACACCAGCCAGGGCCAGGGCCTTTGTTTCCTTGGGGCCATCAGGCATTCCAGGAAGCCCGCAGGGCCGTCAGCTCCCACCCGCCCAAGCACAGAACTGTTTATGTCTTCTCAGCATACTTGGCAGCTCTGTGTAAATACAGCATCTTCTTGCATTTCTTAGCCATTATTACTTCATAAGCGTCTCGAAATTTACCCTGTCCCACGGCTGCCCGGCATCCCACTTGGTCAATACCCCCCACCCCAGCTGATGTCCTAACTGGCTGCCGTCTTTGGCCACTAAGAACACCCTGTGCCAGGACCTGCTCCCCTCTCTACTATGGGCCGGCTCTCGAAGCCCCAGGGCCTCTGGCAGCCCTCTCATTCCCAGGCTCTGGATGCACTAGGCCCCCTGGGAACCCCAGGCTGCCCTCTCAGAGCCCTCAAGTCCCCCACGGCAAAGCAGGAACCACTCTCTGACCCTTCAGTACGGCTCCAAGCAGAGCCCTTGACCCAGCCCTCCGCTCTGGCTGCAGGCTCCGTGAGCGCCACCAGGATGTGCTGCGGCAGAAGCTGTACAAGCTGAAGCAGGAGCAGGGCGTGGAGAGTGAGCCCCTGTTCCCCATCCTCAAGCAGGAGCCCCTGTCTCCCAGCCACAGGTAGGCCCTGCCTGAGCCCCCCAAACCCCCTCACCAGACCCCCAGGAAGCAGGCATCCCCTGCAGTGGGCAGCTCTGCGGGCCCAGGCACTCTGGCCACCACCCACTCCCCACCCCAACCCTCTCCCCACAGCCTGGAGCCTGAGGAACCCACACCCGCCCCAAGCCCACCAGGACCCTCCGCGGAGAGTGGCCCCGGGGAGGCCGAGGCAGAGGGGTCAGCGGCAGGCGAGGGCGAGGGCGAGGGCGAGGCCGTGCTCCTGGAGGAAGACCTGATCCAGCAGAGCCTGGAGGACTACGACGCTGGCAAGTACAGCCCCCGGCTGCTCACGGCCCACGAGTTGCCGCTGGACGCCCACGTGCTGGAGCCCCACGAAGACCTGCAGCGCCTGCAGCTGTCCCGACAGCAGCTCCAGGTCACAGGTACACGCAGGTGGGGGCAGGGGCACCGGCCTCTGTCCCCGTCTGAGCTCAGGGGGGGGGGTCAGGGATGGACAGGTGCTTGCGCTTCCCCTCACCCGGGGCCTCTGCGCGTCTGGCTTCCGGCCTCGGTCAGGCACATGGGTGGGCGACCCCTCCTGGCCACTGACGATACGGCAGATGGCAGCTCCCAGCCCCGGGCCTGCTCCGAGCCTTCGTGCCAGTTGCTTACGGGAGCCTTGGCCTCCCCAGGGTTGTACCACCATCTTCCAGGAGGGGCCCGAGCCGGGCTTCCTACATGTGACCTGAAATCCAGGCCGGGGGCGAGCTGGGCGTAGCTGGCAAAGGTGGGCCCAGTGGGATGGGCCTGCGCCTCCCTGAGCCTCAGCTTCCCCTCCCATCCACAGCACTCACTGGCAGCATCGGTTACCCTCTCATGACCTGTGAGGGCCTTGCCTCGTCTGCATTCACTGAGGGGGTGGCTGAGGCCCAGAGGGGCCGAGGACTCAGAGGCCACCAACCCTGCCCCATCCCCACATGACCATTGCCCTGAGCCCCCACCACAGGCACCCCACCAGCCCCACCCCGCCCCCTCCCGGGCTCTAGTAATCCAACCGCCCCCGCCGCAGGTGATGCCAGCGAGAGTGCGGAGGACATCTTCTTCCGGCGGGCCAAGGAGGGCATGGGGCAGGACGAGGCACAGTTCAGCGTGGAGATGCCGCTGACCGGCAAGGCCTACCTGTGGGCCGACAAGTACCGGCCCCGCAAGCCGCGCTTCTTCAACCGCGTGCACACGGGCTTCGAGTGGAACAAGTACAACCAGACACACTACGACTTCGACAACCCACCGCCCAAGATCGTGCAGGGCTACAAGTTCAACATCTTCTACCCCGACCTCATCGACAAGCGCGCCACGCCTGAGTACTTCCTGGAGGCCTGCCCCGACAACCGGGACTTCGCCGTGCTGCGCTTCCACGCGGGGCCGCCCTACGAGGACATCGCCTTCAAGATCGTCAACCGCGAGTGGGAGTACTCGCACCGCCACGGCTTCCGCTGCCAGTTCGCCAACGGCATCTTCCAGCTCTGGTTCCACTTCAAGCGCTACCGCTACCGGCGCTGACCAGCAGGCGGACAGACGGACCGCCCGGGACAGACCCCGGACCTCAGGGACCCTTCCACACCACCCCTGCCTGTAATAAAGGGAGTTCGGGCGAAGCCGCTGTGGGCCGCTGCCTGGGCCCAGGTCCCGTCCCCAAGGGGTCCTCTCCTCAGGAAAGGGGCCCTTCGGACCACCTCGGCGCCTCAGGGGGTCAACGCATCCAGCTGGCCGAGGACCACATGGGGGATTTCTAGAACAAATGGAAACTCAGCAACCACAGACAGCCCCCGTTTTACAGACAAGCTGACCGAGGCCCATGACCCTCCCCAGGTCCCTCGGCAACACGGGGTGGGACCCCACCAGCCCCCAGGGAAGAAGCCAGCGTGTCCGGGCCCCACAGGGCAAGAGGGGCCTGGACAGGTGCATATCAGGCTGGCAGCCAGGACAGAAAACCCACGTCCCACCCCAAGATGTCACAGGCCCTGGCGGCCTCCCGCGGACAGAGGCCCACACGGGGGCTGCTGCCAGCGGACTTGAGTTCTTAGCCCAGCAGCCGGGCGGCCTCCTGGGGGTTGGCAGGGGTGGCAGCCACAGCAGCAGGCACAGCATGCTCCTTGTGCCTGTTCCAGAAGGAACCATCTGGACACGCCAGCTGTGCAGGGATGGGGCCACCCTGACTTGCCCCTGATGCCGGCCGTGGGGTCAGTCTGCCCCTTGAAGGGCTTGTGGAGAGGCGTTGTCACCCACCACTCAGGTCTCCTGCTGGTCAGGGATGCAGGGACCAAGGGTTGCTAAGATGTCCTTCCCCAACTGCTGAGACGGGGACAGAGGGACCAGCCATGGAGCAGATGCCAGCGGGGGGGGGGGGGGTCGGCAGGCACCTGGCAGCACTCTACTGTGCCCTCCCCTGCCAGCCCGGGTGCCTTCCTGGGTGGGCCCCAAGATGCCCCCCGCTGTGGAACAGCTGCATTACAGGGGCCTCTGCTCCAAGGGGGAAGGGCAGGCAGGAGAGGGGCAGTCACGCACCCACAGCTACTTAGACGGCCCGAAGCCTTTCAAGGCAAGTGGGAGGTGCCCAAGGCTGGCTTCCCGAGCCCCTCCCGGCGGCGGCGTGACAGCTGCCTGCCTCCTGTCACCTACCTGCCCACCTATTGAAGCAAAGCCCAGGCACTCTGTTTCTCATCCAGAAGTGTTTTGTTTTCTCTAAGACAACTTTTTTAGGTGGAAAAAAGAAAAATTGGTGGTCGTATTTTGACTTAATTGGTTTACTCACGAGGTTGCATGTTTTTTAAATAAACTTTATTTTAGAATACATCCAGGTTCACAGAAACGCGGCAGATGCAGCACAGATTTCCCATCTGCCTGACCCCGCTGTGACCATGGGACACTTGCCGCACCTTTAGAAACACAACTACACACCTAAAAGTATTGAGCAATAATTCCTAAATTTCTTTTAATCCATGGGTTTCCTCAATCTTTTTACCCTGCGTACAGTCATAACCCCAGTCTGCCTCTCTTCCCACGGGGGTGGGGTGGGTACAGTCGCCCATTGCCAGATGCGAACACAGATTCCAGGAGATGAAGCAGCAGTTCATCCTGGGCCAGCTGATCTCACCTGGGGTTCACACCTCTTCCCGACCCTAGTCAGTGCGGAGGCATTTGTGGTTGTCACAACCTGGGGGGCAGATGCTCCTGGCATCCAGTAGGTGGGGTCCAGAGATGCTGCTGGATGTCATACAATGCACAGGGCAGCCCCTGCCATAAACAATGATCTGGTCTCAAATGTTACCGCTGCCATCGTCCCTAGGCTCTTTCCAGCTAGCTGTGATGGTGGTCCCTCTGCCTGCTCCAGCACACAGATCCCAACTGCCCCTTTCAGAACCCTAGGCAGACATCACTAATTGCAGCTTGGCCAGAACAGGGTAAAATCCTCTGGAAAGCCACTACTAGTTGATCCCTGACCTGTTCCACCTCGTTGAGTGCAGAGCAGGTCCTTGGAGCCAGGTTGGGTCTGAGACAGGAGACACTTCTAAGCCTATGCATCACACCTCCCAGGCCAATGCCACAGCCTCAGTTTCCCTGCCTGTCCTTAAAGAGGTCCCCCTGCTTCCTGGATCCTGTTTCCTCTTCCTCATGTTCCCTCTGAGGACCAGATAAGGCACCAACCCCAAGAGAGGTGGGGCAACAGAGGGAAGAAGTGGCCATATCCCAACTTGCTAGGCATGGATTTCACCAGCTGTCACAAGGTGGGGGGCCCCCAGTCTGGAGGGAGGCTGAACTGGGCCCAAGCACAGCCCCAGGATCTGCCCCCTGTCCCAGCCCTAAGTCCTCACCTTGGGGTACCCCAGAAGGGACATGGAAGACTTGGGCCTGGGAGGACACTGCCAGGGAGAGAAGATAGGACAACACATGGGCCCAGGGCAGAAAGCACAGTCGAGCTGAATGTGCAGACAAAAAGCTGGGCAATTCCCCCAGAAACACTGGGGAGCCACAGAAGGTGCATGAGCTGGGCAGGGCCACCCAGCCGGGTGTCAGGGAGACTCTTCAGGCAGGCTGGAGGCTGGGGCCGGGAAGAGACACCATACTAACTCCCTTGACCCCTGTCCTGGCTCAAGATGTAAGCGGTGTTCCGGAAGCTGCTCCCAACCCTCACCCCAGCCTCTTCCTGTCCTTGACTGTGTCAGTGGCTAAGAATAGACACTCCCTGCACGGCCCCCACAGGAAACCACAGCCTCAGGGGGCATAGCCAAAGCTTGGCCTCTGTTCCCACCATTTGGGTCCCCAAGCCATGTCTCAACACCTCTCAAGCCTCCTGTTAAGGTGGAAAAACTAAGGGCTGGAGACTTTGGCCCATGTTCAAATCCCATACGTTTCCTCCCCCGGGCCTCAGTTTCCCCATCTAGAAAACAGGCCTCTTTACCCCCTGCCTTGCAGGACTTTGATGCAACTCAGACTTAACACAAAGTGGCCCTCTAGGACCTCGGCTCAGGCCACTTTCCAGAGGGGATGTTGACCCTGTTATCGCAAGGGAGAGGAAATGGGAACAGAATAGCCTCCCTCCATCTCTGAGTCCTCATCATCTGAAGCCCCAGACCTCCATCCTCTTCCTACCACATTTGCCTTCCTTGGAGTTCTCTGTGACCTCACAGGCTTCTTTGCCTCCAAAGTGTTGCACATACAATTTCTGCCATTACTGTGTCTCTCTGACTTGGTGAACTCCTACTCACTCTGCAAAGCCCCCGTTGCCATTCCCTCTTTCTGCAAGATACCTTCCCAGTCACTTTCTGAACTCCTCTTAGACCTGTTGCTTCCTTTGGCCCAACCCTGACTCCAGGATGGAGGCTGGACTATTCTCAGCCCCATCTTTCTCCATCCAGGAGCATCCTCAGGGCAGACCTGGTCCCACGTTCCATCTGAAGCTCAGAATTGCCCCTCCACATGGGCTGGGTATAGAATTGTACTTAAGTAGGGGGGAGTGAGACTGCCTGAGAGATTAGGGAAAACTTAATAGAGAAGGGGGCTATGGAGCCAGGGCTTTGACAGCTGTGCAGGAATCGGGGAGACTCCTTGTTACGGAAGAAAAGTCAGGGTTAAATGGCTGAGGGACTCAGGCAATGGGATGGAATAGTGAGGGCCTGTCTGGAAGGATGCACACCAAAGCCTAGAGACTGGAAGGATAGTGGGTGGGGGAAACCAAGGAAGGGGTTTCCGGCTCCTGCTGAGGGAAAGCCAGGACTGGGGTGGCAAGAGTCCATCCTTCTTGTGCAGAGCCTGGGTTCACAGTGTCCTGCCCAGACCCTGAGGATCGGGTGGGGTCAGGTCAAGGCCTGGTTGGCTAGTCCTGGCCCATTCCAGGCCCAGCCCCTCCAAGGGCCTGTCCCCATTTTCTGTGCATAAACGGAGCCAAGAGGCCCAAGGTCTCCCCTCCACACTACCTTGAAGGGCAACCCCAAACCCACAGACCCCGTCATCCACGTGATGCCCAAAGGACAAGGGCCAGGAAAGACCCCGTAAGGACTCTTCTTTTCACCCCTGTTCCAAGGAACTTACCGTAACACAGTCCAGCCTCCACGTCTTTGCTCTTGCCGCATGTGGCCTGGACACCCTCTGCTTTCCGGGCTCGGGGCTGATGATCCCGATGATCCGGGTTCCAAGGAAGCCCATCCTGCCTGTCCCCCAAAGCCTGGCCACCTCTCCTAAATCACTCCCAGGGCCTTGCCCTCTGCTCCGGTCTCACTGCCACTGCCAGACCTTTGCCCTCATGGGACCCTCCCCGGGAATGACTGCACCCATTGCCCTCCCATCTAACCTGCTCTCAGCCTGCGTCGCCCAGCGTCACCCAGGAAGCTTTGTTCAGGAGGCGGCCGGTGGCCCCCCAATATCCCTGCGGTCCTGCACCTGGGACAGGACCCTTGAACAGACCCATTGATCACCCGCTGGGTGCCGAGTCTGACAGCAGGGGGTTAATTAACTGCCTTGGAGGCCTGGCCTGGGTGCCCTCGGGAGCTGAACCCGCCCCACACCCTCCCAGGCCTTGGGTGCTGCCCAGACAATGAATAACTGTGGGCCCTGGAGGGGCAAGAGCTGGAAGGGGTCCCGGCAGTAGGCGGGGGGCGGCTGGAGGGGGGACCGGGGGGTGGTCCAGGCGCCCCCTCCTCCCGGGGATCGCAGGTCTCCCAGCCTGGCTAGGGGCCGCCCCTGACCCCAAATCAGCCGGCCCGGCCCGAGGGGCGTGGCCTGCGCGGGGTGGGACGGGGGGGGGGGGGGGGGGAGCTGATGAGAGACCAACAGACGGAGAGACAGAAGTAGGGCGGGGTCACCCCCATCCTCAGCTATTTTTAGCCGCCACCAATCCCCCTTCAGGCCGGGTGGGATCGTCCCCTTGCTCCGGTCCCCGACCCCCGGCCCCCGCCCCCACCCCCGGGGGAGTAGCCCCCACTCCCCCCCCACCAACATCCGAGGCCACCCTTACCGCCGCGCCCTCCACTTGTGCCCGGCGACGACTTGGCTGAAGCGCCGGACACTCTACCCCCTGCGCCTGGCCGTGACTCAGTTTCCCAGGAACCCCGGGAAGCCCGACCCGCCCCTCCCCTTCCCGCCCCCCGACCCGCCCCGGCCTCGGCGCCCGCACATCCGCCCCGCGGGTTCCCGGCACTACATTTGTCCCGTGCGCGCCGGAGCCCCGGTGAGGGACCTGCGCCTACCCCAGGTGAGAGGCGCGGGGCGCGCTGGGCGGGGGGTGGAGGGGTAGATGGCGGGGGCGGGAGCCATGGGGGGCCCACCTGCGTCCCCCATGTGCCCCCCTGGTGGGGCTGCAGGCTAGGTTCCTGGAGGGGGGTGAAACACAGGGTTGTGCATGAGCTGGGGGGGGCTAGCCGGAGGGCGTCTGTCTGTCTGTCTTACCATGTGTCTCTGTGATCTTATTCGTATGTCTGATTGCCGCTGTGTGTCTGCTTTTTGTGAGCCTAGTTTCTTTGTGTGTCAGTGGCTGTGTTGAAGTCTCTGTATGAGTGTTTGTGTGTGTCCATGTTTCTGGAAGTTTGTGTCTGTTCGTCTTTGTGTGCCTGCCTGTGTGTGTGACTGTCTATGTCTGCGCATATGGTTTCTGTGCGTGTCCACCTTGCGTCTCACTTTCTGTGTGTCTGGGTGTGTGTGTGTGTGTCTCAGTGTGCACATGCTTTGGAGAGGATTGATCAATCACTGTGACTGTTGATAAACTTAGAGCGTGTGTCCTGATATGGGCTTTCTCTCTCTCTCACACACACACACAAACACACACATACATACACACCTGTGGCTTTCCAGCCATCCTGCTGAGCTGCCAAGTCCAGGAGAAGGCTCATTTGATGGATGAGGGAACTGAGGTTCAGAAAGGCCCATGAGTCTGGGGCCAAGGAGGGGCTCAAATGCATCCAGCTGACTGTGGGGCCCCTTTCTATTCCCTCCACGGCTGGGGGAACCCCGTCGGTGACACAAACAGGAAACGTTCACGGAAATTGAGCCCTCAGGTGGCCTGGGGTGAGAGGAGGCCTGCCAGGGACCGACAGGGTGTGTGTTATGTGCACACGCGCATGCGTGGTGGTGGAGTGGGGCTGGGGGTCCGCATCAGGCCTCGGGGGCCTCCTGAGAACGTGGGAACCGGAGGCCAGAAGATAAGGCTGGGAACAGGAAGGGCGTCCGGGCAGGGGGCATGGCAGGGACAAAGGCCCAGCAGCAAGGGGCGGGCCAGGCCTGGGCAGAGCAACCATTAGACAAGCTCCGCCCCCATTTCACAGAAGCAGGTAAACTGAGGCTCGGACAGTTGAGCCCTCAGCTTGGAGGCGGCAGCTGGGGGACTCGGATCCAGGCTTGTCTGAGGCCAAAGTAATTAGGTGCAATTTAGGAAGACTGAGCAGGGCAGGCTGGGGAGAGGACAGAGGTTGAGTGGGAGAGGGGTTTGGTGACAGATGGAGGAGGCTGTGGCCGGGTGATGATGGGGGGGGTGGCCTGTCTCTTAGCAATCAAACATTCCACCCCTACGCCCTGCCCACATGACTACACCAGCCCTCCTGTGACTACACTACCCTCCTCTTCCCGGACAGCAGTGGACCCGGCCTCCTCACCCACCCAGCCCTGCCCAGTAGGCCCCACCCCCACCCCACTCAAGGGCAGCGCTGGCTTCCAAAAGCCGGGAGCCCAAGATGGGGATTTGGGGAACCCAGGACCCAGCCAAATTCCAGAACCCCTTCCCCTCGGCCGCTCAGAATCCAGATCTGGAGACCTTCAGGATTCTAGAACTGAGGGCTCCTTAGAATTCCAGAATCCTAGATTCTTAACATCCAAACCTTGGGCTGCAGAATTCTGGAATTCTCCAGCAGCAGGGAGGGCATCCTGGGCCCACACCTCTGATGAGGCCCAGAGAGGGCAATGGACAGAGTCCTCCAAAAGGCCACACAGCACAGCTTCTGGCCTTCCTGGCCAACATAGAAGGGGAATGGCCGTGCCAGTTCCCCTACCTGCCTCCCTGTGGAACTTGAGACAGCAGGTGTCACCTGAACCCATGGGGGGTAGGGGGGACTGGAAACCGCCGACTGTGGCCAGAAGAATTCACTGCCAGTTTCCAGCCTCCCCCAGGCCAAGGGCTCTCCACTTTGTGTCCCAGGCACTCAAGCACGAGATGGGAGGCAGAGGGGGCCATGAGCCCCAGCAGTGGTTGGTGGTCCACAGGTGCAGCCTGAGTCCATAGGAATGTTTGGAAACTGTGCAAACCGACTTGCGAGGGAGTGAGCCCCCGTCATGGGAGGCATCCAAGTGCAGGCCAAATCTGATACTGCAAAGAGCAAGCCCCTGCCCCGGAGTGTCCAGGCCAAGCTCACCAGCCACTTTCTGCCCCAGCTTTCCGGGCCTCAGTTTCCCCACTGAGGGCTTCATCCCTAGCCAGGCATCTGTGGCCTTGGCTCTCAGCCCCGGAGGGAAGCTGGAAACCCCTGTCGGGAGCTGGATAATTAATGAGGCTTGATAAGGACCAGCCGATCTGGGCCAAGGCGTCAGCTAACGAGACGGGGAGCAAGAATGACGGCCACAGCCACATGCTAGCATCTGTCCTTGGCCTCTGTGCTCCAGGCATCACCTCGGGTCCAGCATTAACTGAGCTCCTACTGTGTGCTGAGCCCCGAACAGGGAATCATTCCCACCATCACCCCCATTTCACAGGAAGGGAAACTGAGGCTCTGAGTCTTTGGTCAGTGAACAAAGCCAGGATTCCAATCCCGTCTGTTGAACTTTCTAGAAAAGCCCACTCCTTTCTTAAAGGAAGTTCCGGCAATTACGACCTCCACATCTACTTGGCAAGTTTCTTCAGCCCTTCCAGACATTTCTATGGAACTGGGTCTGAGTTAAGTTTTGGATCAGCTCTGGCCAGACTCCACTCCTCTCTGGACTTGGTGATGTGCCCTTTTGGGGAATTGGGAGCTGTTTCCTGAATGGTCTGGTTTTATTTTTAGTCCAATGTCATCTCATCTGGCCTCGATTGCGTCCCTATGGGTGGCAGCTAAACAGATGTCTCTTCAGTTTTCTCACCCTGCCTGACACAGGGTGAAAGGGTCCTCGTGCTGCCATATATATAACCCATCCCTGGGAACCCGGCGCCTCCTCGGACCTATTTTCCATTCCCAAAATGGACCTGGATTTCTGGGTTTATTTCTTATTACAAAAGCGATACCAACAAAATGGAAAGAAGGAGCCTATGCAATTCCAAAACATGTGAGGAAGGACATAGCTGTCCCCTCAGAACCCCCTGAAAATGCCTCCGCCCCCCACCCCAAGTGTGTACGTGAGAAATTGAATCCCATGAGGTGGCCCTTGGAGCCTATACAGGAAACCAGTGACCCTTGGTCAATGGCCAGCTGCCCTCCCTACACCAGACGCGTCCGAAGGTCAGAAGTTCTGTCCAGTGACAGTTAAGGCCAATGACCAGTGCCCAAGGCCTGGATGGGGGGCGGGAGGGTGGGGAACTGAGGCTGGGGGGGAAGACACGACTCGCCTGGGTTTACACAGTGCATGTCAGGTTTGACGTTCAAACCCAGGACTCCTCGGCCCTTCTCAGGAACCCAGAAAATATTTCCTGGTTGCCTCCAAGAGCTTCAGAGGAGAAACTATTCCCAGTCTGTGTCCTCGAGGGGCAGGTCTGGAGGGAGATGAAACTGGAGAGAGGAGGAGGAGTTGTAGTAATAATTTTCATGATGCTAATAATCCTCCCCTAGTGGGGAGTGAGGTAAGTCAGACAAAGCTTCCTCCGGTAGGGGATATTTGAGTTGGGTTTTGAAGGTTGTATAGGAGTTCACGAGCACCACTCGCTCTAAAACACAGAAGGAATCACCAGCAAACGCTCTTAATCCTCTCCCCCTCCCCGCCCCCGCCACCAGGTGTGCCTGAGCCAGTCTCAAGGCCTGCAGCCTCGGCCCAATGGGGTGGTGAGCGGCCCCCTGCTCTGCTCCGACGACGACGCCATGTGGACCAACAGCAGTTCCCTGGAGTCCTGCTTCCGGCCGACCAACATCACGCTGGAGGAGCGGCGCCTGATCGCCTCGCCCTGGTTCGCCGCCTCCTTCTGCCTGGTGGGCCTGGCCTCTAACCTGCTGGCCCTGGGCGTGCTGGCGGGGGCCCGACAGGGTGCCTCACACACCCGCTCCTCGTTCCTCAGTTTCCTCTGCGGCCTGGTGCTCACCGATTTCCTGGGGCTGCTGGTCACCGGCGCCATCGTGGTGTCCCAGCACGCCTCCCTGTTCGACTGGCGCGCCGCGGACCCCAGCTGCCGCCTCTGCCGCTTCATGGGCGTCGTCATGGTCTTCTTCGGCCTGTGCCCGCTGCTGCTGGGGGCCGCCATGGCCTCGGAGCGCTACCTGGGCATCACGCGGCCCTTCTCGCACCCGGCGGCCTCCTCGCGGCGCCGCGCCTGGGCCGTGGTGGGGCTGGTGTGGGTGGCCGCACTGGCGTTGGGCCTGCTGCCCCTGCTGGGCGTGGGCCGCTACACCGTGCAGTACCCGGGCTCCTGGTGCTTCCTCACGCTCGGCGCGGAGCCGGGCGACGTGGCCTTCGGCCTGCTGTTCGCGCTGCTCGGCAGCCTCTCGGTGGGCCTGTCCTTCCTGCTCAACACTGTCAGCGTGGCCACGCTGTGCCACGTCTACCACGGGCAGGAGGCCGCCCAGCAGCGCCCGCGGGACTGTGAGGTGGAGATGATGGTTCAGCTCATGGGCATCATGGTGGTGGCCAGTGTCTGCTGGATGCCACTGCTGGTGAGTCCGGGGACGGGGAGCTCACGAGGAAGGTGCAGACACCCCCAGTTCATGTGATCATCAGGGCCAGGGCAGAGGCCCAGGGAGAAACCCCAAGGTTCTGCCTGGGAGAGTAGAGGCGGGGGTGGAGGGGGGCACTGGAGCTGAGGCTTTGAAGGATGCATAGGAGTTTACCTACCAGACAACGGGAGGGCATTCCCTCCCTGAATCTCGGTCTCTTCTGGTTTTGGGGGTTGAAAGATGCCTGACTCTGCCCCCAGGGTGTCTGTGAGGATGAAATGAGATCATGTATTCATTTCTTTCCATAGTGAGCACTTTGTATGCTAGGTTCTATCCCAGCACTAGGGGTACAGCAAGAAACAAAATGGACAGAACTGCTTATGGAGCTCATAGACAGTGGGGAAGGCAGAAAATACACGCAGTAAACAAGCCAAGAAACAGGCAGATATCAGAAGGTGATAAGGGCTTGGACAAAGTGCATCAGAGAGTGTGGGATCTGCGGGGTGGTGGTGCTGCAGCTTTGAATGGGCAATCAGGGCTGGCCTTGCTGAGGAGGCAATATTTGAGCCAAGTTCTGCAGGAGGTGAAAGAGTGAACTGCGTGGAGATCGCAGGGAACGGCCTTCTGGTGGGAACAACCAGTGCAAAGGCCCTGAGGCAGGGCCAGGTCCGACAAGTTGGAAAAATAGTGAGGAGGCCCATGTGGCTGGAGTGGAGGGAGCGAGGAGAAAAGCAGGTGCAGGGAGAGCAGGATGGGGACAGGGCAGGTCGAGGGATGAGCAGTTCCCTGCACACACACTGGGGTCAGGGCTGCTACCCAGAGACAGTCTCTTCTAAATGCCCAGAACAGACTCTGTCTGCTCTAAACCAGGGGTTGGCAAACTTCGCCCAAAAAGGGCCAGGGAGTCAGTATCTTCAACTCTGGCCCTGCCCTTCCTTGTAGCCTGAAAACAGCCTGTAAATGCAGGCATGTAGCTGTGTGTCCATAAAACTCTACTTGTGGACACCAAGATGGGAATTTGGGCATGCATCACAAACATCCCATTTCTCTTTATTTCTTCCCAACTATTTAAAAACGTGCAAACATTCTTAGCTTGTGGGCTTTAGAGAAACACGTGGCAGGCTGGATCTCACCCACACCTGCCAGCCCTGGCTCCAAACTCTCCCATGGACCCCTATTACCGCAGAAAAAAAGGCCCACCGGCTCTCCCTCCAAACTCATTTGGGGAAACTCCTATCCACCCTCCAGTAATGTCTCCTGGGCCGGCTCAAGACCCAGCCTGGGCATCTCCCTTTATGGCTCTGCCCACCGGGCCCTGTAACCAACCTGCCCATCGGCCCACCTGGCCTGTGAGCCAATGAGGGCACTGCTGTGTCCCCAACGTCACCCAGGAGATACAAGAAGAAGTACACGTGGCAGACAGCGTGTCATAATAACAGAGACCGAATCTGTAATCTCACCTGCTCACGTGCATTTTTTTTAAACTTTTTTATTGAGTAATATATATGAAAAAGAAATTTAAAAAGCAACAGTTTTCAAAGCACTCTTCAACAAGTAGTTACAGGACAGATCCCAGAGTTTGTCATGGGCTGCCATACCATCCTCTCAGATTTTTCCTTCTAGCTGCTCCAGAATATAGGAGGCTAGAGGGCTTAAATATTTTTTAACATTGCAATCAACTTTCTTTCTTTTTTGTGTGAAAAATAACATATATGCAAAAAAGCAGTAAATTTCCAAGCACAGCACAACAATTAGTTGGAGAACAGATTTCAGATTTTGACATGGGTTACAATTTCACAATTTTAGGTTTTTACTTCTAGCTGTTCTAAGACACTGGAGACTAAAAGAGATATCAATTTAATGATTCAACATTCATATTCATTTGTTAAATCCTATCTTCTCTGTATAACTCCACAATCACCTTTGATCTTTCCATCCCTCTCTCTAGGGGTTTTTGGGCTATGGCCATTCTAAATTTTCCATATTGGAAGGGTCTGTCACTAATATGGGGTAGGGAGATGGAACTATTTGATGTTCTGGAGAGGCTGGGCCCTCTGCATTGCAGGACTTATCTGGTCCAGGGACCCATCTGGAGGTTGTAGGTTTCTGGAAAGATACGCTAATGCTTGGAACCCTTGTGGAATCTTATATATTGCCCTAGGTGTTCTTTAGGATTGGCTGGAATGGTCCTGGTTGGGGGTTGGCAGGTTATGACAGGTAGCAATGTCTACCTGAAGTTTGCATAAGAGCAACTTCCAGAGTAGCCTCTCAACTCAATTTGAACTCTCTCAGCCACTGATATTTTATTAGTTACACTTCTTTTCCCCCTTTTGGTCAGGATGGAATTGTTGATCCCACGGTCATGTGCATTAAGTTCTATTTCTCCCCTAGGACAGGGGCAGGGAAAGCTGGCTATTTTATGGGCACATCAAATGAGGCTCAGAGAGGCCAGGTAACCACCCCAAGGCCACACAGCATGGCAGCAACAGAGCCGATCCGCGGTTGCAGTGGGACCCGCAGGTGGCAGGGCTGGGACGCTGGCCTGGGCCCCCCAGCTGACTGCTCTGGCCTTTGGCAGGTCTTTATTGTGCAGACGGTGCTGCGGAACCCACCAGCCATGAGCTCGGCTGGCCAGCTGCCCCGGGCCATCGAGCAGCAGCTGCTCATCTACCTGCGTGTGGCCACTTGGAACCAAATCCTCGACCCCTGGGTGTACATCCTGTTTCGGCGAGCTGTGCTCCGGCGCCTCCACCCGCGCCTCAGTGCCCGGCCCAGGCCGCTCTCGCTGCGGCCCCAGCTCTCCCGGGGCTCCGTGTTGCAGTGAGATGTACAGTGGCAGGAGCATCTATGAAAGGACGGACGGACAGAGGGCCTCTGCCAACGCGGCCTCCGTTAAAGCCTCTGTGCGCGATTGGAGCACTGGGAGGGGCGCCAGGCTTCCGTGATAGGATTCTACACTATCTTCTTATCAGACTTGGGGGACCCCCAGTCCCCCCCCAATCCCCTTCTCCCTGTCCCCCCCACCCCCTACTGTGAGCTCCTCCCCAATCCCAGGAAGGAAGAAATTAGATTTGTAAGACTCAACGTGAAATCCTCAACTTGAAAGGATTTCCTTCCTCGTGCAATCTGGAATTCCCCAACCCTGGAATATAACCTGCCTCCTGGCGCTCGGGATTGACGCCGTGTCTTAGCTTCCCCGGCCACTCAAGCAGATCCCGTGAAACAGGTCAGCTTCCAGGGAATCAGTTCGCTCATGGTTTTTAAGGCCGAGACAATGTCCAGATCTAGGCGTCGTGAAGGCGACACTTTCTCCCCAAAGACGGGTGGTGTCCCAGGGCTGGCTGCCGGCTGCCGGCAACCCTGAGCTCGTCTGTCACCTGGCAAGGCCCAGGGACACCTCTCCTGGCCTCTTCCTTCCCTGCCGGGCTCTGTTTCAGTTTCTTGCTTCCTGGGGCTTCTCTCTCTCTCTCTCTCTCTGTCTGAATTTCATTGCACTTATAAAGGACTCCAGTAATCTTCCTCCATCCTAATAGAGGTGGGTCACACCTTAGCTGAAGAAGCCTCCTCAAAAGGTTCTCCTTACAGTGGGCCCACACTCACAGGAATGGGTTAGATTCAAGCATGTGTTTTTCTGGGGTCCTAGCTCCAAACCACCACCTGGGAAGGCTTTGAAACCCCCAAGGCTCTGTCTAAAAAAGGACTGAATGTGAATGGGGGGGACATTCCCAAACCCTCTTGCCAAAATGTATCTCTGTCCCAGCTTTATTGTTCTTTTGCCTCTGAAAGCTTTCATCTTTTCAAACTTTCATGCATCGGATTGCTACCCTACCACTCATTCCAGACGCGGGCCTGGGGGTGCTCGGGGGAAGGCCCGAGAGCATGAGGCTGGGCTGTAACCCTTCTCCCCACATCATTTATTGAGCATTTACTAAGCATTTTATAAGTTGGATCTCCTGGGTTCTATCGTCAAATCCATTTTGCAGTTGAGAAAAAGGGCAGGAGATAACCTGTGCGAGAGGGCAGAGGGGGACAGCGTCTGCTCGCTGCGCTCCAGGCGTGCTGCGGGGCCCTCAGAAGCTTATTGGGTACCAGTAGTTCATTCATTCAACAATATTTCAACAACCACCCCGCTCTCAGTACCTGGCTCAGAGTAGGGCCTCAATGATATTAGTTTGAATGGACGAAGGAGGGAGATTTTTTTGCGGGTGCATGCAGTGTTTCAGGAAGTGCCTGGTATACAGTAGGCGCTTAATAAGTGTGATCATGTTTCCACCAACCCCCGATGCCCCTCCTCACCGCCAAAAGATATGCCCAATTGCAAGGGTGGGAGCTGCCTTTATTTATCAGAAGCCCTCCAGGTACACAGGGAGTGAACTATTTCCCCCACCCCCTCACCCCCCACCCCCCCACCCCCTCCCTGTCTCCTGCTCCCCCTTTTTCCCTTCACAGACCTAAGATCACATTACACCTCCTGGAGCCAGACCTGAACGAAACTAAACCCCCTCCTTCCACCCTTCCTCCATCCCCGACCTCTGGCCACCCACCGGGAGAATGAAGTCACATCCAGCCTCAGGAGGGAGGGGTGGGGCGGGGTGGGGGGTGGACCCAGGCTTTGGCCAAAACTATGCCACACCCAAGTTAGGGTCCTCCCCTGGTGGAGAAGGAGCTCTGAGTCCTACGGCCCAGATCCTGGGTCTTCCACCCTGGAGGAGGGCACAGGCCCCTGAACTGGGGGCTCCAGGGGTTGGGGTTGTAGGATGGCCTGGGGAACAGGACTGGGGGTGACAGATATAGTGGGTGGGGTGGGCTTCTGGGGTCCCAGCTGGGGCTTGGGGGAAAGGGCTGGCTTCTGGGGGGCTGAGGGGGCCCGTGACTGCAGGGCCAGGTGGGAGGCTGGTGGCCTTCGGGCTGGGCCAGAGCTGGCCCACATTCCAGGTACCAGATCATGGGGCTCAGGCAGAGGCCAAGGGTCTTTGCTCGGGGCTGGAGTAAGAGCTCTGGATGGTGGGTCTGGGGGCTGAGTTTGGGCTGGGGAAGTGGAATCAGGCCAGGTTCTAGGGTTAAGGCCAGGGGTCTGGGAATGGAGTCCATTTCTAGGGCTGGACTGGATTCTTGAACTGGTTTGAGTTTTGGAGCTAAGTTGGGCTACAGAGCTGGGTTGAATTCTTGAACTGGTCTGAGTCCCGGAGCCAGACTGGGTCTTGCTGCTGAGCTGAATCTTGGAATTGAATTGAGATCTGGAGCTGAGGTGGGTTCCAGAACTAAGATGGACTCCAGAGCTGGGCTGGGTTTCAGAGCTAAGGTAGGTCCCAGGTCTCCTCTGGGTTCTGGAGCTAAGAGGGGCACCAGAGCTGGACTGGGTTCTGGGGCTGGGCTGAGTTTCAAAGCTTGTCTGCATTCCAGCGTCTGGCTGAATATCAGAGCTATCTTGGATTGTGGCCTGGAACTGGAATCCAGAACTTGGCAGGGTTTTAGAGAGAAGCTGAGTCCCAGAGGTTGGTTGAGGTCCTGGATGGGCTTGAATTCTGGAGCTGGGCCTGCTCTCAGAGTCAGACAGGGTTTTGGAGCCTAATTCTGTTGCCGTATTGGTCTGGGTCCCAAGACTAGAATGGATTCCGGAGTTTGGTTGGATCCTGGAACTCAGCTGGGTCTCAGCAACTGACTGAGTCTTGGAGCTAGGTAAGGTTTCAGGGTCAGTCTGGGTCCCTGAACTGGACTGTGTTCCAGAACTGAGCTGAGTTTTAGAGCTGGACTGAGGTCTAGACCTTGGCCAGGACTTGAAGTTGGTCTGAGTCCCAGAGCTTGACTGCATTCTAGAACTGGTCTGCATTTTGCAATGAGAGTGGGGCTCAGTGCCAAGCTGAGTTCTGGAGCCAGGCCTTGCTTCAGACATGGTTGGGGTTCCAGACCTGGTCTGAATTCTGGACATGGTCTTAGTCATAGTATTAGTCTGAGTTTGAGAGTTGGACTCAGTCTCAGAGCTGGACTCATCACTGGAGCTGGACTGGGTCCCAGGACAGGAGTGGGTACTTGAATGCAACTGTGTTTTAGAGAAGGGCTGGGATCTGGCTGTGGACTTGGTTGCAGAGTAGACTTGGGTTCCTGAGCTGGCCTCAGTTCTTGAATAAGGCTGGACTGGGAAGCTGTCTTTGGATCCTGAGCTGGCTTGGGTTCTGAAGCTAGGTTGTTTCTTGGATCTCACCTGGATTCCAGAATTAGCTGTTGTTCCTGAGCTGGACTGAGTCTCCATATACAGCTGTGCTATGGAGCTGTCTTGAATTCCAGAGATGGACTGAAGTTTATGGCAGGGCCCGGTCTTAGAGCTGGGCTGGGTTCCAGAACTAGGATTGAACTCAGAGCTTGGCTGGGTTTTAACATTTGTTTGGGTTCCAGAACTTGGCTTGATGTCAGAACCTGGCTGGAATCTAGGGATGAGCTTGGTCTCAGAGCTGGCCTGAGCTGTAGAGTGGAGCTTGGTCTCAGACTCAGAGCTAGACTTGCTCTCAGAGCTGAGGTGGATTCCAGAACTGGGCTTGGCCTCAGAACTGGGTTGGGTTCTAGAAATGAGCTGGCTCTCAGAGCTGGATTTGGTCTGAGAGCTGACCTGGATTTTAGAGCTGGGCTGGATTCTAGAACTGCACTGGGTCTGAGAGCTGAGCTGGGTTCTAGAGCTGGGCTGCCTCTCAGATCTGAGCTGGGATATAGAGCTGGATTGGGTCTCAGAGCTGAGCTGGATTCTAGAGCTTGGTTTGGTCTCAGAGCTGGGTTGGGTTCTAGAGCTTGGCTGGGCCTCAGAGGTGAGCTGGATTCTAGAGATGAGCTGGCTCTCAGAGCTGGGTTTAGTCTGAGAGCTGTCCTGGATTTTAGGACTGGGCTGGGTCTGAGAGCTGACCTGGATTCTGGAACTGGGTGGAGTCTGAGAACTGAACTGGGTTCTAGAGCTGGGCTGTGCCTCAGAACTGAGCTGGGTTCTAGAGCTGGGCTGGGTCTCAGAGCTAAGCTGGGTCTCAGAACTAACCTGGGTTCTAGAGCTGGGTTGGGTCTGAGAGGTGAGCTGGGTTCTAGAGATGGGCTGTGTTTCAAAACTGAACTGGGATCTAGAGCTGGGCTTGGTCTCAGAGCTGAGCCAAGTTCTAGAGCTGAATTGGGTTTCAGAGTTGACTTGGATTTTAGAGCTGGGCTGGATTCTAGAGCTGGACTGGGTCTCAGAGCTGAGCTGGGTATTGTAGCTGGGCTGGGTTCTAGAGCTGGACTGGGCCTGAGAGCTGAGCTGGGTTTTAAAGCTGGGCTGGGTCTCAGAACTGAGCTGGGTTCTACAGCTAGGCTTGGTATCAGAGCTGAGCTGGGTTCTAGAGGTTGGCTGGGCCTCAAAACTGAGCTGGGATCTAGAGCTGGGCTGGGTCTCAGAGCTGAGCTGGGTTTTAGAACTGAGATGGGTTTCAGAGCTGATCTGGGTCTGAGAGTTGACCTGGATTTTACAGCTGGGCTGAGTCTCAGAACTGAGCTGGGTTCTAGACCTGGGTTGGGTCTCAGAGCTGAGCTGGGTTCTAGAGCTTGGTTGGGTATCAGAGCTGAGCTGTGTTTCAGAGCTGAACTGAGTTTTAGAGCTGGGCTGATTCTCAGTGCTGAGCTGGGTTTTAGAACTGAGATGGGTTTCAGAGCTGAGCTGGGTCTGAGAGCTGACCTGGATTTTAGAGCTGGGCTGGGATCTAGAGCTGGATTGGGTCTCAAAGCTGAGCTGGGTTCTAGAGCAGGGCTTGGGTCCAGACCTAGATGTGGTCTTAAAGCTGGCCTGGCCTCTAGGGCATGGCTTGGTCTCAGTTCTGGGCTTGGTGTAGGTTCTAGAGCTGGGCTTAGCCTCGGGGCTATCCTGGGTTCTAGAGGATGGCTGGGTTTTAGAACTGGGCTGGGTTCTCACGCTGGGTTGAGTCTCAGAACCAGATTGAGTTTTAGAGATGAACTTGGCCTCGGAGCTGGACTGGATTCTGGAGCAGGACTGGGTCTCAGATGTGGGCTGGATTCTGAGGCAGGGCTGGGCTTCAGAAGCTGGCCGAGAGGGTTGGGGCAGGGCTGTGGGCTCCAGGCTGGGGCTATGCCCGCCTGTGGGACAAGCTAGCCACAGGCCTCCCTGGCTTCCCCGATGGCGGCCCACACCTCCACCACAAACTCGTCCGGGAAGGCAAACTCGCCCAAGACGGAGTCTAAACAGTGTGCAAATTCCTGGACGGTCATCGTCTTCTTGGCCGTCTCCACCATGGTGGAAGCTGCAGGTAGGGTGGAAAGGGAGGTGGTGAGGGTGCTCCCGGGACCCCAACTTCCCACCGAGACCCCTACCTCCTCCCTGCAGACTGCCCTCCCCCCCAGGGTCCACCCAGCTTACCCTGGCCCCTTACCCAGCTCTGGGTCCCGAATGCCCATGTAACTCTCCAGCAGGTCATCCACCTTCCGAGATGCCTCCTCTTCAAATTCACTGGGCTGGGGGAGTAGGGGAGCGGAGCAGGGAGTCAGAATCCTCTGATTCCTCCAGCCTGCCCCCCACCCCGGTCCCCCCATCCCTTAGATAAGAGCAGAGTACAGCAGCTGAGCTCCAGGTTCAAAAGCTCCTGAAGACCCCTCTCCCCTCCGCTTACCATCTCTTCTACTGTGGCAGCACCACCAGAACGAAGCCTCAGGGTCTCCCTTCCGCTGGCCATTTTGGCTTCCATGGGGCATTTGCTGCTCCTGCTCCTCTGCCCAATCATGTCTGGAGAAGGGGATGGGGGACATGTGTCCTGGATGCATCCACATTTTTGCAAACACTGGGAAGCCACCAGCTGAGCATTTCTAGAACCTCCTTAACCTTCAAAGTCCTCCTGATGCTCACGCGGTGAAGCCACAAAATCCCTGCTGGAGAATCCACACTTTCTGCCCCCAGGAAACTAGACCACATTTCCAGAAAGAGTCATTATCATAGAATGGGTCTAGAACCACCCATCCCAATCCTGTCTCATCCAGAATGGTTCCCCAAAAGTCCCTGCTCCTTTCAAAATGATTTTGCTGCAGAAGAGAGCTAGAGGGTATCTAGAGGGTAAATCTAGAAAAATCCTTGCTCTTTCCGCCTTTCAGGCGTGGCGCTCAGCGTTCCTTGCCACAATACAAGGCAGACCTCGAGGCTCATCTTCTCCCACTCTCCCTGGGAGCTTCCTCCAGCTGCATGGGGTCGCTTCTAGAACCTCTTGCTCTAGAATAGTGCTATTGAAAGGGCCAGTCCCTGGTGGGATAAGGAGCCTGTGTCAAGATATAAATCAACACATTGCTTCCTTCACTGAGAAAGTCACATGAAAAGAAGGAGAAGGAGGAGGAAAAGGCCAGCAGAGCTAAACAGGATTCTATGTACTCTAAAGCAGAGGTTCACAACTGAGGGAAATTTTACCCCTCTTCCCCCCACAGAGGATATTGGCAATGTCTGGAGAGTTTGGGTTGTTACAACTTGGGGGCTGAGGTCCTACTGGCTCTAAAGGTCCAGGAAAAAGATACTGTGATACCTCTGGTGTACAGGACAGCATCCACCAACCTCCGTCCCCCCTCACACACAACAAGGAATTATCTAGCACTAAATGTCAATCGTGCTAAGGTCGGGAAACCCTTGTTCCAGAACAAGCTTCTGGTTCTCAAGTCCACAGACCAGTGGCAGACTTCTCTTTGAAAAGCATCATTCTACAACTCACTTTGAAAACCACTGTCTAAAACCCACTTTCCAGGACCCCAAGGCAGTCTTTTAAAAGCTCCCAGCCAGGAAACCGAGTCAATGTGGACACTCCCTCTATCTTTCCCACTCTCCCAAAACCTTCACCCACCCACCATCGCCCCCCATCCCCAAACCCCAAACCCCAACTCCCAGCCAGGGCTTAGAACTCTAGAATAATCAAGAAACAACCTACCTGTTTCTGATAGAATGCCAGAAGCTCCCTGTCATGTCACCAGATGCATCTAGAACCTTCCATCCAGTCCCCTCCTTCCCCCTGCCCCCAGCACCCAGAGAACCCACTTTGGGAAGAGATGGCCCCCCTCCCGAACGTGGGCTGGTGTCCCCATTGGCTGCCCCCTGGACCCCAGGTGGCCCTCACCGAAGGCTCTCTTGGGCTGCACCAGGCGCAGCGTGAAGGGCTGTGATTTGGGCAATTCCCGCAGCATCTTGGCGACCTCGTAGTGGCGGCAGCCCACGATGGAGTGGTCATTGATGGCCTCGATGCTATCGCCAACGCACACCGCCTCGATGCGGTTGATGATGCTGCCTTCCTTGATCCTCTGCGGGAACCCACGGTCACTCACGGGGGAGGGGAGGGGGAGGGGGAGGGATGGGGAGGCGGCCCCAGCCAACCCCCCAGGCCCTGGAGACCCGGGAACGTGAGGCCCAAAGACACCCCCTTCCCGCCGCCGCCGGCACCTTGATGAAGGCGTAGCCCGCCCCGTTGTCGGTGATGGTGAGCCCCAGCGCATCCTCGGTCTTAGTCACTTCCACTTCCTTGGTCTCGCCACGCACGTGGGCGAAGATAAAGTCCTCCAACCCGATCTGGCCTCCCAAAAGTTTCTGCATGTCCACCTTGTGGCTGTTGAGGGTGCAGAACAAGATCTGTCCCGGGGGAAAGAGGGAGACCCCAGAATTAACCCCGGCGTCCGGCTCCACCCGCCTCCCCCACCCGCGCCCCCGCGTCCCACGTCGGTCCCGAACCATCCGCCTGATGCAGGCAGAAAAAGGACCCCATACTCTCCACTGGGTCCCAGAACTGGGTGGAAGGGAGAGGAGAGGAGGAGGCTGGAGGCCCAGAATCGAACCCCTCCTGCCCCCCACCCTGCACCCGCAGACTTCCGGGTTTAACCCTTGCGTGCCGGTGTACCGCAGACTCGATCTCCGCGGGTTCTGGGTGTGCCCGCACCCCCTAGGGACCGCGAGGCGCCCGAGCCCCGGCTGGGCAAACCCGGCGCGCAGCCCCGGCCCTGGATCCCCGAGGTTTTTCGCACTTAGGAGGCGGCTGCCTGGAACCCCCAGCCCCCGGGGGCGCCCTGGGGCGCCTCAGACGCGCTTCGCTGAGAGCTAGGATCCGATCCAGGCTGGGTGCGTGGAGTGGACGTTCCTGGAAGTTCTGGGAACCCACTCCCCCAGGGGCTGCTCACCTTTGGCGCAGGGAGAGGGTGAGGCATGGGAAGTCCCACGGATCTAAGACGTGCGTCTCCCCATCCGGGGAGCCGGGCTCCTCTCCCTAATCCTATCTGGGGATCCAGCCACACCACACCGCCTGGGTCCGCCAGGGTGGGCCTCGGGGCGCGGGATCCTCACCTCGGTGGGCGCGATCCCGAAGGCCTCTGCGATTTTGGCGTAGAGCTCGCGGACGTTGGTGAAGCCCTCGATCTTGCCCGTGGGGCTGCCGTGCGCCAGCTGCGTGCGGAAGATGAGGCGCGGGCGGGAGCGGGGGGCGGCGGGGGGCTCCGAGGGCGAGGGCGAGGGCGAGGGCGCGGGCGGGCGCGGGGCCTCGGCACCCGGGGCCTCGCGGGCCGCAGCGCTCTCCATGGCCAGAGAAGCTCGGCCACCCGCGCGCCGCAGCCGGATCCGCCGCTTCCTGCAGCCTACCCCTCCCCCGGGCGCGACAATCGAGCCGGCCGGGTAAGGGGATCCGGGAACCCGAGCCTCCCGGGAAGGCGACACCGCGGGGCGTGGAGTTGGGTAGGACCCAGGTGTCCGGGCCCAGCTAGGGCCAGCTGCGCCCTCCCTGGGGACCCACCGGGCGCTCCGCGGGGGCCTGAGCCGGCGGGCTTGGGAATAACAAGAATCACAAACAGCGACCGGAACTGAAAGTCCCGGAGCCTCACTCTGTGCTAGGCACACAGCTTTGCCGGCTGCTGGCCCATGGAATCCCAGCAACAACCCTGGAAGGTGGGAAAGGACAGTTGTCCTGGTAAAACCTGCACCAGACAAAGCTTTCCTGGATTTTGAACACTTCCAGGCAACCACAACTCGTTTCTAGGGGGGAAAAATCCAGGTCTTCCCTGCCACACACGTGGGCTCTGAGTGACCTGCCCTGTCCCCTCCCTGTCCTTCCCTCTTCCTGCTCTCCCCCTTGCTCCCTAGGTTCTGGTCACCTGGGCCTCCTCGCTGTTCCTCTAACAAGCCAGACACTGTCCTGCCTCAGGGCCTTTGCACAGGCTGCTTTCTCTGCCTGGAAAAGCTTTCTCCAGATCTCTGCAGGGTTCACTTCCTCACCTTCTTCATATCTTTGCCTCAATGTCACCCATTCTGTCCCTCCACCCCCATCTCACTGCCTTTATTTTTTTCCCTCTAGCACTTACTGCCATCTGACATCAGATCTTTTACTTACTTGTCTTGTCTCCATCCCCTCTAGAATGTCAATTCCGTGAGGGCAGGGACTTTGGACTCTTTTGTTCTCCTGCTATATCATGGAGTCCAATTATACAGCTCCAGGCCCACACAGGGCACTCGGAAGAATCTTTATGGAAGGAATGAATGAACCCCCATGTTAGAGGAGATGAAAGAGGCTGCCGCCACTGGGAGGTGTCTGCAGGAGTTCCCTGGGAGCCCACACTGGAGCCACCAAACTGGAGTAGCAAGATTTTTGGCCCAGTAAACAAGGTCGGTCCCGACCTGTGCTGGGATACAAGGGCCCGGGAGGGGCCTCCAGCTTCAGGGATCTCCCTGGAAGAATTTCAGAAACCAGATGTTGATGGAAAAGGCTTTGGATGATGTGATACAGTTTTTAAAACCTGGCAAACCTCATGCATGCTGCAACCTGAATGAAGTTTGAAGACCTCAGTCTCAGTGTAAGCAGCCAGACACTATTCTATGATCCCACTGAGATGAAATGTCCAGAATTGGCAAATCCACAGAGATAGAAAGCAGATTGATGGTTGCCTGGGGCTGGGGTCAGGGGGTCAAGGAGTGATTGATAGTAAGTGCGGGATTTCTGTTGGGGGAGGGGTGATGAGAATGTTCTAGAACTAGATAGAGGTGGTGGTTGCACAACCTTGGAAATGTACTGACTCCGAACTGTAAAATGGCTATGCAGGTCAATTTTAGGTTATGTGCATCTTGCCATAATAAAAAGAATCATCTCTTCCCCAAGATCACTTCACCCAGGGTTCGAACCTGGCTCAGGAGCCCCAACTGAAGGACAGTTGCAGTGGCCAACCCTAATCCTATGGCTGAGCTGAGCCCACAAAACACAGCCTTCAGGTGACTTACTCTGTGACCTTGGACAGGTTTGGGCCTCAGTTTCCCCACCTGACAAATGGGAGCAGCCCATGCTTTGAGGATCTCAGCGGTCAGAGAGCAAGGGCAGGCCTGGGACCCCTAGCAGGGGCATTGTGGGGAGCCCTGGGTGCATCATCTACCCCCTGCCCCCCCCAAAAGTAAACACACTTGCAAGTTTGAGATTCAAATTTCACTTGTTTTTATTTCAAAAGTGTGGCTCAAGCAGTGGCTGAAGAGACAGCCTCCACGAGAACCCCTTTGCTTGCCAAGGTCGGGGGGCAGGTCAGTACCAGCCTCCCCCCACCCCGGGATACAGGAATGGGAGGGCAGGGACAAAAGGGACCAGCCAGTGCGGCCCCGCCCCATGCAGGTGGGAATAGATCACTACAGTGTGTCCCACCACCTGGTTGGCCCCATGTCACACTGTCAACTCATAGGTGTCACCCTGTGTAGGGGGGGTGACTGCAAGCCACTTTGCATCGACATGTGTGTGCCCACCTCCACCCCACCAGGAGGACAGGCTGCTGCTGTGGGTCCCTGCGAGCCCTGGGGCCCATGGCCATGTATGTGGGGTGTCTGTGCTTGCCCCCCCCCCCCCCCGTAGTGTGTGCCCTGCCCCCTGGGCCCCCATTTGCTGTGGTCCTGGCTTCTGTATGTCCAGAATGTGGTGGGTATTTTTTTTTTCTGGGATGCTGGGGAGATTAGAAGCCTAAACGGAGGCTGTAGAAATTTCACTGGGTGGGGTCAGCAGCCCCCAACATGCAGGGCCGGGTCTGGCCCCAAAGGGTGGACACGCCCCCGCCAAGCCTCATCCGATGGGGGTGGGGGGAGGAGGGCCGTGACTGGAGCTTGATTTTCTTCGGGTCCACAGGGTGTCTAGCACCCTCACAGATGTTCACTGTGACAGGAGAGAGAAGAGGGGGTGCCTGAGCTGGGGGAGGGGGCGGGGGCTGTGTCCATCAACTCTTCAGTACCCACCCCAGAGGCCACATCCCTCAACTCCACCAAACAGACCCCGGGGTGGGAAGCCTAGGCTGCTGGCTCCAGACCTGGGCGGCTGGGACCCACCCAGAAAACCCCAGGCCCGTGCCACCTGGTACCCTGCCAGGTGGGCGCCCCACGCAGCCGGGCACAAGAAGCCCATTAGCCTTCTAGGTCCAACACAGCTCCCCGTGGGTGGGAGGAAGCGGCCCCGCCGGGCGCGCACCTGGCGACCTGGGCCAGGATCTCCTTGATGCGTACAAGCAGCTTCTCGTGCTGGGCGGGGTCTCGCTCGATGGCGCCGTGCAGCCGGGCCATGTAGAAGTCCAGGGTGCTGAGCGTGGGCGTCTCACCCGTGCCTGCGGGGGGGAGGAGCGAGGTGAGGGGGGATCAGAGGGCGCCGGTCCGCCCAGGCGGGGGCCCGAGGAGAGGCGCCAGAGACGGGGTAGGGGGAGTGCGGAGGGCTGAACGCGGGCGGGGCCAGCGGGGTCCGTCCAAGGTCAGCCGAGGGGCGGGCGGCGTGCGGAGAGGGGTGCTAGTCGGGGGTCGGATGGGGACCGGCTCGCCGAGGGCGGGGCTGGGAGCCGGTGGGCGGGGCGCGAAGTGCGCCTGGGCGGGGCTAGTGAGCGGACTAAAGGGCCTGGAAAGAATGAGGCAGCCGAGGGGCGGGAGGCGTGGGAGGGGCGTGGTCAGACGGGCTGGGACAAAGTGAGGGCGCCGGGCGGGGGCCAGCGCACCCGGCACGGGCAGCGAGGCGAAGCTGGCGGTGAGCGCCTGGCGCACGGCCTGCAGCTGCTGCTGCAACGCCAGCGTCCGCCGCTCCTCCAGTGCCAGCTCCTGCTCCAGGCGCTCGCGCGCGCTGCTCATGCTCTGCGTGTGCCGCTGCAGCACTGCGTTCTGCTCCTCGAAGGCCACGTTCATCTTCCGCAGGCGCCGCAGCTCCGCCTCCCGCGCTACAAGGGGAACCGCGCTCAGAGCCGCCCCCCCCCCCCCCGCCGGGCCTCCCACCCCCCCCCTGCTCCCTTCGGCGCCCCACCTCGGCTCCCAGGGCTCGGGCCGGGGCGGGGTACCCGGGGCGGCGCTCACCTTTGTTTTGATCCAGGAACTCTTCGGTGAAGATGGGGACGTCAAAGGTGGAGAAGCCGTCGCATTCCCCACCCTGAAGCAAGGGGGCAAGGTTTGGGGGGGCCAGGCAAACCCCTTTCAGGGGCCGTGGTCTCTTCGGGCCACGCTGGGACGGAATCCGTTGAATATTCCTTTTTGTGGCCGACCCCACTGCATGGGGGATGTGGGCGGGACGGGGTGACCGACTCACTTCCTCCTGCAGTCTCCCGCAGCCATCCAGCTCCTAAAACCCTCCCACCCTTTCTTCCCCGGGAGTGACGGGCGCCCCCCAAGGCCCTGCCCAGTTGGGGCGGGGATGGGGTGGGGTGGAGTAAGGGAGCCTCACCCTATGTCCATTCAAGAGGGTGTTCATAAGCCCGGAGCCCGAATCCTCTGGCGGAGGGGGAGAGAGGAAGGTATGATCAGCCCCGTACATCTCCCCAGCTGTGCTCCATCCGCCCACCCTCACCCCCTCCTCTTCCTTCCCTTTCCCCCTAGATCCGTTCCCCCTCATTCTGGCTCACGCCCCCCACCACAGCCCTGTAAGGTCCTAGCTGCCTGATTTGTCTCTTCTCACGCCGGACTGTGAGCCTCTGGGAATCACCGCTGTGTCCCCAGGGCCTGCAGCGGCGCCTCCCCACCTTTCTTGATCTTCTTTTCCTGGATCTTCTCAGTACACATCTTGTAGGCTTCCGACTGCTGGTAGGCCCTCAGCTCCTTCATGTACTGCTGCTTCTCCCGCTCGGCCTCGTCCAGGTACCGCTGTTCAGCAGCAGGACACGGCTTAGCCCGGCCCAGAGATAGGGGAGGCCTGGAAGGCCGGGACCCTCTTCATCGCTGGGCTCTCTCTGCACTCTCTCCTGTGCTGAACCCTCCATAGCTCTACTGCCCCACCAGCGACAAAATCCCTCCTCAGCCTGCTGCTGGAGGCAGCTCTGAGCTCCTCGCGCTCACGTTCCGACCTCTAAACTCCCACCTCCACAAACCATCCTTCTCTGCACGCTTCCATTTCTGATCTGTTAAGATCCCACTTGGAGGATGCAAACTGGAGGGTTTTTTTTTTCTTGTGGCGGGTCCTTGATGCGTTTGCAGTTATTTAATTAATTCGCTGCATTTGAAGCTAGAAGGTTTCACTTAAAAATCCAGCTTTCACCTGCACTTCCTTAAACACGTGGTGGTTATGCTTGAGGTCCATCCCTGCTACTGCTTCTCCCTCTTCCAAGAAGCAGAGCAAGGCTCACAGTGCTCAACTCTACAGGTAGAAGGAAGGCCCTTCCCCGCTGAGCCTTTGAGGCATGTTGGAAGGGGATGGTGAGGGGGGTCAGGGGTCCGGCCTTCGCCCGTTGCGGTCCCCACCTGCTTCTCCGACGGCTGCAGCTTGCTCCACTCGGCGCCCAGCATCTTGGTGATCTCGGGGAAGGGCAGGTCCGGGTGGCGGGTGCGGATCTGCTCCCGCCGCTCATTCAGGAAGCGCACGTAGCCCGTGACCGGGGCCTTGGGCCCATTCGGCAGAATCTTCTTCCGCTTCTTGCCCTTGGGCCAGCCGCGCTTCTTCACCGGCTGCAGAGGCAGACCACGCCGTTGGGCGGGGCCTGGAGGGCTGGGGCGGGGCTTTGGGCGTGGTGGGCGTGGTCGAATCGGTAGGCCGAACCCAGAAGGGCTGGAGGTATGGCCATGTCGGGGGTCAGGACCCGGAGGGGCTCATCCGGGACCTGCCCAGGGCTGAGGAGGCCAGAGGAACTGGGGAGGGGCCTAGCTTCAGCCCTGTGGGCGTGGCCTGTCATATGGGCGTGGCCTTTCTCTGGAGGACGGGCCCATAGCACCATGGGAAGGTGACTCTGGGGGGGGTGCCTTCAGCACCCGCGATGGGCGGGGCCTCACGCCTAGAGCGTAGGCGTGGTATCTTCGTGGGGCGGGAAATCAGGGCTGTGGGGGGAAGCCGCAACGATTCAGGTCCAGGCTTGGGGTAGGACCCCAGGCCTCTTCCCACCCATCCACCGGGCGGGGATATCTCACCTCCTCCTCGTGGGACCCCTTCTCGCCGGTCCGCGGGCCCTCGCCACGCTCCTGCTTGACGGCCACCACGAAGCCCCCATGCTGGCTCGGGGCCTTGCCGCCCACCGGCCTGGAGTCACAGGACACCGGGGTCAGCCCCCGCCAGAACCTTCCCTTCCCACGCCCCCGCGTCTCAGACAGTGTCAGCTGAGTTGGGAGCGAGGCCCTCAGTGCCGGGTAGCGGGGTCTGAGGGCTCAAGACCCCGCCGTCGGGACAGGAACATTTGGAGGCACAATGGGTGGGGGAGAGTTTGGGGGTCCTGGGTGGGGGAAGGAGAGGTTGAAGCCGTAAGGACCCAGACGCGGGGTGCCTGAGCTGGGGAGGAAGTGTAGCTCCTGGGGGCGGGATGGAAGCGGGGGTCGACGGGCTCCGACAGCGCGTGCCGGGGGACTCCAGGGGAGGGGTGATCGGGCCGGGGGGGGAGGGGAGGAGACGTCGCACTCACGCGGCGGTCGCGCCGGGCTGCTTGGGGCCGTGGGACATAGCCGCTCCTGGCCGGACCTGAAACGCGGACGCGCGAGGGGGCCGGAGGTGAGGGGCGCCCGAGCGCCCCTAAAGCGGATCCCGGCTGTACCCCCCGGGGTGTTGCCCGGGAACGCCAGGTCCAGGGCGCCTGGAGGTGGCCGGATTCGGGGCGGGGGAGCCTCGAGGGCGGGCGCCCCAGGGATCCTTTGTTGGGCGGCCGCGCCCCGGGAAGCCTGGGTCCGTTCCCCACCCCCCTCCCGGGAGGCGCCCCACCCCGCGACCTCGGGCCCCCAGCCACCCCGGCTCCTGCCGGGATCCCGAGTTCGGCGACTGTTTTCACCTCCAAAGAAACTTTCCCGGACCTCTCGGCTGCTGCGACGCTCCAACCAACCGCCCGAGCCCCGCCCCTGCAGGCCGCCCCGCCCCTCCCCGCCCATGGCATGCTAATAAGGACCTCGGCGGCCGGCCGGATTGGGCGCGGTCTGGCTCTAAGGCGTGGTCATGCAGATGAAGGGTGGTGCGCAGGTCGGCGATTGGCTGGATGGCCGCTGCGCCGCGGGAGAAGAGGGAGGGAAGGCTACGGGCCGTGCGTCAAGTTCGGCTGCGCTCGGTCGCTCTCGGAACTAATCAGAGGCGCTCGGTGTGCTGGGCCGGGCGGGAGGCCTCGCCCGGGTGGAGCCTCTTAAAGGGCCAGTAGGTGAGGCGCGGGCTCCTCCTCCTGGTTTTAAGGCTAGACTCCCCGCCCCAGCTGGATCAAGGCGCCGGCGCATCTGGTTGGGCCCCCGCTCCTGTTGCCATGGGGACGGGATAGGTTGCTAAGGAAGGAGTAAAGGGGTTTCCCTGCCCTCCTACGAAACCTGCCTATTCTCCCTGCGTTGAGCCCCTGACGCCCGCTCTGAACCCGGGGCTTTTCTGGGTTCAGGAGCCGCTCTACCCCAGGGACCCCTGCCTTCCCTCCTGGGGAAATGATGGACATTGCACGAGGTCCAGGAAAGCTGTCTGAGTCAGCCTAGGGCTGGACTCAGCGGCTGACCCGAAAGCACTTCCTAAAAGATGGTGGGAGGGGAAGGTTGTGAGTCCTAGACGGAGGGTCAGGAGGCTGCTCTGGGCTGCTTCTCGGCTGGGGGCTGCCCAAGCTCCCAGGGACCTTTGCTGGCTTTTTCCTCTAGTGGGATGCCAGTTTCCCCAGATCCCTGCCTGGCTCACTTCACCTCCTTCGAATCTTTGCTCAAATGGCATCTCCACGGAGAGATCTGCCCCAGCGTGTACCCCCTCCCTGTACCTGAGTTTTGTGTGTGTGTGTGTTTTTCTCCATAAATCTGCCTGTTTGGTCCATTGCTTTATTTTCAGCATCTAGAATGGTGGCCATACTAGCTCAATACGTGTGGCTGAATATGCATATGGATGAATGAATGAAGCTGTCCATTTCTAAGAGTGGGGTGTAAATTGTTTCGGTTATCAGTCTGGCAGTTCCTCAAACGGTTAAAGGAATTTGCCCTATAACCCAGCAATTCCATTCTAGATATAGAAGCAAGAGGATTGAAAACATGTCCTTGCAAAGACTCGTACCCAAGCAGTCATAGCTAAAAAATGGAAACAGCCCAAACATCCCTCCACTGATGAATGAATGAACAAAATCCACGCAATAGAATATTATTCAGCCATAAAAAAGGAACGAAGCACTGATTCATGTAACAACATGGACCAACCTTGAAAACTTCATGCTAAGTGAAAAGAAGCCAGTCCCAAAAGGCCACGTGTTGTAAGATTCCATTTATATGAAATATCCAGAATGAGCAAAGAGAGAGAAAGTAGATTGGTGTTTGCTTAGATCTGGGGGGTTGAGGGGAAATCGGGAGACAGCTAATGGGCCCTGGGTTTCTTTTGGGGGTGATGAAAATGTTCTGAAATTAGATTGGGTGATGGTTGCACAAGTCTGTGAATATACTCCACTGTATACTTTAAGAGAGGGAATTCTGAGTTTGTATCTCAGTAAACCTATTAATTCTTTTTGTCCTAAGGCAGTCCAGGCTGAGGAAAATGGGCCTGCACTGCAATCCATACAGACCGCAATAGAGCTAAATCAGTTGGGATTATCCCCCATGCCTCCTGGCTTTCTACTCAGTTAAAAACAATCTAGGTGAGTCTTTCCTTGGGACGTCCCTGCCTCTTTGATTTTGATTGACAAGGCTGGTGTTGCCATAGAAACTGACATCCCACCCGCAAAGTACCACTCACCTCTGCCCCCACCCCAAGTCCATGTTTTCAGATCTAGTCTGGGCCCCCAGGGCTTCAAACTCACCCTCCTCCCCTGGGGGACACGAGTGCACCTGTCCTGATCCCCCCAGATCTTGTTTTCCTCCACGTCTGGGCTCTTAGGGTTTCTGCAAGGCCTGGCCACCCACTTTCCCAGCTGGAATGTTTATTCCAAAACTAGGTAGCACTTCCGTACCCCACCTGGGGCCATTTTGAACAGCGAAATGGAATCACCTGCAAAAAGCACAAAAATGCAAAGACTATGGCACTGGATATATTGTGCAAAGGACACTCGTTTCCAGTTTGGGAGCTGAAGAAAGAAGACAGAGGGAGCGTCACCTTGTTTGATGTCTGCTAGGAATGTCAACATCCAGCGACTCGCTTTTTTTTGTCCTGCTCTGCACATGTCCGGGAAAGACTGTGAAAGCTCTGCAAGCACTGATTTTGGAGGTTACAGATACATTTAAGTAAATAGGCAAATTTAAAAAATATGGAATCCATAAATCGATGAGAATCAACTGCATATAAATATGTACACATAGATGTGTGTGTGTGTATTCTTACGAAAGGTGTGAGGTCATGTTTTGCAAGCTTCAACCTGAAATCTTCTTCTTTCACCCAGTAGCAGGTCTCCAGGTATCCTTATATGTTAGGCATGCAGCACTACCACATTTTTTTTTAGCATTTTTTGTTGTTATACAAATACAGCATATATACAAAGCAGAGAAAGAAAAAGAATAATTTTCAAAGCACACGTCAACAAGCAGTTAAAATACAGATCCCAGTGTTTGTCATGGGCTACCATTCCACCATCAAGTTTTTCCTTCTAGCTGCTCCAAAACACCGGAGGTTAGAAAGAATATTAATAGAGTGATTCTGCAGTCATATTCGTTTGTTAAATCCTATTTTCTCTATTATACTTCCTCCTTCTCCTTTGATCCCTCTCTCAATCTATAGGGACCTTTGGGCAATGCCTGTTCTGACTTTTCCATGTTGAGAAGGGGTGTCGACACTAAGAGACAGGGAGATATAATTAGTTGATAATCTTGGAGAGGCTGGTCCCTCCAGGTTTCAGGATCGTATCTGATCTAGGAACCCTCCAGGAATTACAGGTTCCAGAAAAGCAAACTTAATGCATGAAATGTTTATAGAGTCTCGGTTTGAGACTAGATGTTCTTAAGAGTGAACAGGAGTGATTTGTTGTTGCTGTTGTTGTTTATTTTTGTTTTTTATTTTATTTTTTAAATATCAAAAAAAACCAAACACAAACATTCCTATTTTGATCATTCCGTTCCACATATATCATCAGTAATTCACAATATCATCACATAGTTGCATATTCATCATCATGATCATTTCTTGAAACATTTGCATCTATTCAGAAAAAGAAATAAAATGAAAACAGAAAAAAGAAATTATACATACCATACCCCTTACACCTCCCTTTCATTGATCACTAGCATTTCAAATTAAATTTATTTTAACATTTGTTCCCCCTTTTATTTATTTTTAATCCATATGTTTTACCCATCTGTCCATAAGGTAGATAAAAGGAGCATCAGACACAAGGTTTTCACAATCACACAGTCACATTGTGAAAGCTATATCATTATACAATCATCCTCAAGAAACATGGCTACTGGAACACAGCTCTACATTTTCAGGCAGTTCCCTCAAGCCTCTCCATTACATCTTGACTAACAAGGTGGTATCTACTTAATACGTAAGAATAACCTCCAGGATAACCTCTCGACTCTGTTTGGAATCTCTCAGCCATTGACACTTAGTCTCATTTCACTCTTCCCCCTTTTGGTGGAGAAGGTTTTCTCAATCCCTTGATGCTGAGTCTCAGCTCGTTCTAGGATTTCTGTCCCACATTGACAGGAAGGTCCACACCCAACAGGAGTGATTTTGATTGGGGTTTAGCAAACCATGGCAATTAGCACCATCTAACTGAAGCTTGCATGAAAGTAGCTTTCAGAAGAGCCTTTCAACTCCATTTCTTCTCTCTTGACCCCTGATGCATTGTTGATCCCATGGTGCCAGGGCCAGGCTCAACCCTGGGTGTCCATCCCACATTGCCAGGGAGACTTTCACCCATGAATGTCAAATTCCACGTAGTGGGGGAGGTAATGATTTTCCTCAGTTGGGCTTAGTGAGAGAGAGGCTGCATCTGAATAACAAAAAAGAGGTTTCCTGGAAGCAACTCTTAGACCCTCATGTGTAGACTCCGAGTTTTAGTTTCCTCTCTGTAAAGTGGGATAATTTCTGTAAGGATCTAAGGAGTGATAGTCATGCTTACTGCTCAGAAGAGGGTCTGGCTACAGCTGGTCCCAGAAAAAGTGGCAGCTGGTACTATCCGTAAAGAATCAAATGCCCTCTACGGAGAATTCTCTAGTGGAAGGAAGGTCATCCTGGGGGCTATTCTGCCCCCCAGCCCCTGACCCCTGACCCTGCCACTTGGCAATGTCTAGGGACATTTTTGGTTGTCACGACTCAGGGGTGCTCCTGGTATTGAGTGAGTGGGGGCCAGCAATGCTGCTCAACATCCCACAGTGCATGGGGTGGCCCCCACCACAGAGAACATTCTGGTCCCCAGTGGCAGCCATGCCAAGGTGGGAAACCCTGGTCTAGAGGCTAAGAAATGTCTTTATCTGCCTGATCTCCCTCAGCCTGCCTGTAACTCAATGAGCTAGGGCTACTCTCACTCCGTTTTACAGCAAGGGAAACTGAGTCTTAGTGACTTTCCCAAGGTTGTCTTATTTGACCTTGGCCACTGATCCCCCACCCACCCCCAGCCTCCCAAGACACCCTTAGATCTGTCAGAGCCTCAAAATCCCACCTGGGCCCAGATCAGGGAAGTACTATTACCCCTAGTGATCCACTAGGAAAATTTTTCTTCCTGTCCCTGTGACCCTGAGCTCTGCTGGTCTACAAGTTTTAGCTCCACCAGGAGAAACGACAATGATTCCATTGAACTGGAATCTAAGACTGCCACCTGGTCACTTTGGGCTATTCATGCCCCTGGATCAACAAGCCAAGAAGGGGACTGCATTATTGGCTGGGGTGATTGACCCTGACTATCAGGGGGAAATTGGACTGCAATTACACAATGGTGGTAAAGAAGAGTTTTCTTGGAATATGGGGGATCCCCTAGAGCGTCTTTTGGTACTACCATGCCCTGTGATTGAAATCAATGGAAAACTGCAACAATGCAATCCAGGCAGGACTACTAATGGCTCTGAAACTTCAGGAATGAAGGTTTGGGTCACCCCACCAGGCAAAGAACCACGGCCAGCTGAAGTGCTTGCTGAGGGTAAAGGGAACATGGAATGGGTAGTGGAAGAAGGTAGTGATAAATATGAACTACGACCATGTCATCAGTTACAGAAATGAGGACTGTAATGCTGTTTTGTTCATGTTATACTATTTAAGTTGTAAGATATCAAGTTTAAGAATGAATATTACCCAAGGACTTGCACTGTATTCTGGAGAGATTTAATGTGTTTCCAGTTATATGCAGGACAGTTGAGTATTGTTAGGTGAAAGAAAACAAATGTGTTTTATTTAGAAATTAGGTATGGTTTAAGGTGGTATGTATAGCTGCCAAGTTGACAAGGGGTGGACTGTCATGGTCAGGTTCATGTGTCAACTTGGCCAAGTGGTGGTACCTGTTTGTCTGGTTGGGCAAGTGCTGGCCTGTCTGTTGCGATGAGGACATTTCATACAATTAAATCATGATCACGTCAGCTGCATCCACAGCTGATTCCATTTGTCATCAGCCAAGGGGAGTGTCTTCTGCAATGAGTGATGCTTAATCTAATCACCAGAAGCCTTTTAAGGAGGATTCAGAAGAGACAGGCTCTCTTCCTGCTTCGGCTGGCGAGCCTCTCCTGTGGAGTTTGTCCAGACCCTCCATCCGAGTCATCGGCTTCACAGCCTGCCCTGCAGATTTTGGAATCTATGTTCTCATGGTTACGTGAGACACTTTTATAAATGTTATATTTGAGAGTGTTTCCTGTTGATTTTGTTTCTCTAGAGAACCCTAACTAATACAGAAGTGCAAAGCAAACCTTGGTGGCTGACCCCCCTCTGTGGGTGGACTGAGGCCAGCAGAACATCCGATCTCTGGCCAGGGGAGAGGGGACACGAGTCCAGCGTGGAGACTAGCTGGGGACTCTTTGGCAGATATCACAGGTTATCAGATTCTCACCTGCCCCCACCCCACCCCCCTAAAAAAAAAAGAAAAAAAGGAGGAAAAATGTGCACAGGTGGTTCAGTGGTTGAATACTGTACTGGTTTGAAAGGAAGTATGCCCCCCTAAGAAAAGCCATGTTTTAATATAAATCCCATTTCTTAAAGGTAGAATAATCCCTATTCAATACTGTATATTTGAAACTGTAATGAGATCATCTCCCTGGTTGATGTGATTTAGTTAAGAATGGTTGTTAAACTGCATTAGGGGATGACATGTCTCCACCCATTTGAGTGGGTTTTGATTAGTTTCTGAAGTCCTATAAAAGAGGAAACATTTTGGAGAATGAGAGATTCAGAGAGATTGAGAGAGAGCAGAGAATGCTGCAGCATCATGAAGCAGAGAGTCCACCAGCCAGTGACCTTTAGAGATGAAGAAAGAAAACGCCTCCTGGGGAGCTTCATGAAATAGGAAGCCAGGAGAGAAAGCTAGCAGATGACACTGTATTCGCCATGTGCCCTTCCAGCCGAGAGAGAAGCCCTGACTGTGTTCGCCATGTGCCTTCTCACTTGAGAGAGAAACCCTGAACTTCATTGGCCTTCTTGAACCAAGGTATCTTTCCCTGGATGCCTTTGATTGGACATTTCTATGGACTTGTTTTAATTGGGACATTTTCTTGGCCTTAGAACTGTAAACCAGCAACTCATTAAATTCCCCTTTTAAAAAGCCATTCCGTTTCTGGTATATTGCATTCCAGCAGCTAGCACACTAGAACAAATACTCAGCTATAATGCAGGAGATCCAGGTTCAATTCCTGGTCCATGCCCCCCCCCCCCCCCAAAAAAAAGAGGATCTCGCCTGGCCCCCAGCCTGTCTGTCTGTGCAGCTGGTGTACCCTGCAGGCTGAACATTTGTCTCTCCTTCCCTAGCATCCCTCATCCTGCAGGACCCTTCTCCCATCCTCACCCTGAATCCAACCCCCCTCTCATTTGAGGCCTTTACCCTGTCCACCAGTTTCCCCAACCGGGGTGGCTGAGGTCTGTGCCTGGAATAATCCATTTTTCCCAGGTTGGGCTTTTTATCTGACCACGCCCTGCCTCTTCTCGAAATCCCACCATAACTCCCCAGTTACCTTGCGGTCAAGTCCGGCTCTTGACTTGCCCATCAGTCTCCCTTCTTCCTGAGTCCTCCAGCCCCAGCGCTGAGCACCTCGAACTGGGGGGCGGGGGAAGGGGAAAGTGGCGGGGGGGGGGACCCACTCTGAGTCCCCTTGCAGACTCGAAGCTTCAGAAGGAGGCTCCTGATGCCATGCTGTATGAGGTCAGACCCGATGAATGAATGAATGACATCTCAGAGGGATTGGGCCACAGGGTCAGGAGCAGCCGCGTTCCTTCTTTCACCACAGGTCAAGGTTAAGAAACATCAGCCATGCAAACACCCTCCACCTCCATCTGGCCTGAGGGGCAGTCAGGCATGTCCCAGGGATTCCTGACCCATAAAGAAGGCCGAATAAAAGGACAAAAGGGTGGACACAGCCACCTTGTTCCAGCATATTCCAGCAGAGGTCACCGAGAGCTGAGTTCACATTCTGCTTCTGCTTCTCTCTAGCTGCGTGCTCTCTGGGAAGAAGCCTGTATCTGAGCCTGAGTTTCTCATCTGTAAAATGGGAAGGCAGTGGTGTAAGATCTCTTGAGGATGTGTGTGGTGGGGGAGGGGGATGGCTTAGGATATTCTTTTTAAAGCCATCTCTCATTGCCCTGGGAGGAATGCAAAAAAGGGCATGCCCTCCAGGGAGGAAAGAATTGAGGTTCTTATCTGTCCCTATCTGCTTATCTCCCTCCAGTGGTCTGGCTGCTTATCTCCCTCCACCACGATTCTCCAGCCATTTTTCAGGTTCCTTTTCAGAAAAGAGCCCTCATTGATGTGGGTGGTCAGCCTCAGGTGGGGCAATGTGGGGCTATATAAGCCTGGGGTCCCTGTTGTGTTTCCTGATTTGATTTCCTTCTTTGCTTCTAATGCTCTGCCTACTTTTCTACCATTCAATCAGTTTATTGAGCTCCTACTATGTGCCAGGCGTTGATCAAGACAGACCTGTTCCTTGCCTTCACTGGGCTTCTAGTCTGATGGGGGAGACGGAACTTACCCAGAACGGTGGGGTGAGGAGTGGGGGAAGCCCAGGATGCCGTGGGAAGTAGAGTAACCTTTGATGGGAGATGAGGGGCTCAAGAGAAGCTTTCTGGAAGAGAATGTTAAGAGCCAACACTTAGGAAACGTTTTCTGGACATTATGCCCATTCTAGAGCTGGGGAAACGAAGGCCCTAAGAAGTTAGAACACTTGTCCCAGGGGAAAGGTGGATCTGAGCCCCATCACTTGGCTCCAGAGTGTCAAGATTTTTCTTTTTATTGTTGTTTTTTAAAAATATTTTTATTGCAATATCTTTATGCACCATACAGTCCATCCAACGTATACAATCAATGGCTCACAATATCATCACATAGTTGCGTATTCATTACCACGATCATTTTTAGAATATTTGCAGCACTCGCCAGAAAAAGAAATAAAAAGATAAAAGAAGGGTGGGCCACGGTGGCTCAGCAGGCAAGAATGCTTCCCTGCCATGCCAGAGGACCCGGGTTTGATTCCCGGTGCCTGCCCATGTGAAAAACAAACAAACAAAAAGATAAAAGAAAAACCCATACATCCCATGCCTCTTACCCCTTCCTTTCATTGACCACTATTATTTCAATCTACCCAATTATTTTTTTTTACCCCTTATCCCCCCCATTATTTATTTATTTATTTATTTGGGGGTGCATGGCCCAGGAATCGAACCCGGGTCTCCTGCATGGAAGGCTGGCATTCTAAGACTGAACCACCCGGCACCCATTGTCCCGATTTTTTACAAATCTGTCCATACCCTGCATAAAGAGCATCAGACACAAGGTTTTCACAATCACACGATCACATTGTAAAAGCTCTATCATTATACAATCATCTTCAAGAAACAAGGCTACCGGAACACAGTTCTACAGTTTCAGGCACTTCCCTCCAGCCACTCCAATACACCATAAACTAATAAAAAGGTGATATCTATATAATGCATAAAAATAATCTCCAGGATAACCTCTCAACTCTGTTTGAAATCCCCTATTTTGTCTTATTTTTCTGTTCCCCTTTTTGGTCAAGACGGTTTTCTCAATCCTACAGTGCTGGGTCCCGGCTCATCCGGGTGATTCAGGCCCCACGCTGCCAGGGAGAGCCTCACCCCTAGGGGAATCACGTCCCACGCAGCAGAGTGTCAAGTTTCAAGCCACTGCTGGAGAAAGGCGTGGAAGCGCGTGAGGCCCACGTCAGGCCGCTTAAAGGAACTTGAAACGGCCTGGGTCTGGTCCGGGAATGACAGCGGAAGGAGCGTGGGGAGAAGTCAGAATTCTTGGCGCCTGGTCACGTGCCCTGACTCACTGGACGTCCTCGGGGAACCCGTTCGCCCTCTCTGGGTGGGTTTCTGTCTGGGCAAAGCGAGTCAACCTTGGCTCCGCCCCTTGGGGGTGGCGCAACCCACGTGGGGCGCTTGGCAAGGTCCGAGCTCATTAAATGCGGACTGGTGTTATTATGGTAATGATAATGATCGCTATTATAATCGTTAGTAATTAAGTAATTAGCACTAATTCGGCCTTTACGCGTGGGTGCGGATCCCTCTGGGCATCTCGCTGCCCAGGATGAGTTTGGACTCAGGTCCCCGACCCTCGCCCGCAACCCATCCCATCCTTCCTGGCCCGCATTAGTCCCCATAACGCTGCGGGCGGCGCCGGCCTGGGGACAAGGGGTCTGGGCAGGGGCGTCCCTTGCGTCGCCCCCTCCCTCCCCACCACCCCGCCTGAGACTCGAGTCCGGGGTTCTTCAAGCCCCACCTTCAGGTGCCGGGCGCTAGGACCGCGCGGCCCCGGGTGGGCGAACTGACGCGGAGGCGGGGCTAATCCCGCGCCCTCCGTATTGAGGGTTGGCTGGCGGCCGCCGACGCGGGGCTGCGATTGGCGGAGGCGGCTGCCGCTCCCCGGCATATCCCCCGCCGCCCCGCCCGTACCGCGCTCTCCAGGTCCCCACTCCCCACCCACCCCGTACCC
Source organism: Tamandua tetradactyla (assembly GCF_023851605.1). Taxonomy (NCBI): domain Eukaryota; kingdom Metazoa; phylum Chordata; class Mammalia; order Pilosa; family Myrmecophagidae; genus Tamandua; species Tamandua tetradactyla. Next base: position 78,922,723 of record NC_135337.1, read on the forward strand.
GGCTCAGCCCGCTAAGAGGCTGCGGCCGCCACGGCGGGTTGGGGAGGAGAACCCGAGGGCGCAGAGCCCGGGCCGGGCGCGGACGGTTCTCGAGGTGCTCGGCAGGCCGCGGGGGTCTCCTGGGTGGCTGGGTGGGGCGGTTCCTGCCGACTGGCCGGGGCTCGGAACCATGGGTCCGGGTCCCCCCGCGGGCGGATCGGGGGCGCCCCGGCGGGGCCTGTCCCTGGCGGCGCGGCTCAGCTACGCCGTGGGCCATTTCCTCAACGACCTGTGCGCCTCCATGTGGTTCACCTACCTGCTGCTCTACCTGCACTCGGTGCGCGCCTACAGCTCACGCGGCGCCGGCCTGCTGCTCCTGCTCGGCCAGGTCGCCGACGGGCTCTGCACGCCCCTCGTGGGCTACGAGGCCGACCGCGCCGCCGGCCGCTGCGCCCGCTGCGGGCCCCGCAAATCCTGGCACCTGGTCGGTAAGCCCGCGCTTGCCCGGCGGCCCTCGGTCGGCCTGGCCCCCCCGGGGGCCTCAACCTCCCCCGTCTGTCTGCCCAGATGACCTGAGCCTCCCCCATCTGTCTGGCTGTCCACCCCATGGTTTGAACCTCCCCTGTCTGGCTGACCACCCAGCACCCTCCGTCTGTTTGCTTCTCCTCTCTGTCTGTCTGCCCAGATGACCTGAGCCTCCCCATCTGTCTGTCTGTCTGTCTGCCTCATAGCCTGAACCCGGTCTGTCTGAATGCCCAGCACTGCCTCTCATTCCCATCCCTGATCCTCCACCATCTTTCAATCTGACCTCTCAGTACCCTCTATGTCTGTCCACCCTATGGTCCCAGCCTCCTCCTTCTGGCTGTCCCCTGTGTGTCCGACCTCCCAGTGCCCCTCCCTTGTGCCTTATGGCTGCTATCTGACCCGCAGACCCCTGCCATCTGTCTATGACACCCCCCCACCAGTGCCCCTTCCCTTTGTTTGTCTGTCTGCCCTCCTCCGGGTGCACTCTGATTGTCCTTGTCAGTCTGTCCGGCCTGGTGTAACCTCCTAGAGTGGCCCCCAGAAACTCTGTCTGAGTGACTGTCAGACTGCTTAAAGCCCCGTCTATCTGTCTATCCATCCCCCCAGAGCACCCTCCTCCATCCTCTCCCTGAACTGGGGCAACCTGGCGCTTGGGGCGGGGAGCACCCTGGGAAGCCGAGGAGGAGGGGTGCTGGGTGGGAGGGCGACCCAGATCGGCCAGCCAACCGGGGAGGGTGAGGGGGGGTCCTCAGGCCCGGTTCAGGGGGCACCCTCTGAGCTGGGGGAGTCGCCCTGACTCTAGGACTGTTGGTGAGGGCTGGGGCTCCCGGCCCTCCTGCACCGATAAGGCTGCAGGGCTTGCCGCTCAGCGCCCCCTCTCCCCACCCAGACCTGGGCCTCCAGATTAGCCCCTGGAGCTCTCCCTGCCATTCTTTCCCAGGCAGGCGTGCACGCCGGCCACCTCCTGGCCTCTGCACCCGGCTGGTATTCCAGGAGGGATGGCCAGGAATTCTGCCTACTCCTCGGAATTCTGGGCAGCCGCTTTCTGGAAGCCAGTAGGGGCCGCCAGGTGCCTCCTTGCCCTCAGGAGCAAGGAGCAAGGACCAAGGAACAGGGGCGTGGCCTGGGGCCTCCTGAGAGCTGTTTTGCAAAATACCACCTGAGAGGCTGTGGGCGCACGGTTGGACTGTGACCCGGGGGCTGAAGTTTTAGGATTCTTGGGAGCAGGGACTTCTGCGTCACTTTAGGGTGTGGCAGGGGGCTTAGACTTGGGCTCAGTTACTTTAGAGTTGTCCTTTCTTGGGTGATGTGGGGCTTAGTTGCTAAGCCAAGCTTGGAGTCTCTGATGCAGCTTTATTCATGGTAGTTGGGTAAAGTCCTTGACAGACAATCAGACATGGTGATCTCCAAGCAGGGTGGATGAAAGAGGCAGGGGGCGGGGGGTGGGGAGGGAGAGGACCCCTCAGAGAAGATGGAGCCAGCCTCAGGAAAGATCCTGGCTGTGCAAAGGTCCTGAGGCCTGTTGCCAGCTTGCAGCCTCCAGGTCCGACCCCGCAGCCCCTTTCAGGCTTAGCCATCTGCCCCAGCCTGGACCCCACAGAGACAGTCTGAGGTCCCTGGTGGGGATGGGACATTTTTGTAAATGAAGAACTGAAGGTTTGTGTTTATGCAAAGGAAGCCTGGAGGTCCCCTGTCTGGGCACATGGGGAGGCCATGGAGTTAGTGGGGAGAGGAGGCTGGTGGCTCCTCCTGCTACCTGATGAGGTTATTAGAGGGGGAAGTCCACTCCCATGCTGGCGCCCACTTCTCTATTTTACCCCTGAGTCTGTGTGTGGTGGTGATGGGTAGTCATTGTTTCCCTTAATAAGCCCTCTAGATTCCCCCTTTGTTCTGTTCTGTTCTGAGAACAGATACTCAGAGAATACCTGGCCTTCAGAGCCCCAGAGATAACTCCTTCAGAAAGAAGCAACAGATCCCTGGCAGGGAGGTCTCCCTGGGTGGTGGTGGTGGTGGGGGACGGTGGACAAGGAGGGGCATTAGCTTCAGGGTCTTGAAGGATAAGTAGGAGTGTGCCTGTGAGGCTAAGTATTCCAGATAGCCTCTAGAAACAGCTTGTGCAAAGGTGTGAAATACCATGACTTTGAGGAGAAGTAGAAAGTCTTAATCCTTTCACCAACCCTAGGAAGCAGGTACTTTTTAAATCTCCATTTCCTGGAAACAGAGGCCCAGAGAGGCCAAGTCATTTGTCCAAGTTCCCCTAGCCAGGCGACCTGGCCCTAAAACTGGCTAACCAGGCCCAGGCAGGGCTGCCTGGAGTCCATGGCTTCAGCTCAGTCCTGGGATGGCCTCCGTGCCACCAGAATCCCCTCCCATGGCCCCTCCCCGCCCACCAACTTCCGGCCAGCAGTTCCAGGGAACAGCCAGGGAGTTTTGGTTTCATTTCCCAGTTCTGGACCTCCAGGGGTGGCTCCAGGGTGTGAGGGTGATGTCAACTCTGGAGCCTGGAGGGAGGAAGTTCCTCTGCCCATCCCAGGGCAGGGCCCCCTCCAGCAGCTCCAGCATGGTTGGGGAAAGGGTGCAGGGGCCCACAGGCTGGCTTCTCCACTCTAAAGTTCCCTCACCGGGCCTCAGTTTCCTCCTCTGGAATGCAGGGATGACCACACTCATGCCTCAAGGCTATGAACGGAGGTCCCTGATGCTATTCACTCATTCAAAAGATATCCACAAGCCAGGCTCTTTTCTCACTGCCACTCCCACAGAGCCCACAGTCCGGAGGGGGAGCCAGGCAGGAAATAAGCCAGCAAACAGGCAACAGAACTTCCTGCCTGTACTCAGCCAAGAAAGCAGTTGGGGAGGTCTTCTTGGAGGAGGTGACATTTGAGCTGAACCCTGAGGGATGAAAAGGAGTCAGCTGCTAAGATGAGGGAGGAGGCATTCCAGGCACAGGTCACCACCCTGCAGTTGAAGGAACTGGGAGGAGGCCCTTATGGCTGGAGGGGAGGGAGGGGACAGACCAGTTCAGCTGGGCCCATCCTTTGGGGAGATTTCATTCCTTCTGAGGTGTTGAGTTTTTTCCTAAGTCCATGCATGGAGCAGCCTGGCACACAGGGTCTGGGTAAACAGCAGTCCCTGTTTTCTGGCTTCTATTCCCAGGGACTGCAGTGTCCCCAGGGAGAGACAGGCTCCTTATGAACTCCCATGGCAGGCAGGGTCTGGCTCAGCTGCATCCAGGCCTCCTGGTGACCCCAGATGGGTCCCCTACTCAATAATGGCCGGTTGGTGTTCAAGCTGGGGAGGAAAGAGCCGCTTCCCCCATGGGTGAGGGACAAAGGGGAAGTTGTGGTGGGCACGTCTCAGGGAGATCCCAGAGGGCCCTTTCAGCCTACTGTGCGAGTTCAGGTCACAAAGGGGGTGACCCTGGGCAGGTGTAGGGGGGGCCTCGTTCTAGTCCTTTATGTCTCACCTGGCCAGAGGGGTGCCAGCCTGCTCTGTGCTTCAGTTTCCCCACAGTACAAGGGAAGATATACCGAAGAACCCTAGACTGTTCTATGGAGGCCTGACCCCTCTGTCCTTTTTGGCTGTGTAACCTCCCAGAACTCACTGAGCCTCAATTTCCCCATTTGTCACCTGGGCCATAAACCTGGGGACCACAGGCCTGCTGAACCCCTGACCATGTGACATTGGGAGGGTCTCCAGTCCCTTCTGTGCCTTGGTTTCTCCCTACCTTGTCACACCCTGGGAGTCCTGGGCTTCTGAATCCCCCACCCCCACCTATCATGTGACTTGGGAGAGTCTCCAGTCCTTTCTGTGCCTCAGTTTCCTCCCACCTTGTCACACAGCTGGCATGGGAAAGCTGGGTCCCTGGACCTGTACCCCAAGATGAGACCTTGTCTTCCTGCCCACAGGCACCATCTGTGTCCTGCTCTCCTTCCCCTTCATCTTCAGCCCCTGCCTGGGCTGCGGGGCCACCACCCCCGAGTGGGCCGCCCTGCTTTACTACGGCCCCTTTGTTGTGATTTTCCAGTTTGGCTGGGCTGCCACGCAGATTGCCCACCTCAGCCTCATTCCCGAGCTCATCACCAACGACCACGAGAAGGTGGAGCTCACAGCTCTCAGGTACCACCCCTGTGGGGCAGGTGGGACCAGGGGACACTGGCTCGCCCATCTGTTAAATGTGTATTCATCAGCTATTGTGTAACAAATGACCACAAAATTGGCAGCTTAAAACAGCACACATTTATCAGCTCATCACTTCTGTGGTTCAGGGATCAGTGCACAGAGTACCCAAATTAGCTGGGACCTCTGCTTCGGGGTCTGTCACGAGTATCAGCTAGAGCTGGGTGTCATCTGAGTCCTGAGGTCTTTTCCACACTCCTGCCGTTGGTGGCCAAACTTGTTTCTTTGTACCTGTAGAACCCTCTGTGTCCAGCTCAGGGAAGGCCTGTGCCCTTTTTCCAAAAGACCACCTGCTTAGGTCAGGCCCACCCAGCATAATTGCCCTTTGGATGTGAACTCAGAGTCGGACTGATTAGGCCCCTTAATTACATGCTAAATCCCTCTGCCTTTGCCACACAACATCACCTAATTGTGGGAATGACAGCCTATCATATTCAGGGTCCCCACCCGTAGTGGGAGGGGATAATGTTATATAGGATGGGCAGGGCTGGGGCAGAAGTCTGAGTCTGTCTTAGACTTGTGCCTGCCACATGTAGGGATGGCTGGAGCTTACAGTCAGCTCAACTGGGGTCCTAAAGGAGTTTATTCTGGATAGAACAAAAAAGGGAGAACATCTCTCTGGCGTTTGCTGTGTGCCTGGCCCCATTCTAGCCCCTTGACACTGAATTACCTCCTTGAACCCTCACACGCCCTGCGGCAGGTAGAAACTGTTCTTATCCCCTCTCAACAGAGGAAAGAGTGGACCAGGGAGGCTGTCAGTGCCCAGAGCGGGTCCCTGTGGGAATCACATAAGGGAACAGGGAGGAGGTTCCAGGCAGAGGGAACAGCAGGTGCAAAGGTGGCCGGGGCGGGGGGAGCTCAGACCAGGGTCAGGCTCACAGTAGGTGCTCAATAGCTGCATGTTCGTCTCACCATTCTAACGGCCTCCTCATCGAGGGCCCTCCTGCCCTGCTCTACATCAGCCTGTGGCCCCCACCCTGCCCATCCTGGCTTCTTCCCCACCTTACCCCTGAGTTCCCCATTCTGCCCCTGAGAGGCGCAGGCAGCAACGGCAGGGATTGCTCAACACCCAGGGCCCCCAAGGGCCCCGGCTGATGGGGGACACTATGCCGAGGCCAGGCCCTAGGGCTGGCACTTCACTCCATCTTCTCTGTAACTTTTGGAGGAAGCATTGACCTATCTTACAGAAAGGGAAACTGAGTCCTGGTGCGCTCCAGAGACTCCCCCCCCCGCCCCCGCTTCTGACCAAACCCTTGGAAGAATGGCACCCCAGGGCTGCAGGCAAGAGCAGACTTGATTTTATACCACGAGCTCAAGTCCAGGATCTGGGAACCAAGAAGTCTAGATCTCTGAGCATCTCGGGGTATCAGATGCCTGGGTCCCAGTTTCTGCTTGGTCCTGCCTCACTGGGTCCCTGGGCACATGGGAGTCAAGATGTAATGGCAGGTTGGAACTGGAAATTGCCGGGTCGTGTGCAGGCCGGGGAAACTGAGGCCAGCAGGGGGGGCTTCCCTGGGGCCCCCCAGCATGGCGTTAGCTGAAATTGCCCATCCGCCAGCGATCCCCTGCACACCCCAGGCGGCTGGGGACTGTGGCTGCCTGGGGAGGAAGTGGGTCTGCGGTTCTTGGGGCCGCCATGCCGAGGCCTCCCCTTGCTTGCCAGGTACGCCTTCACCGTGGTAGCCAACATCACCGTCTATGGCGCAGCCTGGCTCCTGCTCCGCCTGCAGGGCTCCTCACCCACGGAGCCCACCCAGGGTGTCAGTGACCAGCTGGGGGCCCAAGATGTGCCCGTGTTCCGGGTGAGCTGGGGCCTGGGGTGGGATGGGTGGGACACCCCACCCAGGGCTTGGGCTATGAGAGCCACTGCTGACCCTTTTACTTTCCTGCTGGGCCCCCCAGAACCTCTCTCTCCTGGTGGTGGGCATCGGAGCCGTCTTCTCGCTGCTGTTCCACCTGGGCACCAGGGAAGGGCGCCGGCCGCAGCCCCAGGAGCCAGATGAATACAGCCCTCTGTTGACCCCCGCCCAGCCTTTGCTGCTCTGGAAACACTGGCTGTGGGAACCAGCCTTCTATCAGGTGTGCTGGGGGCTGTTCGCTATGCACTGCTGCAGCAGGAGCAAGCAGAACTGCTTCTCCATTCCACAGCCAGGGCAGACATCACTAATCCATCGCTGCTGTCCTCTGCCTGACCATCCAGGCAGTCGCTACTAATGGATCAGGAACATTGCCTGCTTGGCCCAGCTGCTCGCCTAGGCCCCTCCAGTGCCCCCTGCTGGCGAGAGCCAGGAAGGGTCCGACCTCCAACCCAGAGCCTCTGCTTGACGTTCCCCTGTCTGATCCCTGTCTGTCCGTCCACAGGTGGGGCTGCTGTACATGAGCACGCGGCTCATCGTCAACCTGTCCCAGACCTACATAGCCATGTACCTCACCTACTCCCTCCACTTGCCCAAGGTGAGATGGGCGGGACCGGGGCTAGGAAGCAGAGGTAGGAGCCCCGGGACTGAGATGCCAGCTTTTCCCAACAGATGTTCATCGCGACCATTCCCCTGGTGATGTACATCAGCGGTTTCTTTTCCTCTTTCCTCATGAAGCCCATCAACAAATGCATCGGGAGAAACGTGAGTCGGGGGCAGGGGCAAGGGTGGGGAGTGGTCAGGGGCCCCGGTGGGGCTGGGGATTCCACACCCAGGTGATTCTAGGCCATGCAGTCCTCGTCCTAATTCCAAGAATTCCAGAATCCTAACTTTTGGCACCTTGGAGCTGCAACACTCTGGAACTTTCTGCAGTGCTTGACATATTCAGTCATGGCCATTAGGGGAGACTTGTGTGGTTACTGAGCCCTTGTAATGTGGTCAGATGGCCCGAGGAGTTGAATTCTTTCATGTTATTTCCTTTGAACAGATTTGTGCATGGTTTTAAGTGACTGCACGTGACCAGTGGGCAAAGCTCTTAGAACCTCTGGGTCCCAGAATCCCTCAGATCAGAGCTGGGGTCAGGAGGACCCTTAGGGAACATCCTTCTGTTCTTCTCTACCACCTCCCCTTTGCTGGGGGGGGGGAAGGGAGGGAGGAGACCAGAGAGGGCAAGCAGTGGCTCACGGGCACCCAGCGCCATGCCTGATGCCAGGTGTGGTCTCCTCTGCAGCTTACCTACTTCATGGGCCTGCTGGTGGTCCTGGCGTTCGCGGCCTGGGTGGCGCTGGCGGACCAGCTGGGCGTAGCCGTGTACGTGGCGGCCATACTGCTGGGCACGGGTTGTGCCACCATCCTCGTCACCTCGCTGGCCATGACGGCCGATCTCATTGGCCCCCACACGGTAGGGCAGGGCCAGGGTGGAGACGAGGGCCTGGGCTGGGGCGGGGGGTGTCACTCAGGTTTCCCGTGTTCCCCCCAGCACAGCGGAGCCTTCGTGTATGGTGCCATGAGCTTCTCAGATAAGGTGGCCAACGGGCTGGCTGTCATGGCCATCCAGAGCCTGCACCCCTGCCCGTGAGTGCTGTTTGTTTGCTAGTCCATTCATTCGTTCATTCATTCATTCATTCATTTTTACCAAGTGCCTACTGTTTGCCAGGCAGTGTTATAGGGGCTGGGGATTTAGCTCGCTGTCCAACTGGCGGTGGCTTCAGGAGACCTGGTCACGCCTTACCTTGGGGACGCTCCATTTATTCAATCAGCACTGAATCTATGTCCCCAGCCAGTTGCTGGAGACACAGAATCCAAATGTATCGGGATGAATTGAAGTAGGCAGGCTCAGAGGGCAGCCGGAACGGGCTTGAGGTGGGGGTGGAGGGCGGGGGACCCTATAGCTGAGAACCCACAGAACTCAGGCCCAGCGACTCAGGACTCCAGACCCAGACTGCGGGATTCTAGACCACACAGTCTTCGCCATATAGAATCCTAGGATCTGGGATCCAAGGCAGACCTGGCCCTCGGAACTCATGGAGCTGGGGAGGCTTTGGCCATATTAATAACCACTTCTGGGGGCCTGAACAGGTCAGGGAGGTCACGGAGGGCTTCCCTGAGGAGGTGACATTGAGCAGAGACCTGGATAATGTCTAGGCAAATGGGGAGGAGCAGCCCGTGCAAAGGTCCTGGGGTAGGATGGGCCTGGTGAGTTGGAGGAATACTAGGAGGCCCCTGTGGCTGGAGTGGAGGGGGCAAGGGGGGAGAGCAGGAGGAGGGGAGGACAGGGAGGGGACAGGGCAGGGCATGCAGGGGTTGGTGGGAGCCATGGAGGGCTGTGGGCAGAGGGACAGGCCCTGACCCGGGGGCTCACAGGAGGACAAACGGAGGCGAGCAAGGAGCTGGGGACCAGGCAGGAGCGATGGCCTGGGTTGGGGAGGAAAGGGCTGGGTTGGAGATGGAACTTGCAGGAAAAGCCCTCAGGACCGGCTCAAGTCTTGGATGTGGGAGGGGAAAGGGGAGAGACGGCAAGGGTGATTCCTGGATCTTTGCACCATCCGGACTGTCCTCAGCTGAGTCGGGGGTAGCGAGAGGTCCAGGCTGGCTGTGGGGTCTCTCCAGGGGTCCCCTGAGCCACCTCCCCCCTCCGTCCCCTCAGTTCAGACCTCTGCTGTGGCGCCTGCGTGGGGTTCTACCACTGGGTGATGGTGGCCGTGACAGGGGGCGTGGGCATGGCTGCCACCCTGTTCCTGTGCAGCCTTCTCCTCTGGCCCATCCGCCTGCGCAGCTGTGAGTAGCACCCCTTCTCCACCCTGGGGGTCGGGGGTGGGAGCTGAGCCTGGCCCTCCCCTCTGTGACCCCCTCTTCCCACTTCTCTCTTGGCAGGGGACCCTGCGGCTCACACCTGAGACCGCCCCAACTGCTGCCTCTGTGCAGATGCCACCGCGTGCCTGTGAACTTCAGCGTTGGGCCCAGAGGCCCCCATCATAGTGTTCCCCCAGGGGTGGGGACACCCTGGGGGAACCTCCAGTGTTTGGGGAAGCCCCGAGCCCCACTCCTGACTCTTGGGGTACCCCTCTCCCTGGATCTTAGGGGGGCAGAGGGGGCAAAGGGCCCCAGATGGGCCTCTCTGGAGTTCACCCCTTGCTTCCAGCCTGCCTCCCTGGGGGATGGCGTTGGCATGACCCTGTCAGGAGACCAGACCCGGGCCCCGTGGTCCCAAGGTGCCTTTGGGGTGCAGTGGGCCTGGCCTTGGCAGGTGTCCGGGTCCCTGCACTTGGGGACTCTGCACTCGGGGACTCTACGGTAGCCCCTGCCTGCTGGGCTCCCACCTCTGTCCCATCCCTTGGGTTGCCTGAGAATTGCTTAGCAGCTCTCTTTATTTGGGGGCCTAGCCGCCCTGCACCCCAGACCTCCCCCAACATGGCTGGATGCTCTGGGGGCCAGGGGAATGAGAGCCAGGCCGGGAGCAGGACGAAGCTGTGAGGATTGAGCAGGGGGCCGGGAAGCCAGGCGCCCCCCACCCCCCCGAAGTCAGTGGACCGGCGTGTAGACAGGCAGGGGCTGCCGGCCTGCTGAGGGGCAGGAGCTCAGCAGCGCCCACTGCCGGCGGTCGTGGGCTGTGTAGCGCGGGCGCTGGGGTGCCGACAGGTGGGGCACGTAATCGGTCACTGGCGAGGGTGGCTGCACCCCAAATCTGTTCCTGTTGAGGGCTGCAGGGCCAGGGTTTGGGGGTGGGTGGGAGTCACTGTGGGCCCCAGCCCCACCCCCACTCCCTGGTCCCGGGCTGGCAAGGGGTTCAGTCCCCCCGAGGGGTGGGTTTGGGGGGTGGGGGTCCTCGTCGGCCTGGCTTTCCGAAGGAGGGGCCCAGCCCGTCCCCCGGGCTCCCAGCCTCCACCCCGGGGTGTCCCTGGGCCCCCAGCCTCACCGTACTCCTTCCCCCGGGTGGGGCTATCTTTCCAGAGCGTGCTCCCCCACCCGGTGCTGGGGCTCAGGTACTGGGCAGGGACGACAGGGTCGTACCAGGCTGTCTCCCGCAGGTGCAGGGTGTAGGCTGGGGGTGGTGGGGGGGAGGGACGAGGTCATCTGGGCTCCCGTGCCCCTCCCCCCAGATGCCAAAGGCCCGGCGGTTTTGGGGGGCGGCCCTGGGCCCAGCGCTCACCGGGGGGCAGGCTGCACTGACGGTGGCCATGGCAGGTGCTCCAGTGGACGTAGGCTTCGCGGCAGGGCCTGTCTGGGGCCCTTGGCAGTGTGAACCAGGCGTCGTGGGAGTCCACGTTGGTCAGGCCCGTGTACCACGGTTGGCTGGCCGCGTGGCGCCCCATGGGCGTGTACTTCCAGCGCGTTGCCTGCTTGATGGTTGGCGCCCAGCGGGGCCCCTCCAGGGACAGGTAGTCATCACTAGGGACGGGGGCAGGCAGAGGTGAGCCCGCGGCCAGCCCCTGCTCCTCCCCGGGCCTCAGCTTGCCCGTCTCTGAAATAGGCACATGCCACTTTTGTGATGCCAGAGTGGGGATGTGCCAGGACTGGTCCACGGTGCGGGAAGGGTGACCAGCGGGAGCTCTGTGTGGGGCCGCCTCTTGCCCCTGTCCTCGAGCACTGGACGTTCCCTCCACCCTTCTGGCTGACCCCACATCCCAAGTCCCCACTGGATCTTCCATCTTTAAGCTTTTTGTCTCCCCCCAGGAAATGCCAGTGAGGGGAGGGTATCCAGGCTTCCTGTAAGACCTGCAGGCCCCTCCTCCAGGAAGTCCCCCTGCCCTGCCCCAGGCCTGGAGGTGCAGCAGAGGGGAAGTGGTCTTCCACTGGGGCCTGGGCTGGGCTTGGGGACAGAGTGTGGGACCCAGGTGTCATCCACTGGTCACCAGGGGCTGGCCGAGCGTCCCCAGAGCACGTGTTTAAGGGGGAAACTGCAAGCCTGTTCGGGGAATTGCATTGGGTATGGGGTGGGTTGAGGGACAGAGGTAAAGGTCACCAAGGCTGCAGTGCAGGGGGAAGTGGAAATCTAAAGCACCATAATTCAAAGCTACCATTGAAACTAAGAATAAAGTGATAAAACCCAAAGCTGGTGACACTGCAGGGAAATGTGCCTAAGTGGATGCTGACCCGGCTGCTCCTTTTGGGACGCAGCCTGCTGGCCCTGCCTCTCAGGAATGCAAAGATGTTCACGGACTGGGACCTGGTAGTTTCATTCTTGGGAGATGTCCTAAGGATGTACCTCCGAGAGCAAATCTTTCTGCCCCAAGATGGCGAGATGCCATCCACACAGCCTTGTAGGAGCCTGGCGTGGAGTTGTCACTCCAGATGGGTTCACAGGGGAATGAGGAAGCTGGGTGTTTCAGGACATGTGGGACCTCAGCCTAGGGGACCTGTGTAGCCTGGGCTTCACACCGGGAAGGACATTTCAAGGTCATTGGGGTGCCCCACCCTTACACTTTTGAACCCCAAACTTTGTGCACGAGGTTTTATAAAGTGCAATTAAACCAGATAAAATCACACGATAAAAAGTGAATCTCCTTACCCAGCTGCCAGCCTTTCTCCCGAACCTCCAGTCTTACCCAGGATTGTTGTGTGCATGCCTGTGGGTCTCTTCCATCACACAAATGCCTGCATCATTCAGTCTTGCTTTTTTTGGGGGTGGGGGGGGTGGGGTTGGGTGGGGGAGGTTCTTGCTTTCCTAGGAATAGCAGCTTGGAGGGTTCTCGCCTTCTTTTATAGATGCCCAGTATTGCGTTACAAAATGGATACGCTTGTTCTCAGCTTGCTTACAGAGTGTGTGCATGTGTGGTTATAAAAAATGAGCAAGTGTGCCTTCCTATCCTTGCCAGCTCCTGTGGGGTGGTGTTTTGGCTGGCGGGGAGAGATGGGTACCCAAGGCTGGGGGACCTCCGGTGCCCCCGGGTGGGGGACGGTTTAGGGCCCGAGGCAGTGGTCTGTAAACCATAAATGACACACACAAGGAGCCAGAAACGTAGAAAACCAGAGAGAGGGTCTGGATGGGGCTCACCTGTGCAGAGGTGCGGGGAAATCGACTTCGAGGGTCCCCTGGGGGACGTAGGGGTGGGCAGCCTCATGCCTACTCGCCTGCATGTCTGCCTGGGGCCCTGGGGCTCTGGCCAGGAAGGCCTCAGCCCATTGTTGACAGTGACAAAGGCTGCCTGCCTAGGGCACCCTGGCAACAGCCTTGGCCAGCACCCTGACCCTCCCTCCCTCCCTGCCCCCACCCTGCCTGTGGCGGAAGCTGACGCCAGAGCTCCCAGGCTTTGGGAGGGGTCCAGCCTTGCCCACCCGAAGGCCTCAGGACCCTGGGGGAGCTTCTGAATTTCCCGCGTCCTCGCCAGTCCAGTGAGTTGCAGCTTGTCCTTGCTGAGCTCAGCCCAGAAGCCCTCTACTCTCTGCCCCTAACCCCACACCCTATCTTTCTCTGGTTTCGAAATCCATCCAGACTCCCCTATCCTAGGACCAGGTCACAGCCTGTCATCGCCCCATTGCCCATCTGGACAGAGGCAAATGCTTCCCTTCCCATCTCTGCTTCTCCTGTGACCTGCACGGCCGGCCCTACCCTGCCTGTATCCTCAGCCACTCTGGTCCTGCCCCTCAGGCTGTCCCAGCCCAGCTCTGAAACAGGACGTGGCACCGTGGTAGGGAAGAGCCTGGGCGCCCACCATGGTCATGGGAATTGGTTCTAGGTCAGGGCTGAAGAGCAGAACCTCCAGACTTCCCCATAGCTGTGTGCCCCAAAACCCCTGGCCTGCCATGCCCCTGCTGTGTGGCCTCCCCTCGGCTGCCGTGCCTCTCCACCCTCATCTGCTGCCTCCCGCTCAGGCCCTGCCATCCCCTCCCGGCCAGCCCTTGCGGTGGCCTTCCCCAGGGTCCAGGGGAGTGTGAACCCTGCCCCTCCCCAACTTCCCTGGTGCGGGGCCCGATGGTGACCATCCATCCCCAGGACAGGCTGGGACTGGGGGGCTGATTGGGGAGCTGGTCGGCCAGGTGGCAGTGAGCTCCACCCTGGTTGCCTCGTTGTGGGATGGAGTCAGGGGCTGCCAGGCCTGGCAAGGCCCAGGTGCTGGATGTGAGGGGACTCAGCGGCAGGCCCCACCCCAGCCGCGGGCCCAGCCAGCCAGCCCAGGCATGTGAGTTCACAACCATTTAATGACAAAGACGGCAGTACATGACACAGGCACATGCCCGGCCACAACAGGCCCCTCCCCCTGCCCCCCCCCCCCCCCCCCCGCCCGGACCGCCTGTCCGGAAGCACATCCTGGCCACAGGCTGGCGCCCTCCTGCTGAATCACAGCGCTCCATTCCCACTGCCCTTCGCGGCTGGGGCCACACACACCCCAGAGCCAAAGGGGGCTCCAGCAGCCCATGGCCCCGGGGCCCTTTGGCAATTGCAAGGAGGTGGGGTCCCCAGTGGGATCTGTTTTCTTATTTTAAAAAAAGGCAACCAAACAAAAATAAGGTCCTGACCGATGAAAACAGCTATGTACAGGCCGCCCAGGCGCCTGGGGAGTAGGCTGTGGGCAAGGGCCCTGTGCTCCCCAGACACGTGGAAGTGATTCAGCAGCTGGTGGACCCCTGCCCTCCTTTTACTGAAAGGGCCCGGGCCCCCCACCAGATGGCAGTCCTGGGGGTGAGGGGCCCAACCTCAGATGTTTCTGGGACTGGCCTACAAAAACACAAAACCAACTCCAAAGAGAAGTCACAAGCACATATGTACACACGGGCACACCCGCGGACGGGCCGAGGGGAGCAGTGCGGCTCTTGGCACCCTGTGGTCCCTCTCCACCTCTGTGCCACAGCCAGAGGAGCTGGTGGCCGTGGGGTGGCAAGGGGTAGACTGGGGAGGTGGGAGGGCCTCTGCTGCCCTAGGCCAGTGGAAATACCCTCTCTCTGCTCTCCTACAGCACAGCACACGGGGAGCTGGTGGGACGCCCAGCAGGGGATGGGGGGCAGGGGCACAGGAGGGAAGGACAGAGCAGCACAGGGTCGGGCCCCCCACCCCCGCGTCCACGCTGCTCCCCTGGGGAGGTCGCTGCTGACTCCCACGTCGCTCTAGTAAGTCGATGCTGAGGTGATCTCCTTTGGCATAAAAAGCCATGTCTGTCCTGGGCCATGAAGGCGCCTGTGGTGTCCGAAAACACGTGCCCCAAGGGAGTCCCCGCTGGAATGCACACACTGACAGCCAAAGCCGACACCAAGGACACCTTGGGGGGCCCTGGGGGCCTCCCTCTGTGCTGCTGGGCTGGGGGCTGTGGCGTGGGGAGGCTGGGGTGGCTGCTCCCGCTCCCCTCCCAGGCGGGAAGAACACGCAGCCCGACGGTGTCAGCAGACAGAGGAAATGGGCGGCATGGCTTCCCGGGCGGCATGGCTTCCCGGGCGTCCTCTCCACGGCGAGGCAGTGGCGCTGTCTGTCTGTCTGTCTGCTCCAAGTGTAGCCCATCCAAGCTGGGGCTGTGGACCCCCTGATCCTGGGTGGTCCCCCACCATGTCCCCGCCCCAAATACTGTCTGACATTGCTCACAATCAGGCATTTAATCGGAATCTTCAGGGTTCCTCCAGATCCAGCCCCCGCCCATCGGGCAGGCGGCCTCCGTGTGTGCTGGGGAGGGGTCCATGCACACTGACGGGGGGTGGGGCAGTTCTGGGCTGGGCGCCCAGCGTGGTCCTGACGTGGTGCGTCCAGCTTTACCGTATCCTGGTAAAGAGGTTGAGGACAGACACAGATTCCTGCAGAGTGAACGGGAGGACAGGCTAAGTCACAGCCCCAGACAGCCTACCCCATATAGGGCTGGCCTGCGGGGCCGGGAGCTGAGCCGCTACAGTGTGGGAGAGAACCTGAGGTCCAGGTCCTGCTGGGAGGCTGGGAAACTTTGGTCCACTGCCCCAAGGCATGGGGTGGGCAAGCACCCTTCTCCAGGACTCCCAATGAGCCGGGAGCCAGGCGGCATGGGTGACCGGAGCCATGGAGTGAAGCGGGGAGAGCGGGGCCCAGGGAGAGCTCCAGGGGAGGATACCTCCAACAGGACCCCCTGGGCTGGGCTTGGCAGGGGGACACCTGGCGCTGAGATACCGACCCACTTTACCTTTGTTGAACGGGTTTTGCTAAAGACGTTCCAAAACCTCAGGGTCTCGTCTCCAGCACCCGTCACGATGGCCTCTCCATCAGGGGACATGGCCTGTGTGAGAGAGGAGACCCGCATTTTCTGTGCAGCCCAGATAAGCCCACACAGCCCAGTTGCCCCACTGCCGAGTGAAGAAGGGCCACAGGGCAGACACTGGGGTGGAAGCTCCCCGAAGAGGGCCCTGCCAAGGAGACACCTGTTCCAGGGAACATGGAGAAGGGTGGCTGTGCATGGGCAGGTGGCCCAGTTTAGGCCAAGAGCATTCTTTTCCGAAAGGAAACAAGCCCTGTAGAGTGGATGCAGGTGGGGAGAAGGACAGTCCCTTTGCTCTTTTGTCAGCCACTTTCAAATTATCCTTTCAAACATCAACAGATTTATGAGTGGGGA
The DNA here is from genome assembly GCF_023851605.1 of Tamandua tetradactyla. Classification (NCBI taxonomy): domain Eukaryota; kingdom Metazoa; phylum Chordata; class Mammalia; order Pilosa; family Myrmecophagidae; genus Tamandua; species Tamandua tetradactyla. The sequence continues at coordinate 78,938,819 of NC_135337.1, forward strand.
GTCTGGTTTTTTTTTTTAAATTGCTTTTTTCTTCATACTTCTTTTTTGTTAAGAAAAAAAAAGCCATGTAAATAAATGTATAAAAATAAGTATCTGTAAAATAAATGTACCATTAGCCAATTCTTCTAGGCGGGCAGAGCTGCCCCCTTACAGGCTGGAGAAGTTTCTCCAAAATGACATGAGTTGATGCCTACAGATAGAGCGAACCTGCGCGCGGACTGGGCTCAGGTAGCAAGGTGGGGGCTCTGAATTCCCCTTAGGAGGGGCTGGATACCCAGGTGCACAGGCTGCTTCCCTGTGGGCCCAGAACTTCAGCAGCAGGTGGCAGGAAGCTCCCAGGAGCGGCCTCCCTCCCCGAGGGCCACTGCCCCCTTCCCAGCTGTGCTGGGCCCAGGGGACTCACCAGGTAGAGGACGCGGTATGAGTGCCCAGTCAGCTTGGCCACCTGGGTCAGGGACGGGTATTTCCAGACCAGGATCTGGTTCTGCGAGTAGCCATGTGTGCTCACCTGGGGGGTGGGGGCCGGTCAGAACCTGCAACAGCAGCCAGGGCCTGCGGCCTGCCAAAGCCCAGGCTCTACCAGGCGCACCAGAGGATGCCTGGGCAGGGACCTGCTTCCCAAACCCCTGATTTCTGGAGGCTTCACTGGGCCTGCACAGTGGGGGTGGAGCCACAGAAGGGGGTAGACCCTGAGCCCAGCAGCCTCCTTTCATGTGTGGTCACCAGAATCATTTAACCAAGTCACCAGGCATGGGGTACCTAGAACCACTGGGTCTGGTCCACAAGGGCAGCGAGCACCCCCGGGCAGCCAGGGACACTGGCTTCACCCTTCCCGTGGCTGGGACAGCTCAGGGGGCTGCATCCTCCCACAGGTGAGGGCTTCCCAGAGGCTCACCCCTAGCTCCCGCTTCCCATCTTCATACCAGCCCACTCTCCCTGTGGCTCCCCAGGGCTGGGCCCATCCTAGTTTCTGAACAGATGGCTTTCAGAGGCCCAGGAAGCAACGGGGCAGAACTGTCCACCCCTGCTCAGGAGGGGAGGGGAGACCGCCCTGTCCCCACCCACCCAGGCTCACCAACTCATTTGCATGCTTGGACCAGGCCAGGTTGCACACTTGGGAGCCGGTATCGATGCACTGCAGGGGCTGCCCAGTGAGCGTGTTCCAAAAGCGGATGCAGCGGTCGGCTGTGCCCCCGCCAGACGCCAGCAGGCCGTGCTGGTGCGGGGACCAGGCGATGGCCTTCACGGCCGCCAGGTGCTCCGTGTACTGCTGCACGGGGCTCACACTCGAATGGTTCCAGACGAGCAGCTAGAAGGGGCAGCCGTGAGGCCCAGGGCTCCCATCATGAGCCCACCCTCAGGACCAGCACAGGGGAGGGCAGGTCCAAGGCCTGGAGCACCAGGCATGCATGTCTCCTCCCACCCTGCCCTGTCACCATCCCCAGCAGTGAGAGGGACCCAGCCCCCACGAGGTAACCCTCAGCACTGATAGCAGTCAAGCCCGGGGCTCCAGGAGTGAGCATGCAGCCCACTTTGAAGGAGGGCAGGCGGCCAGCAGGGGGACTGGGTACCTTGTTGTCGTTGCCCCCTGAGGCCAGCAGCTGGTGGTCCGTGGACCACTTGAGCCCGCACACCTCCTGCCGGTGGCCCTGCAGCCGCCGCTCTGACTGCAGGGGCGGGCTGCGGATGTCCCTCTGCAGGATGGTGCGGTCGCGGCTCCCTGATGACAGCTGGTCGGCGTTCCAGGCCAGAGCCCCTGCAGGCCGGATGGCGGGGGTGAGGAGGGACCAGCAACCCCAGGTTCAACCACCCCCCAGCTCAGCCCCTGTAGGGAAGCGCCCCAGCCCCCATGGCCCTCACCAACACGCGCCGTGTGCCCTTCTAGCATGGACAACTTCTTCCCCGCCGCCGCATCCCAGATCTGCACGAAACCCTTGTGTGTGCCAACCGCCACCAGGTTCCCCTAGGACGGGGCGCGGAGAGGGTGTCAGGCTCAATGGGTGGTGACCAGGCTGCCTGGCTGCCCTCTCCCAGCCCACCGCCTGCCTCAGGGCTCGGGAACTGGGCCTTTCCAGAGCGCCCACTGTCCCTGCAGTTCCCAGGAAATGGCCCGGGGAACTTGCTGGAAGCCAGTCACACTCTGGCTGACACCGTGTGTAGGTCTGCAGACACGCAGTGGATGCACGCGTGAGACCTGCACACGGTGACGTCTGTGCACGTCACTGGAGAAGAAAGCAACAACAGACAGGAACCTGAGTTTAGGAAACAGACAGGAGAGCGCAGGTAAGGGGTACTGAGGCCCCAGTTTAGGCTGAGGAGTGTCAAAAGTAAGATAGATGCAGGACTGGGAGGCGTGAGGGAGGCAGGATGGAGGGACAAAGCAGGAAACCTTGGGGAGCGAGTGCGCAGATGCATATTCACACTAAAATTCTCTCGGCTCTGCTGGACACTGGGACATTTTCATAATAAAATAAAACTTAAAGACTAAAACCACCTTCCTCGAACATAAATCCAGTTTCCCAAAGAGCTATAACCACAGCAAAGCCAGTGAAAGCGGCAGGACCCCGGGCTTTTCTCCCTGCACTGCCCCTGCTGGCCTGTGCTCTACCCAGACTCAGCCCATCAGGGCGCCCCGTGCCCCCCATCTTATCCTCAGGCTTGCCCAGCAATGCCACCCCCATCCCCACCCCGGCCATCTCGGGATGTGGACCCTGCGCCTGGATCTGCTCCAGGAACCACCGCCTGCCTCCTTCCTCCCCCTCGCCGCCACTGACCTTGATCCCTAAGCGACATGGCCTGGGACAGGGTCAGTACATGCTCTGGAAACGAAGGCCTGAGCCTCACTCAGAATGTGCAGTTTCTAATACCACCAGCCCACGACCTTTGACCTGCCTGCCAGGACACTGGGTCTCCCTCCCCTGCTTCTTCCCACAGCTTCCACTGGCTCCCAGGGTGCACAGTCCACCAAGAGATACCCCTGAGAGGAGGCCAGGAGACCCAATGGGGTATCTCCCAATGCCTCTTAGAACAAATTAATCCAACACACGATCTGGGAGAAAAACTGCTCTGTTAGTCAAACTGCTAACACTGTCGGTGAGGCTTCTCTCCTCGGCATCCCTACAGTTTTCATATTTGGCTAGTGGGCACGGACACCCTTCATAATGGAAGTGTGCACAGGGCAGATGGCTGGTCTCCATACATCATGGCTTCCCGAGCAGCCCATCCCCAGGAGGGAAGGCACATAGCTAGGACCCAAACCTCACTCCCTGCTCTTTGGGGTCCCCTAAGCTGCTCCTGACTTAAAATGAGTGCAGCCACTGAGCTAGAGAGGAGTGGATGGTGCTGGGCTGCACAGAGCCTGGTGGGAGTGGAATAACCAACACCACAAAACAGCCGTCCTCGGGAAAACAGCTGGGAGCTGAGCCCCACAGCCAGGCCAGTCTGCTGAGTGGGCCAGGGTGAAATGTGACAGCAGGCTGTGGCTCCTCAACCCCAAAGCCATGGCTCAGCTGCCTGCCCATCTGAGTATCAGGCAGGAGTCATCTCTACCAGGAACAGCAAAGGTGGGGCCAGAGATAGGTGCCCAGATGTTCCCACTGGCTGCTGCCTCGGTGACATCTCCTATGCAAAGCTTAACAGAAACTTTTTAAACACCCTCTTCCCGCAGCCTGAGGTCCCGGACACCCTCTTCCCGCAGCCTGAGGTCCTGGACGCCCTTTTCCTGCAGTCTGAGGTCTGGCTTCCCAACATTGTCAAGGGCCCCGCCTGGGCTCCCTGTACACACCCTGCCCTGCAACAGAAGCCCTGGGTACTGACCCGCTCAGACCAGCCCACGGAGGTCACAGAGTCCCCTTCAACGGATAGGTCACAGAGCCGGGTCACCTGTAGGGAAAACACAAGGGGTTCCTATGAACTTCCAAGCCCCAGTCCATCCTTTCATTCATTCATTTCCCCTACCAGGGCCTGTGGGGTGTCCATGCCTGGCGTGAGTACTGGGGACCTGGAGGAAGCCAGGTCCAGGGAGGGTGCAGGAGAGGAGGGACCCACATGGCGGGGGGTGGGGGCGGGAGCACGTGAGCAGGCTGTCTGGGTACCGGCTCTGGAGCACCCCTGATGCACTCACTGAAGGAAGCTGCCCTGCTCCCCTCAAACTTGCCACTCCACTCCATGAACGTGCCCAGGCCAGGCAGGCTCACCTGGCTGGTGCAGGCGCTCCACAGGTACACGCAGGTGCCCAGCCCCACACTGAGCACGTTCAGAGACGACCAGTCCACCAGGTTCAGGTAGAAGTCATCCTGGAGCTCAGGGGCGTCCAGGACCTTGAAGGGGATTTTGGAGATTTTCCGCGTGGGTTTCCGTGGAGACCTTAGCAACTTCTGACTGTGGAGAGAGGCAGGGGTGGTGGTTTAGTACCTGTCAGCTGATGCTTTTGATGACAATTTCCCCTAGGACCCAAAGCTGCACAGAAAAGACTTCTCCCCACAAACCCAGCAGCCTGTGAGCCCCGGCCTGCTGTACCTCCTGGGCCCTATCACAGGCGTGGAGCCCATCCTGTGGTATCTTGCCACCCCGAGCTCTGAAGGTTCCACTGTCACCCAGCTCTGCCCTGTCTGGTCTGGCCCCTCCTCCAGGGAGCCCTCACTGACTCCCCAGACTGAAGAAGATGGAGGCCAGGGCGGCCCACTACACCTCACCTTCCTTCTGCAGCCCTGGGCTGCTGGGAGACAGCAGGTCCATGAGGGTGCGTGTCCCCGTGCACTGTGATAATTGGGGCACACATCCCTGCACTTCCCATGCACTGTGATAACTGGGGCTCAGGTGACTGCAGGACTCTTGTAGGGCCTCCAGGCCCTAAACAGCCCAAGATAGGGAAACCCCAGCCTCCCATCAAGGCCTTCCTCTCCCAGCTGTGGAAGCATAGTCATGGGGCCACAGCAGGTACCCCTCACCCCAGGGTCCCTAGGGACACTGCCACTTGGGCCGGCTTCAGAGCCTCACCTCTTGTTGCTGACGGGGGACAAGGAGTACGGGGACACTTCATTGCCATCGTCGGGGCTCGAGCGCTTGGTGCTGAGGGAATACTGGGCAGGGGGACACTGTAGTCAGCAGACGCCCCATCCCGATGACTGCGCCAGGCTCACAGAGCTTAGGGACCCTGCCCCCCACTTCAGGCCAGCAGAGAGTAGGGAGCGTGTGTCTTCCGCTGCTGCAGACACAGCACAGCAACGCAGTGAAACAGGCTCCAGGCCTCGTGAGGAGGTTTCCTGGCAGCACTGTAGGCTCTGGTGACTGCTGTCCCTGGACCATTCCCTCCCACTGTCTCTCGGCACCGGAACCCACCTCCCTCAATGCGTGCCCTGTTGGCAAAGCATCTCCCCCTGCTCCTGCCTCAGGCTCAGCTTTGTCCCATCCAACGCACAGGACCAATTTGACGCCCTGTCCAGTCCCGCCTGGGATTTCAGGGCCTGTGCAGGGCTGGGGCCTGGCCTTCTACATGGAACAAGTACTTGGCAGGGGTGGGGTAGGAGGGCTGGTCCACCCTGAGAGACCCAGACTAGGGGCCCAGAATAGAAGCTGGGGAGAACAGGGTCAAGGGTGGGGTGAGCTGTGGTCCCCTCAGACTCACAGTGAAGAGGCTCTTCTTCTCGGGTGTGGAGGGCTGGAGCCGCCGGTCTTCCGTCTGCGGGTCCTGCACCTTCTCGATGCCGGCCCCCAGCAGCTCGTTCTTCAGCAGGGCTGAGTAGGCAAGGCCGTCTGCAGGCACCAGACACGAGTGAGGCCGGGGGTGCCTGGGCCCAGGCTGGGAGCCGGGGTGGGGGGCAGCGGGGCAGGGCAGGCCTCCTCACCTTTGCCGTTGTCTGAGGTGGCATCCTTCGCTTTCCGATTCTGGCTGGGGGATTTTTCATTCTCCTGTGCGTGAAGAGAGGGGAGGGGATAAACAGTGCCCCAGTGCCCCATGGTCTCCAATTTTGGGGGCTCGCACCCGGAGCTGAAGAGGCTCAGGAAGCTGGACATGCACCCCGGACGCTACCCCCTCTGCCTCGCCCCCAGGTCCGAGCCGCCCCCATCCTCCCCTGAGACCCAGCCCTGCCCGGCCAACCGAGCAGCTGCTCACATTGATCCTGTGGAAGTTCACACTCCAATTGGCTCCGGCCCTGGAGGGGATGAAGCGGTCCCCGTGCTTGCTGGGAGAGGACACGGGGGAGCTGGCGGGCGTCAGGGTCCGCCGCATCTCCGCGACCTGGGTGGGCAGAGCGTGGATGGGTGCCGCAGCACACTCTGCCCCTCGGCCCCCGAGCCTGCCGCCCCGCCAGCATGGTCAAGCCACTGCGCCTCCTGCCCTTGGGCCCTGATACCACCGAACTCCTGAGAGGCTGGTTCATGTCCCCACGCCCTTGGCGAGGAGGGTGGTGGGGGAAGCAGAGGCCAGGGCTGGGGCCAAGCACCTGGCAAGGCTCCGGGGAGGGACGGAGAGACAGGAGAGGGGGACAGGAGCGGCAGCCGGGGACAAGGGCAGCTGGAGAAAACCAAGCATCTTCAAAAGCACGTGAGAACTGCAACTTGGGCTTTTAAAAAAAACTTTATTGTGGCTCAATATAGACAACATGAGATTTTCACATTAGCCATTTTTAAGTACACAATTCAGTGGTATTAATTACATTCTCGGCGTTGTGCTACTATCTCAATTTCCAAAACCTTTTTCTAACTCCAAACAGAAGCACTGCACTCATTAAGAAGAAGCTACCCGTTACTCCCTCCATAGCTCCCTTCAGTCCCTGGTAACCTATTTTCTATCTCTATGAATTGGATTATTCTAAGAATTTTATGTCAGTGGAATCACGTTACGTGAACTTTTGTGTCTGGCTTCTTTGGTGGCGCGTGACGACTTCAAGGCCCACATGTGTTGTCGTGTATGCCACCCCTTCATTCCTTCTCACGGCTGAATAACGTTCCGTCGCAGGGCTAGACCACATTTTGTTTCTCCATTCCCCTGTTGTCGGACACCTTCCGGCTACTGTGAAAAATGCTGCGACGGACACTGGTATACAAGGACCCAAGTCCCTGTTTTCAGTTCTTCTCAGGCTATACCTGGGAGTGGCATTGCCGAGTGATATGGTAATTCTATGCTTAATTATCGGAGGACCCACCAACCTGTTTTCCATAGCAGTGCCACCATTTTATACATTCCTACCAGCAATCCACGTGGGTTCCAATTTCTACGCATCTGCGTCAGCACTATTTTCCTTTAATAATAATAACATCCTATTCCTTTAATAATAACCATCCCAGCTGACGCAGTATCCCGAAACTCTAATTTTTTTTTTCAGGGGGAGGGTTGTCAAACGAACTATTTTCCTCTGAGGAACTTAACTAGCCAGGCATGCCCCTGCGCCACTGCTGATGTCATCTACGAGTCATGAGGGCACCATCCACACTGCCGCTCACAGGCTGGGAGATCCCTGGAGTCTCCTCAGGGCTTCCAGAAAGAACTCTGGGTAAAGACGGGCCAGAGCTGCACAGTCAGGCGATGTGCAGAGTCTCATCATAAGTGACATTTCCACTGTATTAACATTTTCCTGCTTCTCCCTGCCCCTGGGTGGCTCCTGGTGGGCTCTGCTGATCCATCCGGCCCATCTCTCCTAAATGGTTAGCTTCCCCATAACCCTTAAACTCTTCTGGTAACGTGCTGCCTTGGCGATGTCATCACCAGCCTTTTTTGGAGGCAGACCGAGGGGTCCCCATGGCCAGAGGTGGCACTGATGTCCTCATCGGTGATCTCAGGACACGACTTTGGTTCCACTGAAGTTGAACTCAGGTGGCGGATGGACCCGGATCCAGGGCGACCGGAGAAAGTTGCACCCAGGCCTCCTCCAAGAAAAAAAGCAAATGCAGCAACTTGGTTCTATTTCTTTCTAGATGACCACAAGCTGCCAGAGAAGGTGAAGTGTAGAATAGAGAACGCTCACCCCCACCCACCCGACAGGTTCCTGCCCCCCAGCAGGAGACTCTGCTCCCCAGGGCCACGGCCCCACCGCCCGAGCCAGGGAGGACGACGGCCCCGTCGCTCCTGTCAGACGCCCAGACCCATCCACTGCTTCCAGGAACACTCCTCTCTCTGGGAAGGACCCATCTTGTAATTTCATTCTAGGTAGCTGCCACGTCTGCTCAGAATCCTTCAATCTGGAACTTTCTGTCTTTCCTTCACCTTCATGATCCCGACGCATTAGAAGGTGCTGAGCCAGTTACTGTGCCCTCTATTAGGGCAAGATCAGGTCCCACAGCCTTGACAGGAAGAGCAGGTAGCCAGGCCGCGACTGTCAACCTGCATCCAACCAACAGGTGTGGCCACGTGGTCCCCTCCGCCCACTTGGGAGAGCACAGTGAGGTCCAGCTGGAGCTGCTCACTAATTACCAAGGGGGAGAGAATATTCTGGGGGGGGTCCTGTGAGCTATGCCAACGTCCCACCCCTCACTGAAACTCCCCATTTACCAGCTCAACTCCATCTGCATGGCATCATGAGTCACCCTAGCTGCAGACTGCCACTGTCACGATGGTGCTCACGGGTGGCAGCCCCCGGAGCCGGCGCCAGGTCCGCTCAGTGTGCCCCCACCCTTCAGCTCGCCTGTGCGCTCTGGCACAACAGGAGGCCCTGGTTTCGTACCTCCAAGGTGCCCCCCCCACCCTTGTTGACCCATCCCAGGGATCAGCACCCCTTTATAAACCAAGAAGGGCCAGCCCAGGGCCAGCAGGGGTGGCCTGGGGGCCAAAGGTGGGCAGGAGGCACTCACACAGGGCATTGTGTTCTCATTCTGGATGACGATCTGCCGGAGGAGGCGCCTCTCGTAGTCCTGGTCCATGGCGTGGCAGGGCACGGCGGGGAGTGGCAGGGTGGGGCAGGGCAGGGCACGGCCTCCTGGCCCAGGTCAACCTGCGGCAGGAAGGGCAGGGGGCGTGGTCAGCATGGCAGGGTCCTCCTGGGGGAGGGGAGGCAGGGCATCCCACATCACCAGGGTGACCACTGGGCCTGCCCTGGGACTACACGGCCACCACCTGGAGGTTCTGGGGTCAGCGGGAGCCATGCCAGGAGAGAGACCAGAGTCCTCGTTGGCTCCTGCGGGGGCTTCTGCCTGGCCCTCCTCACCCTTCCTGGGGCCAGGCACGTCTCCCCTACTCGCCAAGCCCCCAGGCCCCACCCCTTCCAGGAACCTCAGATCTTCCCACCCTTGAATCCAACAACACTGTCTTCCGAGGCCACACCACTCAGCCCTCCAGGGCCCGGCCTGCTCGCCTCGGGAAGGGCATCTACAGGTCCTACTTGGGGTAGGACCCCAAGACAGTCAGGGGGGGAGGGTGCTGGGGTTCAGACCCCAGGACCCGGAGGGGGTGCAGGGCAAAGACTGTAAGACAGCGCAGGTGAGGAGTTCTCCCTCTGAGGGCAGCCTCCACACCCTGATCTACAGATGGGACTGACAGCCCCTGGCCTACAGTTGAGGGGGCTGGTGGTATCTGTGCATTGCCCCAGCAGCCTGCTGAGCGCTGGCTTCTTGCCAGGCAGTGGGGAACAGGGAAGTCAAATCTGAGCTTAGGACCTTTGGGCCCCAACAGGTCAGCATGGAAAGATGCATACCCAAGTGCCTGCAGGATGAGGGCTGTGCACCCCACCCCACTTGGGAAAGCCTCCTGGAAGGAACGACAGCTTGTCTGAGGCCTGCAGGGAGCAAGAGGGGTCCAAAGGAAACCAGGGCAGGACAGCACCCTGGGAGAGGGAGAGCAGGCCCGCAGGCCCGAGGCTGGAAGTGCTAAGTAGTTCCCAACTTGACTTGGCAGCCTACCGCTACCAGCCAAATGTAGGCCACCTGCTTTTGTGAATAGTTTCACTTGGCACTCAGTCATACCCATCCACTTCTGGATCACCTGGTAGGGTGAGTGGTGTGCCCATGGGCAGAACTGCGCATACTAACCATCTGGTTCTTTACGAACCCCTGAGACTCCAGCTCCACTCAGAGCCAGACCAAGGGTAAAGCTGTCGGGATGGAGCCTGGCAGGGGAGGCCTCAGAGGCTGACCTCCTCCTGGCCTTCCTGTGCCAGGCTGCCCCCTTCTGTCCCTTCTCGGCTGGAGCCTGAAGGCTTCAATGGCCGGCAGCCCCTGACTCCCACACCACAGCCTATGCCAGACCACAGGCTGCGACGAGAGACTGTGAGTGACCACCCCCAGCCATGAGCCCTGGCGCCCAACTCCACTCTCAGGGCAGAAAGCTTCGGTTCTCCAGTCTCTAGCAGGTAGGCAGCTGCAGAATGAAAGGATCCCGGAAGTCCACTTCCCCAGAACAGAGCGGGAATGGTGAAGCACTGCCCCAGCTTTGGGCTGGCAAATGTGCACTGCTGGGACCACCAGGGGTTTCAACCTGCCCGCCTGGCACAGCTATGTCACTGCCTGGGGTCGGTAGGAGCTTCTTAGCCTTCCCAGGGCCAAGTGGAAGAGGCTGCCAAAGATGCCGCCTGTTGTGCAGACCAGGAAAGGGCACCCTTGGTGAGCAGAATTAAAGGCTTTCTGGCGTCTTTTTCTGACCCACTCCTGAGGCCCTGCGGAGCTGGCATGCGCCCGTTCTGTGGGTCCCTGGCCCAGCCCTGGTTGGGTGATACTGATAAACCAAGCGTCACGGAAGAGCCTTTAACACAAACCCAATCAACCACAAAAGCTCTGACAAGAGAGACTCTGAACTTCGGAGTAAACTCACCAAGATAACCTGATGCCCAGACACCGGCGAAAAATAACAATGTGTTAAGAAGCAGGAAAATATGGCCTCGTCAAAGAGGAAATCAAAATGTCAGAGATACAGAATCTGGAAAACTAATCAAAGATATTCAAACAAACCTCCTAAACGAATTCAACAAGCTGCCTAAAGAGAGAAAGGATACTGAGAAGACGCGGGCGTTTCCCACCACGTGGCTCTCCGCGCATGTGCGCAGAGGGCCGCCGCCTCCCCAGCCCCTGCGGCCGCGACTCTACGATGCTCCCTCGTGCTGTGACGCCGCGGGGGGCTGCTGCTGTCCGGGGGGGCTGGGCGGCAGCGACACAGAGGAACTCCGACTCCGAAGACTTTTCCTCCTTAGAAGGCGACGAGGATTATGGGCCTTCGGGAGAAGAGTACAGTGAAGAGGATGTCAATGAATTAGTGAAGGAAGATGAAGTGGATGGTGAAGAGGAGACACAGAAACCCAAAGGGAAAAAAAGAAAGTCTCAGAGCATCCTCGCCAGAAGAGAAAGCAAGGTGGCGTCTCATTAGAAGACTAGGAAGAGGAGGATTCCAAGGCAGAATCTGGAGGAAGGAGCAGTGAGGAGGAAGACACAGAAGCAGAGTAGGAAAAATGCATTGGGTCAGAGGAGGCAAGTAAAAAGGGGGAGGATGACCTCTGGGCCAGTTTCCTCAATAATGTGGGACCACAATCAAAAGTGCCTTCAATAAGCTGAGAGAGGAGAAGTGACTGAAGAGATGAGTTCGAGTAAACTGTTGGTCAGAGCAGAAGAGTTAGAGGATGCTAAAGACACAGAAAAGGTTAAAATCACCAAGGCGTTTGATTTTGCCGGTGAAGAAGTCGGGATGACTAAGGAAGTGGATGCTGCATCCTAAGAAGCCAAATCCTTCTCCAGGCAAAACAAGATGTAGAAACCTCAGGCTATGGTCCCTTCAGCAGCGCTGCCCTCACCCCCTGCAGGTCAGGAATGGTGCAACCATCACCACAATCATTTTTAGCATCTGCCTAAGAAACCCTGGGTCAGTAGGTCCTGCCCCAATCAAGATGGCAGCGTGAGATGCTTAAAGGCTCTGTTCCCTCAACAGAAGTCTGAACAACCAACAAGAACTGGCAGAAACATCATTTTAAAAATTCCGGAGAGTAACTAAAAGATTGCAGGAACATAGCGAGTGCCAAATCAAGAAAAAGACCACTTAAAAGCAGTAGGATTGGTACCACTCAGGCTGGCCCCTTTCTCCATTCCCCTTACCCATGTGACTCGGACCCACTCCCTGGTCCCGGATGCAGAAGAAGCAGGGTAACCCTCATGCACATACTGGAGAGCATGTTTGTTCCCAATCTGATGGTGGCCTGAGAGACTCACTGCCCCAGAATTTACCCCACATATAGAAAACAACTAAAGCTCTGCTACAGAATGCTGTGGGGAAATCATTCAGGTGGGGCTGCCTGGGGTAAGGGACGGTTAGCTGTAGGACTTAACAGTGCAGTGCAGGAGACATTAGGAAACTGTTTCTTAGGGAAAGGGAGAAATTTGGAACCCCGGGAACTATAAATTCCTAGGGCCAAACATGCAAGCCCATGACAAGATGCTTGAGTAGAAAGGAGACCTTTATGCGCTGGCTTGGAGCTGTCCTCTAAACTCACTGCATGGAGAAGCCTGGAGGACAGCACTGGCACAGGTCAATCTGCAAAGACTCGAAAAGGTGTGTGTTTGTTTTCTTAGCTCCCGGCATTCCAGGAAAGCTGTCAGGAGACTAGCTGGATACAAGCTTAAGGACAGATGCCGCAGAGTCTAAATTCCAGTGGTAACACACACCAAATACCAAAATGTCCAGGTTTCAACAAAAGGTTACAGAACATTAAAAAAAAAAAAAAAAAAAAAAACAGGAGGTGAGAGCCCAGGCAGAGGAGAGAAGTGAAGCAAGAGAAACTGTCAACGAGGAAGATCCGTTCTGGGGCATACCAGACAAAGACTTCTTAAAAAATTGTACTTAACTAAAGCAAAAAATGTCTATTTAGTACAAAATTTATATTTTGACTGGTGTGTTTCCTAACATAACTTATTTGGACGGCTTAATCGAACACCATAGTACTTGGAACCTTGAGTAGGGCATGAGGTTTTGTAGGTTTGTCCAGAGTGATGCCCCGATAAATCCCAGAGTGATTTAAACAATGAATAAGAAATTGTGTGCAAAGTCCCCTTGGGGGAATGGTGAGAAAGGGGGAAAATTCAACTCCCCCAAGTGGAGAATTCTTGATATTCTTACAAGCAATGGGGACAACCAAAGCAACAAGTCGAGCCCCCAATCTTGGGGTTTGTCCATATGAAACAAACCTGCAAAGGATAGGCTAAGCCTACTTAAAATTAGGCCTCAGAGCCACCCCCAAGAGAACCACTTTTGTTGCTCAGATGTGGCCTCTCTCTCTCTCCAGCCAGCACGACAAGCAAACTCACTGCCCTCCCCTCTCTACATGGGACATGATTCCCAGGGGTGTGGACCTTCCTGGCAACATGGCACAGAAATCCTAGAATGAGCTGGGACTCAGCACCAAGGGATTGAGAAAATCTTCTTGACTGAAAGAGGAAAGAGCGAAATGAAACAAAATAAAGTGTCAATGGCTGAGAGATTCCAAACAGAGTCAAGAAGTTATCCTGGAGGTTATTCTTACGCATTATATAGATATCACTGTTAGGTCGGGGGAACAGGAAGGGCACTGCAACTGGAGCTGCGGAGGCTGTGTCACCCCTCCCAACCTGACTTCAGGAACTAATGAACAGCCCCTTCCGGACGTCACCTGACCTTTATCCTTAAAAGCTGCCTGTGCCACAGCCCATGCGCACTCACCTCCCTCCATCTTGGGTTTGGTGAGTTCTGCCCGGGAGCGCAGAAATCACACACCCCCCCAACTTTAAATTTCCTGGTGTACCTTTCTTCTTTCTCACCCTTTCGCCTCCTAAACCTTTCATCTAGTGCCGGAAACCCGGGAGAGGAGCACGGGTGCCACCTGCCTGGCCGGAGGCGCCCCGGCTTCCTCTCTCCTCATTCCCCCACATAGTCAGCGACAAGGGATCCTTTGGCCTGCCGCTGCATTCACCATGGATTCGGTAAGTCCCTTCCCTCCTAGCCCTGCTGCCGGGTCTCACCCGTTCCGAGAGAGCCTGTCCGTTAATTACTCTCCGAAAATTGTGAATTCACGTCAGGTTCTCTGCCGAGGGCTGAGATGGACGGGGACGCCCGCAAGCCTCACACCCTTTCCCGGGACTCGAAATGCTCTGGGGACACCCTGCTTCTCATTTCCCTCCCAAATTCAGGTCCAGGACCTGAAAGGGCCTCAAACCAGGGTGAGACGTCCCCTGGGGAGACGAGCCCCCGCTCACTCGTAAGAGCTCCAAGGAACTCTCTCAGGGCGCTGGGACCCCGACACCCCCTGGGCCAGTCCTTTCTCCTTTCAGACCCGTCAGTATGGGCAATAGGTCCTCTCTCATGGGCCTGAGGATGGGACTTTCGATTTTAATATCCTTATGAACCTCCGCAACTTTTGCCAGAGGAACGACAAATGGGCCGAAATTCCTTATATCCAGGCTTTTTTCCTTCTGCACTCCCACCCCTCCCTTTGTATCCTCCTCTCCCTCGCTCTACCCTCCCCTGCTTCCATCTTGCCTTTCCCTCCCCTCTTTTGCTTTGGCAACATCTCAGTCGCCATCTTCCCTTCTCTTCCTTCTGTTCCGGTGACGTCCCAGCCGCCATCTTGCCTTTCTCTTCCTCCTTCTCCGCTGGTGGCACTCCAGCCGCCATCTTAGCCCCTCTTCCTCCCCCGGCTCCGGCAGCATTCCAGCTGCCATCTCCTCCTCCCCTTCCATCTCCATCCAGTCCCCCACTGTCCTCAACAGCCTTGCCCTCCTCACCTATAAGCTCTCATACCTGCTCAAAGAACTCTTTACTGTCCACTACAGGGAGTTGTGGGACCTGAGGGATTAGTTCGAGTACACACTCCTTTCTCCCTAGCTGACCTCTCTAATATTGAGAAACGGCTAGGTTCATTCTCCAGTGAACCGACCGCCTATACTAAGGAATTTCAATATCTAGCTAATGCCTATGATTTAACCTGGCATAACATTCATGTAATCTGCTCTTCTTCCCCAACTACAGATGAAATGGACCGCATTTTCAATGCAGCCAGGGCTCATGCTAACCCCGTCCATATAACCGACCACACCATGCCGGTAGGGGCCCAGGCTGTGCCAGACCAAGAGCCAGGGTGGGACTATCAGACTCACTCCAGCAGGGAGGAACGGGCGGACTAGACGGGACAAAATGCTTACATGCCTCATAGTAGGCATGCAGAAAGCTTCACATAAAGTAGTAAACTTCCATAAGCTAAGGGAAATTACCCAGGGTCCTGATGAAAACCCGGCTGCTTTTCTACACCGGCTCACAGAAGCCCTCTCCCAATATACCCGCCTAGACCCCGACTCGGAGGCTGATAAAACTGTTTTAGCCACACACTTTATATCCCAATTGGCTCCAGATATAAGGCATAAACTTAGAAAAATTGAGGACGGTCCTCAGGCCCCTATCTGTAACCTGTTAAACACGGCCTTTAAAATTTTTAATACTCGTGATGAACTGGAGAGGGCAAAAAAGGAATCCTGGGATCGCTAAAAGGCGAATTTACAAACCCAATCCCTGATTGCGGCTCTGCGGCCCACTTCAATGGGGAAGAAGCCGGCTACGACTAATCCACCACCAGGAAAGTGCTTCAAATGTGGCCTCAAAGGACACTGGTCCTGCCAGTGCCCCAATCCTCGACCGCCCAAGGGACCATGCCCTCTCTGTGGTACAAAAGGACATTGGAAAAGTGACTGCCCCTCGGCAACTGGCCATGGAGGGGCCGTCCTTCCAACCCCTAACCCACCATTAGCAGTCCTAGGCCTGGCCACCAGTGACTGATGACGCCCAGCCTCAGCGACCCCGATCACTGTCGTTGAGCCCAGGGTAACAATCAAGGTAGTGGGTAGCCCTGGAATCAACATCAAAATCCCTCTCCTCTCTACAATGCCAACTCACCTCACTAGCCCAGGTAACTCTTCAAAATCAACAGGACTTAGATCTGCTGACGGCCGAAAAAAGGAGGAACGTGTATATTCCTCCAAGAGGAATGCTGCTATTACGTCAACAAGTCAGGTCTGGTGGAAGAAAATATTTAAGCCCTAAACAAACTAAGACAATCTCTACCACAGAAAACAAGGAACCAACTCTGCCTTAAGCTGGTTTTCTTCTCCTCTGGCGACATGGCTCCTCCCACTACTAGGACCAGTTATCCTAATCTGTCTCTTTTTCCTCCTAGCTCCCTGCCTCCTCAACTTCCTTCAGGGACGCATGAAGGAACTATCCTGGGTAGCAGTCAACCAAATGCTCCTGCATCATTATCATCACCTGCCTTCCTCACCAGATTCCTATAGCCAGCCTCCCCACTCCCCTGGCCATGACGGTTCCAGCCTATAACCCCACGCTGCCCCATTACAGCAGGAAGTAGCCAGAAAGATCTCAGCACCCTATTATCACAAAAAGGCTGGAATGTTAGGTCGGGGAAACAGGAAGGGCACTGCAACTGGAGCTGTGGAGGCTGTGTCGCCCCTCCCAACCTGACTTCAGGAACTAATGAACTGCCCCTTCTGGACGTCACCTGACCTCCATCCTCAAAAGCTGCCTGTGCCAAAGCGCACGTAAGCACTCACCTCCCTCCATCTTGGGTTTGGTGAGTTCTGCCCAGGAGCGCAGAAATCACCCCCCCACACACACTTCAAATTTCCTGGTGTACCTTTCTTCTTTCTCACCCTTTTGCCTCCTAAACCTTTCAATAATCTTTTTAGTTAAGGTGCAATGGAGAGGCTGGAGGGAAGTGCCTGAAAATGTAGAGCTGTGTTCCAGTAGCCGTGTTTCTTGAAGATAATTGTATAATGATATAGCTTTCGCAATGTGACTGTGTGATTGTGAAAACCTTGTGTCTGATGTTCCTTTTATCTACCTTATCAACAGACAAGTAAAACATTAAAATAAATAAATAATAGGGGAACAAATGTTAAAATAAATTTAGTAGATTGAAATGCTAGTGATCAATGAAAGGGAGGGATAAGTGGTATGGTACGTACGAGTTTTTTTCTGTTTTCTTTTTATTTTTGTTTCTGAATTGATGCAAACATTCTAAGAAATGATCATGATGATGAATATACAACTATATGATGATATTGTGAGTTACTGATCATATAACAAGAATGGAATGATCATATGGTAAGAATGTTTGTGTTTGTATGTGGTTATGTTTCATTAAAAAAAAAAATTGTCCTAAATACGCTCAAAGAGTTAAAGGAAAACAGGGACAAAAAACGAAAGGAAATCAGGGAAATGATAGGTGAACACAAAGAGAATAACATTAGAGATAATGAAAATTATGAAAAGGAACCAAACAGAACTGAAGACTGCAGAAACAAATTAATATTCCCCATCAGGGGTGCAAGGATAGTTTAGTGGTAGAATTCTCGCCTGCCAGCAGGAGACCTGGGTTCGATTCCTGGTCCATGCATTTTCCCAAAAACAAACAAAGAAGCAAAACAGCAAACAAATAACATACAACAAACAACAATTCAACAAATGGTGCCGTAATAAGGGGATATTCACATGGAAAACAAATTAAATGTGACCCCTGCCATATAGCATACAAAAATGATTTCCCCAGCAACAGCAGATTAGAGGTGGCAGAATAAAGAATCAGATAACAAGAAGATAAGAATACTGAAATTAGTCAGTCTGAGCAGCAGAGGAAAGAACTGAAAACAGTGAACAGAGCCTGGGGAACGTGTCTGGCAAAACTGTCTTTCAAAAATGAAGGAGATTTGGACTTTCTCTTTTTTTTTTCTTGAAGTAATGAAAATGTTCTAAAATTGATGTGCTGATGAACGCACAACTATGTGATCATACTGTGAACTAATGATTCTACATTTTGGATGAGTATATACTCTGTGAATACATCTCAATAAAATTGCATTTAAAAAATGGAAAAAAAAAAGATGACACTGGGTGAGCACAAAGAAGAACCTGAAAGCATGCAAAAAAAAGAAAAGAGATCTTAAGGGAATGAAAGGCACAATAAATGATATTAAAAATATACCAGATGTGCACAACAGCAGATTTAAACAGGCACTTCAAATTCAAATTCAAACACATCCAAATTCAAACAGACAAAAGGACAGACAGAAAAGAATGGGAAAAATGGAGCAGGGTCTCTGGGAAATGACTGGCAACATGAAGTACGCAAACATTTGCATTATGGGTATCCTGGAACGAGAAGAGAAGGGTAAAAGGGCAGAAGGGATATTTGAGGAAATAATGATCAGCAACTTCCCAACTCTTAGGAAAGGCTTAGAAACCCAGTTCTGAGAAGCTAATATACCCCAAGCCAAATAAATCCAAACAGACCTATTCCAAGACACATACTAATCAGAATATCAAATGCCAAAGACATATAGAGAATTCTGAAAGCAGCAAGAGAAAGCGATTCATGACATACAAGGGAATTCCAATAAGACCAAATGCTGATTTCTCATCAGAAACCATGGTGGCAAGAAACCAGTGGTATGATATATATATACACATACACACACACTATATACACTATATATACATGTACAAATGTAAGAAAGTTTTTATATGAGGGAAACAAATGAATGTCAACACTGCAAGGTGTTGAAAACGGGAGGGTATATGGAGAAAATATAATCAGTGCAAATCTGGACTCCTAATAATACTGTAATATTCTTCCATTAATTGTAACAAAGACAGTATACCAAAGCTAAATTTCAAAAAGAGGGAGATATAAGGGAGAGCTATAAGATTCTTGTTGTTTTTTAATTTTTATTTCTTTAATTTTTTTCCCTCCTTTCTTTGCAGAAGAAATGGAAATGTTCGCATATAGATTGTGGTGGTGAATGCATAATTATGTGAATAACGGGGCCCATTAATTGTTTACTTACGATGGATTGTACAGTGTGTGAATAAAACTGTTTAACAAACACACAGAAAAACACAAGTGCTGGAGAAGATGTAGAGAGAGAGGTGTACCTATTCACTGTTAGTGGGAAAGTAGGGTCGGTGCAGCCCCTCTGGAGGACACGGTGGTGGCTCCACAGGAGGCTAAGTATAGGTTTGCTATATGATCCTGCAGCCCTGTTACTAGGTATTCACTCAGAAGAACTGAAAGCAGGGACAGGAATGGACATTTGCACACGGTGTTTATGGAGTTATTAGCTCTGCAGTGGATGGAGGTGACCTAAGGGTACATCAGCTGATGAACTGTGGGGCATACATTCAATGGAACATGAAGAGGCTGCAAGAAGAGATTCAGTTGTGAGGCATACAACTAGGTGAATGGACCTTGAGGTCATTTTGTTGAGTGAAATAAGCCAGAAACGAAAAGACAAATATTTTAAGGCCTCACTAATATGGACTAACTACAATGTGCAAATTTTGAGAAGTGAATTTGAGAGCACAGGTTATCAGGGGATAGAACGTGGGCAGAGATTGAGTAATCAACGATTAAGGAGTACAGAATGTTCAATAAGGCTATTGTAAAGGTTCCGAGATTGTAAGCTCTTACAGCAGTCACATCTATTCCTGAGTTTTAACTGTTATTACTAAATTCTGAGAAGCTTGAGCTCTTTGTGCATAACCTAGTTGTTCCCTGGAACTTTGGGTATCCGTGTGACATCTGAGACTCAGAATTAAAATTCTACAGTTCCAAAAATCAGCATTACCCCATACAGCAACTGATAAAGACGCTGAAAAAGACATAAGACTTCACTTAGAGATATGAATATAGCTGATCTGATTAGGACTAATGTAAATCAGAATACAGGGTATCGCAAGCAGTGGGACAACCAAATCAATAGGCTGAGCCCTCAATCTTGGGGGTTGTCCATATGAAACTTAATCCTGCAAAGGATAAACTAAGCCAACTTAAAATCAGGCCTAAGAGTCACCCCCGGAGAACCTCCTTTGGTGCTCAGATGTGGACTCTCTCTCTCTCAGCCAACACGACAAGCAAACTCACTGCCCTCTGTGTCTCTTCATGGGACGCAACTCCCAGGGGTGTGGACCTTCCTGGCAACGTGGGACAGGTGATAGATATCACCTTTTTAGTTAAGATGCAATGGAGAGGTTGGAGAGAACTGCCTGAAAATGTAGAGCTGTGTTCCAGTAGCCATGTTTCTTGAAGATAATTGTATAATGATATAGCTTTCACAATGACTGTGTGATTGTGAAAACCTTGTGTCTGATGCTCCTTTTATCTACCTTATCAACAGATAAGTAAAACATATGGATTAAAAATAAATAAATAATAGGGGGAACAAATGTTAAAGTTAGTAGACTGAAATGCTAGTGATCAATGAAAGGGAAGGGTTAGGGGTATGGTATGTACGAATTTTTTTCTTTTTCCTATTTCTTTTTCTGGATTGATGCAAATGTTCTGAGAGGTGATCGTGGTGAAAAATATACAACTATGTGATGATATTGAGAGTTATTGTTTATATACCATGAATGGAAAATGGAATGATCACATGGTAAGAATGTTTGCATTTGTATGTCATGTTTAAAAAAAAATTAGGCCTAAGAGTCACCCCCAGAGAACCTCTTTCGTGCTCAGATGTGCCCTATCTTTCTCTCAACCAACATGGCAAGCAAACTCCCTGACCTCCCCCTCTCTACATGGGACATGGCTCCCAGGGGTGTAAACCTCCCTGGCAACATGGGACAAAAATCTAGAATGAGCTGGGACTCAGCATCAAGGGATTGAAAAAAACCTTCTCAACTGAAAGGGGGAAGAGAGAAGTGAGACAAAATAAAGTGTTAGTGGCTGAGAGATTTCAAACAGAGTCGAGAGGTTATCCTGGAGGTTATTCTTACACATTTATAGATACCCCTTTTTAATTTAAGGCGTATTAGAGAGGCTAGAGGGAAGTGCCTGAAACTGGAAGCTGTGTTCCACTAGCCATGTTTCTTGATGATGATTGTATAATGATGCAGCTTTGTAAAGTGACTATGTGATTGTGAAAACCCTGTGTCTGGTGCTTCTTTTACCTACGGTATGGACAGATGAGTAAAACATATGGATTAAAAATAAATAAATAAGCCAAAAACTAAAGGACAAATACTGTATGGTCCCACTGATGTGAACGGACATTCGAGAATAAACTTGAAATATGACATTGGTAAGAGTCCAGCAGCAGTTAGAAACAGGGTAAGATAATGGGTAATTGAAGCTGAAGGGATACAGACTGTGCAACAGGACTAGATACAAAAACTCAAAAATGGACAGCACAATAATACCTAATTGTAAAGTAATCATGTTAAAACACTGAATGAAGCTGCATCTGAGCTATAGGGTTTTTTTTTTACTATTATTACTACTTTTATTTCTTTTCTCTATATTAACATTTTATATCTTTTTCTGTTGTGTTGCTAGCTCCTCTAAACCGATGCAAATGTACTAAGAAACGATGATCTATGTGATGATGTTAAGAATTACTGAGTGTATATGTAGAATGGTATGATTTCTAAATGTTGTGTTAATTTCTTTTTTTTTTCTTTCCGTTAATAAAAAAAATAATAATAATAAAAAAAAATTAAATAAATAAATAATAGTGGGAACAAAGGTTAAAATAAATTGAGTAGACTGAAATACTAGTGAACAATGAAAGGGAAGGGCAAGGGGTATAAAAAAATAGGGGGAACAAAGGTAACATCTATTGAGTAGATGGAAATATTAGTGGTCAGTGAGAGGGAGGGGTAAGGGGTATGGTATGTATGAGTTTCTTTTTTTCTTTTTATCTCTTTTTCTGAAGTGATACAAATGTTCTAAAAAATTATCATGGTGGTGAATATACTACTATGTAATGATATTGTGAGCCATTGATTGTACACCATGCAGGAATGTTTGTAAAGAATGTTCATGTCTGTATCTTGTTTTGGTTTGATTAAAAAAAAAATAGAACAGAAAAAAAAAGAATACAGGGTAAAGGATGATACTGACTGTATTTTTAAAACATCAACTTTTGTGTGAGACCAAAGGAAGAGATGTTTATTTGGTAACATAAATATAAACAAAATTTATATTTTCTGTAGCATACTATCTAATTTAACCTGTATGGTCAGTTTACTCAAACACCATAATTATATGGAACCTTGAATAGGGAGTGAGATCTTGTTATTTTGTACAGGTTAATGTAATATCCTGATATATTCCAGCGTAATATGGGCAGAAAATAAAAAAGCATTTGCAAAGCCATCAAGAGGAACTGGGGAAAAATGCAGAAATATTTAACTTCCCCACCTGGGGAATTGCTGATACTCTAGCAAGCATTAGGGACTCCCAATTTAATAAACCAAGCCCTTGATCATGGGGCTTGCCATTATGAAACTTCTTCCTGCAAGGGAGAAGCTAAGCCTATTTACAATTATGCCGAAGAGTCACCTCCAGAGAACCTCTTTTATTGCTCAGATGTGGCCTCTCTCTCTCTAAGCCAACTCTGCAAATAAACTCACTACCCTCCTCACTACATAAGACATGACTCCCAGGAGTGCAAATTTCCATGGCAACATGGGATATGACTCTCAGGGATGAGCCTGGTTTGGGCATTGTGGGATTGAGAAAGTCTTCTTGACCAAAAGGGGAAAAGAAATGAAATAAAATAAAGTTTCAGTGGCTAAGAGATTTCAAATAGAGTTGAGAGGTCATTCTGGAGGTTATTCTGCATTATTTAGATATTCCTTTTTAGTTTCTAGGGTATTAGAATAGCTAGAAAGAAATACCTGAAACTGTTGAACTGTAGTCCTGATACTTAAAGACAGTAACTATAGCTTTTATGGTATGACCATGTGAATGTGAAAAACATACACTGGATAATCCCTTTATCCAGTGTACAGGTAGACGAGTAAGAAAATAAAGACAAACAGGGGGGAATAAGGAAGAAGGGATATTTTGGGTGGTTTTTAAAAAAATTTTATATATTTTTTTCCTTTAGAGTAATGAAAACGTTCTAAACATTGACTGCGGTAATAAATGAACAACTGTGTATGACAACACTGTGAGTCACTGTACCTTTTGATGATTATATGGTATGTGAATATATCTCAATAAAATACTGCATTAAAAAAGCACATGAAAAGATGTTCAGTGTCACTAGCTATCAGGGAAATGCAAAAATAAAACTATAATGAGATAATCATTTCACAGCTATCAGAATGACCATTATTGAAAAAAGCAGAAAACTGCAAGTGTTGGAGAGGATGTGGAGAAATAGGAACACTCACTTCACTGCTGGTGGGAATGTAGGATGGTGTAGCTGCTGGGGAAGACAGTTTGGCGGTTCCTCGAGAAGCTAAGTATAGAACTGCCAAATGATCCAGCAATTTCACTATTATGTATATACCCAGAAGAACCAAAAGCAGGGATGCACAGACATTTGCAAGCCAATATTCATAGCGGCATTATTCACAATTGCCAAAAGATGGAAGCAACCCAAGTCTCCTTCAGCCAATGAATGGATGAACAAAATGTGGCCTGTACATACAATGGAATAGTATGCGGCTGTAAGAAGGAATGAAGTCCTGAAGCATATGACAAGATGGATGACCCTTGAGGACACGATACTGAGTAAAAAAAGTCAGAAACAAAAGGGCAAATATCGTATGCCCTCACTAATAAGAATTAAATGCAACTAGCAAACTCATGGTGTTAATATGTAGAACCTAGGTCACCAGGAGATAAAATGAGGGCAGAGAATGGGGAGTGGATGCTGCATTTGTGCAGAATATGTAATAAAACTGATTTGAAGTATTTGGAAATGGATGAAGGTATGAGAGCACCTTATAGAGAGTGGAGCTAACCGTGGTGGTATGTGGGTGAGACTGTGGTTGAAAGGGAAAGTTTAGGGTCATATCTATCACTAGAAGGAAAGCCAGAGCATGAAACTTGGGTCACGTGAATCCTCTTCGGGGTGAAATGTTCTGGAATTGATTGTGACAATGTACGCACAACTCTGTGCATTCTAGAAGACAGCGACTGTACAATTTAGATGGACTGTATGGAGGTGATTTTATCTCAATAAATTGGCTTTTAAAAAAAGGAAGAAAGAGCAAGCTAAGATTACTCATAATGAGGCCTAAGAGTTGCTTACGCGAAGCCTCTTTGCGGCTCAGATGTGACCTCTCTCTAACCCCAGCTCTGCAGGCCCCTGTGTGGGACACGACATTCAGGGGTGAAAACCTCCGATAATGGGGACGAGTCTGGTCCTGACACTGGGATTGACAACGCCTTCCTGATCAAAAGGGGGAAAAGAAGTAATAAAATTAGGCATCAGTGGCCAAGAGAGGTCAAATGGAGTCAGGAGGCTGTTCTGGAAGCTGCTCTTATGAAAGTTTCAGTTAGTGCTGATTGCCATGGTTGGCTAAACCCCAATCAACACCATCCCTGTGGTCTCTTAAGAACACGAAGGGCTTGAATTGAGACTCTAAAGGTTTCATGCAGTAGGTTTGCTTCCCTGGAACCTATAATGCCCAGAGGGTTCCTAGGTCAGAAAAATCTTGAAATCGAGAGGGACTAACCTTTCCAGGATTATCAATTAATTCCATCCCCCTATCCTTCAGTGTGGACACCCCTTCTCAACACATAAAGGCACTGACCAAAGATCCCTACAAAACGGGCGAAGGATCAGAGGAGGAGGAAGTATAACAGAGAAAATGGGATTTAACAAATAAGTATGGCTACTGAATCACCATATTAATATTCCTTCTAGCTTCCAGTGACTTAGAGCAGCTAGAAGGAAAAATCTGAGAAGGTGGAATCGTAGGCCACGACAAACTCTGGGATCTGTTCTATAACTATTTGTTGAAGTGTGCTTTGAAAATCATTGCTTTTTTCTTTCTTTGTTTATGTTATACAATTTTAAAAATATTTTAAAAAGAAATACCAGTGCCTATTCAGTATGGAGAACAATGAAGCTGAGATGCTTCGGGGGACCTGCCTGTTGTGGTCTCACATGCCCCCACGGCCCCCCTGAGGGTCCCTAACCAGGTAGAGATTAAGCCCGCAGCTATGGCAGGTGCCGCACCCTGGGAAACACTGCCGCCCCCTCAGCTGTGTGCAGTGGACTTGGGGTGGTAACCTGGGGCAGGCTATGAACAGGGCTCGGCGGGCGGAGGAGCTCGGCCCAGGCCACGCTGGGGCCCTGGGCCTGGCTGGCATGCTGCCCCGACCTTTCTTGCACATCTTTCACATCTGAGGACAGGTAAGGGACGTTCCCTCAGGTAATGCCATTGCAGGTGAGGACGCCCACCTGCTGCTGACGTCCTGGACCTGGGGCTGACCTGTGAAGCAGGAGGAAGTGTGTGTGTGTATGTGGGGGGGCTCTGACCCAGAGCTCCTGCAGGGCCAGACACCCTCATGTCCTCTCACCCAGGGCTTAGTTTCTTCCACATCTTGAGGTCACCCCTCCCTCTCCAACATGGCAGAACCACTTGCCTTCGACCCCCTCCCCTGCCCTCAGGCCATCCCTGCTTGCTGGAGGGGGTTCCTCAGGCCCTGCGGGGAGTGGCTGGAGCTCCCTTCACCCCACAGGAGGCGGCCCAGCAGCTGCACCTTCCAGGCATGACAGTTGTCACCTCCCATCTCACCAGCTTCTGCCTGGGCTCCTCCCTCAGCCCCCGCCTCACCACGAGTGGGCTCCATATCCTGTGGCCTGGGTCGGTCCTGCTCCCTCTCAGCAGCGCTGGGTGTGGACCCAGGCACACAGCTGCGACACCGTGGGGCGAGAAGGCCGGCCACCTGCAGAAGCATGGGCTGCTGCTGGGTGGTGTACCCAGCCTGGAAGCCGGACTGGTCCCCACCAGCTATGACCTTGACATTCAAATGAGTGTGGAACCTAGCCAGACCTCTCGTCCTAAAAAGAGAGCAGAAGCCACTCCCCAGGCAGGATCACCTCTTGGTCCCTGCTCACAGTGGAGATTCCTGAGCGGTCTCCAGTGGCACTAGTCGAGGCCCCTCAGAGCTGAGAATGTTTCACCCCCTAGCAGAGCCCAGGCAACAGCTCGGGCCCTCTTTGCCCCCCAGAAACCAGGCAGAGCCCGCAGGCTGTAGTCATTTCACAGCACCCAGCTGGGGAGGTGGGGATGAGCAGCTGCTAAGGGTCCAAGGGTCTCAGGGCCATGCATGCACTGGGTCTGTCGACATCAAGGCCCAATGGAGGTCCCTGTATGGCCAGTGAGGGTCAGAGAGGCCCAAGCCTCCCGGGGGTCACAGGCTCCTCACCTCTGAATCTACATGGCAAAAGGGACTTGCAGGTAGAACTGAGTTATGGGACACTGAGATGGGGAGAGTCTCCTGGACTATCTGGGGAGCTCCATGTCATTGCAGGGGTCCTTACAGGAGGGAGGCAGGGGGATGGCCAGAGAAGGAAATGTGGCAACAGAAGCAGAGGTTGGAGTGATGGAGGGAGGGCCACAAGCCAAGAAAGGTGGCGGCCTCTGGAATTTAGAAACAGCAGGGAAAAGAGAATTCTCTTTGGAGCCTCCTGAAGGAACCAGCCCGGCCAACACTCTGGCTTTGGCCTTCTGACCCAGAACCATGCGAGAATAGCCGGGTGCTATTTTAAGCCACCAGGTCTGTGGTCACTAGTTACAGGAAACTCACACCTGTCAGGTGCTGCGCACAATGGGGCAGCTCCAGAACCAAGTTCCACCAGGCTCCAGACTGCCTGGCATCACCTCCCTTGGAAATCCAGGTACCAGGCTCCTAGGGAAACGGAGGTGAGGAGCAGACTTTCCAGCTGGCCCGGCAGGGGAGCCACTCTTGCCCCCTCCCCCGACGCACCCTCAGCAGTCCTGTCAAGGTTAACTATGGCCAGGTTTCCCCAGTATGAAGAGCCACTGGGAGCCAATGACCACAACCTGGAAGGCAGGCAATGAAGGCAGCGTGTTTAAATGGCCACAGAGTCACCCCTAAACCGCAGAGCCCAGGCACACCCAGCAGCCTCAAGACCAGGGGCACTGCCAGTTCCCAGACCTGCCTCATTTTAGGGGCCTGGTGGATTCGAGGAAATGTCTTCCGTCCCAGGGCCACCTCCCAGCCACGCCTGGGGGTGGGGGTGGGGAGAACCATCTTGGCACCAGCCCATCACCTGGGCCCTTGGCAGCGCTGCCGAAAGGCTGGCCCAGAGCCACCACCCACCTCCTCCAATACGGTAGCCTCTGCTGCTAGAACAAAAGACCCAGAAACCTCGAGAGAAGCAGCAGGCAAACTCAGCAATGAAAAAATCAAAAGTGTCTGCCTGGCAGACACCACAGAGTTTTGAAGGGAGGTTGGCAGAACAGGGGAAACATCTGCCACCTACGGGCTAGACAAACCTGCCGAGGGGACTAACAAACCGGTCTCTGAAGAAGACGCCCTGTGCCCTCGCAGGCAGAGGGCTGTGAATGGAGCCCCTACCCACTTACCACGCTGGCAGAGTTTAAGTCTCCTGGTGTGCCCCTCACGGGCCCACGCTGGGGAGAAGGTGCTGTTGCTTAAACCAGCACAGCTTCCAGGGGCGGAATCTGGCAACCACTTTCAATACTGAAAAATGCACATCCTCTTCCAGGAGGCCTCCTGCCTTGGAGAAGCTCCCTGGGAAAGGCTGGTGTGCATCGGCATGAGGACATTCTCTCAGGCCACTGTGAGGGCTGCAGACACGGTGGCTGAACCTCCCCCAGGAGGAGTCAGGCCTACTGTCCCACCCTGGGCCACCCAAGGGGCACCGTCGGGCCACTGCCATGTGTGGGACAGACGGTGCCCACGGCCGGCCAGGGCAAAACCAACACAAACAAGCTGCGAAGGTGGGAGAGGAAACAGAACAAGATGGCCCTATGGGCCTGGGCGGGGGAAGGCCCCATCCTAGACTTCTGGGACTCTGTGATACCCGAGCGAGTTCACTTTCCAAAAGGGAAATTTGTTCACACAATTCCTGGGTATGGGGAGCAGTGGGCTCGATAGCTTCTGTGACAAAATGTTAGCAAAGGATCGGGACTGGTGGGGGAGGTGATCCCCCAGCACAGACCACATTCCAGGCTGCATGCAGAGGCTCTGGCCGGGCCTGGAGCCGAGCTCACAGGGGCCCCTCTCTGCTGTTTGAGGAGAGGGTTCCCCCAGCCACGTGGGGCTGGGGTCCCATCCTGGGGCTGCCCACGTCCTCAGTGCAGGACAGCATCACCGTCTGCCTTGCCCACAGCCAGAGCCAGCCCTGGAGGGAAGAACCACCTTCGGTCTCAGCCCCCCACCGGCCCCACCTTCTCCTCTGTGAAACGGGGCGACTCCAGCCACCTCACAGGATGGCAATGAGGCCTCAGGCCGCCTCGCACCCGTGGGATTCAGGACTCAACTCACTGGCCCGGAGATGCCCTAGTGTGAGTCTCCCCTCCAGGTCCTCCCTTTCCACAAGGACCCACGTGAGCCGAGCAGGGCTTTGCCCTCCCCAAGTCTACTGATGGCCTCCACGCTGCGACCCCTGCTACCTCCTCCCCTTGCTCCCTACTGCGGTCAGTACTGTTCACGAGCGGCGTAGCAAAGACAGCTCTGAAGGGTCAGGGGCTATTCTGTCCCCCAGGGGCCGCTGGGCCATGTCTTGAGACACTTGGCTGTCACGGCTGGGCTGGGGCAGGGTTTCTGGCATCTGCAGGGTGGTGCCCCCACCACAGAGAGGGGTCCAGCCCAACAGTGACAGTGCCACAGCAAAGTCAGTGAAGCCATCTGAAGAAAGAAGCAGGTGGGAGCCTGTGAGTTCCCCAGAGCGGGCAAGGGCCAAAGGCCTGAAGATAATTTATGCTGGCCCCGGCATCTACTTCTTCTAACTGAAGCCAGCAAGGGGCCGGGGTCCCAGCAAGGGCGCCTAGTGTCTCAGGGCCAGCAGTGTGCCTGCTGGGACCCTACTGGACACTCCCACCAACCCCACCCACTCCCACTGTGCAAATGAGGACAGGAAGCCAGTAAATGGCCCATGGGTGCAGGGCAATACAGTGCTGTTCCCTTCAGGGGCCTGCTTCAAGGCACCCCCCCCCCAGGGCCCCAGAAGTATCGTGAGGAAACCTGCCATGACCAGAGCTGGATTGTTACAGAGGTTGTGTTCTGTGCCTTCCACGACCTCCCCTCTGTTCTGGGTTTCGCCCTGGGTACGAATCCTCCGGGCTCGGACCTGACCCTGAAATCTGGCCCAAGAACAGAGCACTTACTCCAGCAGCCCCTCAGCCAGATTTCAAGTCTTTCAAGGAAAGGCTCCCCACTTAGCCCGAAAATTAGTCCCTACTGTCTTTGTATTAGGCTCTCCAAGGAGCAAAAGGAGATGAAAGATCACAGGGACAGGTCTTTCATGACTCGGTATTTTGAGATCTGGGAGTGAGCACCTAGAGGAATGGTTTATACCAGGCTCTCTCCCCTCTGCACGGTGGACAATGGGGACGCATGGTTCTCTGGGTGGGGGCCCTCCTGGGTGCTGGAGGGTGCTGAGCAGCATCCCTGGGCTCCCCCACCCCGGCCCCACCACTCAAGGCCAGGAGCAAGCCCCTCCCCAGTGATGAAAACCAAAACTGCCCCTAGACAGTTCTGCCCAGTGTCCCCCAGGGGCAGGGCTGCCCTGGTGAGACCCCGTGCTCTAGAGTAGTTTCAGCCTCTGGGGGAGACAGCCATGGTGGCACATGCTGGCTACGAGGGAAGGTGCAGCGGGCAGGGGAGGGAAGGATGCCACTACAAAACTTGTAATGATTAATTACTCTGCCACGTCCTGTTTGGGCCCCAGGTCCCCAGTGAAAGGGACACCGCTGCTGGATCACGTGCGGACCTGGTCAGGGCATAACGCAGGAAACACCACCAGGTGCTAACGCTGGCAGTCTTGGGTCTGTGCATTCGGCACATCTCACTCACTGTGTCCTCAGGACAGGCCCACGGGGGACCTGATCAACCCCATTCGATGAGGGCCGTGCCCACTGCACAAGTCCGTGAGCCTCTGCATCTGGCCCAGCTGGCTTTCCCTGTGGCTGTGCAGGTGTCAACATTCCAGTGAGTGAGACGGGCCCCGCAGGCCCAAGGCCACATGTAATCCTTTGCACTTTGGCCCCAGCAGAGACCACAATGACCAGAGGCCAGGGTGGGGTCAGGGGCTCACTGGGAACCCTCACCTCTGGGCATGGTCTTTCCCAGGCTCAATGCCTCACAAGAAGACCCCCTGGGTAAGAGGCAAAGGGAGAGGAACCCGGAGACTGGCTTAGGTCCAGGCCTGGGAAAGGCCACCCTTGAAGTGCCACATGAGAAAGGCTCAGCCGAATAGCAGTAGCCGCCTGATTTCCCACTTGTATCAGAGCCCAGAGGCAGGAGGCCCTTGCTTACCTATTCCTGCTCCAGCCCACAGCTCCCTGGGTCCAAGGGTTTTATAGGGATGCTTAGTCCCACCTACAGTTCCTTCCCTGCCTCTCCCTCAGCACCCTTTCCAGAAAGGGGCTGCCAGAAGGAGCACACAGACAGCCCCTCCAGCAGGGAATCTCCTGCCATCCTGACATCTGCCCTGGGCCTGCATCTCCCTGAAGTGGACAGGTCAGCTTTACCGGCCAGACCGCAGCCCCCAACATAAAGCTGTGCCCAAGGAAAACTTGGAATTGGACCCTTCCTCCCACTAAAACACAACAAAATACTACAAAAGCAGTTCTAGCAGGGTGTCTGGGGAAACGCAGGGGTTCTAGGGTGGGAGATACCTGGGTTTGCACCCCAACTTCAACCCTACTAGCCATGGAGCTTTGGCCAAGCCATTTCACCTCTCTGACCCTTGGTCTTTTCATCTTTAGAATGGGACTGACACCACTGCTGTAAAATTAGGTATGTTCTCTGAGAAGCAACCAGCAAAGGTCCTGGTTCAGAGCAGGGGCTCCACGTGTGGGGACCAGTCTGGCTGGCTCAACCACAGCACATATAGACCCCCCCACACTCAGTCCCTGTTCCTTCCTGGGCACTGCGCAGCGGGGATGGAGAGCAGGGTAGCTGTTCTGCGGCCACAGCCACTGCCCCAGTGCCCTCCTGCTCCCTCTGTGGGACTGGGGGTCAGACAGGACCTTCTGCCACTGATCACAACAACCCCACAAACACACTGCCCATACAGTTAAAAAGCACTATCCTCCCACAAGGAGGACTGTCCACAGTCAAGGTCACCTGAGGAATAGAAGCCATTGCCAGGAGAGCTCACAGACAGGCTGAGATAGAAACACTCACGCTGGCCTCCCAACTCACCCCAGGGCCAGACCTAGACCTTTGAGGGGTGACCTCCCACCCTGAGCAGGGTCTGTCCCACTAAAGGCAGCCAGAGATAGCACCACCCTCAGCTGAAATCAAAAGCCATAGAAGTATGTAGAATGGAATGACATGTTAATAAAAAAATTTTTTAAAAAGCCACGGGAGGTGGGAGCAGGTGCTGGGAGACACATGTGCTTTCCAGGGGCCTGGTGCATGCATCCACCCATTCACTCATTCACTCATTCAGCACGTATGCTTTCATGTATCCACTCATTCACTCTGGCACACATTCATTCATTCACTCAGGTTCACTCATTCATTCATTCTTTCTTTCTTTCAGGCAGGAGTACATCCACTCATTCAGGCTGCATGCATCCATCCATTCATTCATTCACTCAGGTTCATACACCCATGCAACTGATGCTTACTCTCTATGCGCTTTGTGCAGGCTGTGTTCTCAGTGCTGGCCGCTGAGCCGAAAGTTCAGGCTGCTGCCCTTATGAGCTTACAGCCTAGAGGGATGAGAATCCAACTAACACGGAATCTTCTAGAGCATCAGCTCTCTCACCTTTTCCCTGTGACCACACCTGAGATAGCAGCAGCAGCAATGAAGGCAGTTCTCACAAGGGGGGCTGGGAGAAGAGGGAAAGTAGCTCTGTCTCCACCCTCTAGTGGGAACTTCAGCTCCTGCCAGAAGTGAGCAGAAGCCACTGCTGGTTTTCCCTGGCCCCTCTTGGTGCTGCAGGCCCACCCTCCTGTCTGACATCGTGAAACATCCAAACTCTGAGTATGTGTAGGTATGCAGCAGCCCGGGAAACAAAACCCCCTGGAGCAAGGGAAAAGCACTGTCTTAAGAGTGGTGACTCTGTGAAGGATCAGACCGAACCCCTCAGGGCCCTAAGGTCCTCACCCATCTCTGCCCCCGTGTGCAAACCTGCAGGGTCCGTCAGTGCACCCCTTCATGGGCAGCTAGTCCTAGACTGCAGCTCTGAGCGTCAGAAAGGGATTTCTCAGTCTGTCTCATGTGGCTCCCACCCACAGGTCAGAGAGGCAGGGCAGTAGGAAAGGAGACCTGGTAATCAGAGCCCAGGATTCCTCCCCCATAGCACGGGTGACTCCAGGGCTGGGTCATTCTCTGGGGTGGGAGCATCCTGGGCACTTTGGGATGCCAAGCAGCCTCCCTGGGCTCCCCCCACTCAATGTGATGCTAGGAGCACTCAGCCCCACCCCGTGCAACAACCACAAATGTCTCAACATTGCCAAGTACCCTAGGGGCAGGATCATCCTGGCGGGGGGAGGCGCTGGGTAAGGGGAATCCTTAGGGGTAAGAATTGCTTCCCCCAGCTCCAAAGATCAAATAGAACGAAGTCAATCTCTTCCACTTCTCAGTCCTTTCCCAGTCCTCAGCCCTCTGCCAGCCAGCCCTCACCCTTCCACCCAGCTGGCGTCTGTTCAGGACCAGATCCACCCACCCTTTAGGGGCTGGGTCATCAAGCAGATGCAGCCCGAGCCCCTCCCTCAACGGGCCCACGTCTGCTGGAGGACAGGCTCGCTGAGGTGTCACAAGCAGTGGTTTCCCAGCAAATATGATCTGGGGGAGGAGACATCCCCATGGAGGAAGAGCCTGGGCAAAAAGGCACAGGGTGAGAAAAAAACGTCGACTGTAACGATAAAAATGCACAGCTATTTGGTGATACTGTAAGCCACGGATTGTACACTTGGGATAATTACTTGATATGTGAATATATAATATATTAAAAAAAAAAAAAAGGCACGGGAACCCGGCCAGCATGCTGCTTCCAGGAGCCACCCAGTGGTTTGGGGAAATTGGGGGTGTACAGATAATATTGGAGAAGCAAGAAAGAAGGAGAGGTGGAGGCTGGGGGTGGAGGGGCAGGTATGCTGGGCTGCACCCTGGGGAAGGGGATGGGGACCTGGGAGCTGGCACCCATCAGGTGTGTCCTCAGGAGCCCAGTGAGGCCACAATGTCGTGGGGAGACTGGGGAGGGCGGGGGCTGCCCAGAGCAGGTGAGAAAGTGCCTGGCCCTGGTCGGGGGGGTTGGAGAGGAAGAGCCAGGTAAGGAGGTTAGAGGGAGAGTTACTGGGGCGGTGAAGCTACCTGTCAGGGTAATGGGGGCAAGCTGGAGGAAAGAGCTCTTTAGGATACTCCACCCAAGGGTGCCTGACTGCAGCCGGCCAACGTGCACAGAAGACGTAGAGGAGGCTGCAGGGAGGGGTGGGCTGCGGGCAGTGTGCAGAGGGGAGGCACTAACCAGTACTGAAGTCGCAGATGCAACTGGAGGGCCGCCACACAAACACCTGCAAGTCATGCTCAGGGTGGTGGGTTAAGACCTGCCTGACTGCAAAAAGCCTGAGGGTCCACCAACAGCTGCTGGAGTAACACCACCTCTCCAGACAACAGAGTATCATTCAGCCTTAAAAAGGAACAAGCCCACAGGGAGGGAGCTCGAGGATGTGATGCTCAGTGAGACATGCCAGACACAAAAGGCCACAGATTGTCTGACTGTACTGATATGAAACGTCTGGAGCGGGCAAATGCATTGAAAG
Source organism: Tamandua tetradactyla (assembly GCF_023851605.1). NCBI lineage: Eukaryota > Metazoa > Chordata > Mammalia > Pilosa > Myrmecophagidae > Tamandua > Tamandua tetradactyla. Next base: position 78,972,505 of record NC_135337.1, read on the forward strand.
GAAGCAGACACATGCCAGGGAGTGCGGAGATTGAGGACTGAGGAGTGACTGCTACTGGGACTTCTTATGGGGGCACAGAAAGTTTCTAAAATTGACTGTGGTGTTAGTTGTATAACTGAAATACTAAAAACCACTGAATTGCACACCTTAGAGGGTGAATTGTGTGGGATGTAAATTATATCTCAGGAAAGCTGTTACCTACCAAAATGAAACAGACAAGGAAATAAAATGATAAAATAAGGGCCAGCGAAGGAGACCAAAGGATTAATGGAAAGTACTAGACAAACCAGGCGGGCGAGGGGTGTGCGGAGGTACTAGTTCTTTGAGGGAAGACCATTTACTAAGAACTCGGTAGCTGAAGGACTAAATGAAGCAAGAACAGGTAATGCAAAGGTGTGTCATTTCATTTCATTCACAAGTGAGGAAACTGAGGCAGTGGGAAGCAGTCATTGGCCTTAGCACAAAAGGCCTGGGGCTGTGGGGAACACACACACACACACACCCCCAACTAGAACCTACTTGCCATATGCAGGGGCCTTTGAATGGGTGCTGAACAGACCTGCAGTCCATGAAGGATGGAATCAGCAAGACCTGAGCCTGGCTTGACACCACCTACCGCCCACAGTCCTGCCGCACCCCATGGCAGGAGGGCAGTGCCCAGTGGAGCTGACAAGACAGAGGTCACGAGTGTTGGCTCAACACCCCCTCCCTTGCTCCTCAGACACTTTGTGGGATTAACAGACCAACATACCATCGACCCATCATCACTCACTGCCCATTTCCATAAGTGTCCTCCAGCTCCAGCCTCGCTTGGGGCCCTGTGCCCAGCTCAGAGACAGGGTGGGGAAACTGGCAGCCATGGTCCCTGCCTTCACAGGGCTCACGGGCTGGAATCTAGCCCAGGGTTTCCCATAGGACACAGCCAACGCTGGGACTGGACCATTCTCCGTGGTGGGGGCTGTCCTGGGCACTAGAGGGTGGTGAGCAGCTCCATCCACCTGAAGCCAGGAGCAACCCCTCCCACAGCTGCTACAACCATAACTGTCTCGAAACATTGCCCGGTGTCCCCAGGTGGAAGAATCACCGCTGGCTAAGAGTTACTGCTCCAGAAAAAAAGGAATCATCGTGGTGTGGTGATTCTGCCAGACCCTAAAAGAGTAAGTCCCATGATTTCCACGCATGCCCGGAGCCCCACGACTGGCCCTCGAAAGAGACTGACTTTAGATCCTGGTCCCTCCAAGTGACAGAGGAAAAGGTTCCCAAAATCAACCCCATTTTCTGTGCCTCCCGTATGATAGAAGTTCCCACTATACAAAACCCATCCCACCAGAAGCCCCCCAAAATTGCAGATTTGTGGTTGAAACAGACCAAAGTTTGAGAACGCTCGCAGGCACCCCCAGTCTATTTCTCTCTTCTGGTGACTTATCAAGCCACCGCCACCATCACCTGACACCTCGATGCTGAGATTTCACTCAGGAAAAACCCACAGAAGCCAACTGGCCTGCACAACCACCTGACGCGTCACTCCCTGCCACAGTAAAGCAGTCATCTTCAGCAATTGTCACCTGAAGACCAAGGTCCTGGTTTGGGGAGGGGAAGAGTCTGTGCTCTTAACAGAACCCCCTGTGATCTCATGTGGTCACTGCAAAGTGCTGTGCCGCGGATGGGATGGCACGCTTGCTTCCACACTCTGATTCAGAAGGAAACACTCCAGTCCAGCATCACCAATAACAGAAGGGGCGCTCAACAGAAAAGGTCATCGTGGCCCATGAGAAATTCTGCATGACTGACAGCCCAGGATGCATTCTGGAAATGATACAAACCATGCTAGGGATCAAACCCAGTGTAGATCATGAGCTTTCAGGGACCCTCCAGAGAGACCACCCAACCTCATTCATTTCAAAGTCCCTCCAGCCTATCCCAGATCTGGACTGGGATGGCTGTGCATGTGCTGAGTGGATGTTGAGTCTTTCAGGAAATTGTCCTCATTGAGGGGTGTGGAAGGTGCAGCCTCACCAGCAAGACGGCCTGAAGGGAATGCTGGTGGCGAGCCCAGGAGGCTCCCAGTTCAAGGGCACTATGTGGGTGACGAGACCGGGGACATACACAATAGGTTTAGGCTGGACCCCTAAACAGCACCAGGGTTCAGGCTTCAGGCAGGTCTGGACTGAGGTGGAGAATCATAAAGGAAAATGGCATTATTTGGGGTTACGTTTCACATTTGGGGTATGGTGTCTCAGGGGCCAGGTCTGTGTTGGAAGACACAGATTGGTTCAGAGCAGAGTATCAGGTCAAGATTACCTGGTCTGCCAAAAACAACTCTGACCTAAGGGGAAGTCAGGGCCACAATGGGGGTGGGGGAAGGGGAGAATCATGGCCAGGGATTTGGGGGCATAGAAAGATACCCTAGATTTTGGTGGAGCCAGTGCTGAAATGGGAGAGGCTGATTTTGCGTGGATCATGGCTGGAACAGGTCAAGCTGGGGCTTGAGGGGGGAAGCAGAAATCAGGAGTGGGGTGTCATGGGGCATTTATTTATACACCTGGAGGCCGTTAGCTAAGGGGCAAATACAGTGGTGAACCCAGACAGCCAACATCACGAGACCTAAAGGCTGGTTCAAGAGCTGCAGGGCTCAGATTTTATTTTACTCTGGTGAAGGACTGGTTCACCTCTGGGTGAGTCTCAAGATGCTCAGCCATCAGGGGCCGTTTAAAATTGGGGAGAACCTCATTAGGAAGGCCTGAATCTGGAAGACCCTGGTTTGACAGGTCCTACTAAAATAACACAGCTGGAGGTTGGGGAGGGGGGACCCCTAGTTTTAGGAAGCAAAGCTCGACTTGATATTTTTAAAAGGACGGTGGAAACTGACTACGAGGGGCAGGTCATCGTCGATTTTGAAGGATGTGAAGGCAGAGCTTGGTTTTGGAAGGGGTCCTGGGGTTTTAAAGGAAGGGGGGATGTTGGGGTCACCCCGGGCCTAGGTCGGCCTAGGGGACATTCTGGACGGGTGTGGGGGTTCTAACCTGTTCCTGGAGAAGCCCGAAGCCCCGCCCTCGGCCTCGGTTTCGGGGGACCCCGGCCGAGCCCCGCCGCCTCCGGCCCAGAGAAGGGGGGGCGGATCCCAGGACTGCGGCCTCCTCACCTGGCTCGCTCCCGTTGCCCGCAGGTTCCGCCGGCCCCGCCTCTCCCGGCGCCGCGCCGCGCCGCACCCGCCTGCAACCCCGCAGCTCCGCCAGATCCCGCCGGGGCAGCTGCTGTCAGACTCCCGGGTTCCGCGGTCCTTAATATGGCGGCGGCCGCACCTCCGCGGCCTCTCGGCTCCCTCCCTCCGCCGCGCGCGTCCCCGCGGCCACGCCCCACCCCACGTCACGACTTGCGCGCATGAGGCCACGCCCCGTCCCGTGCCCGCGCCGGCGCTCTGAGCTCCACGGCCACGCCCCGCCACCCACACGCCCCTTACGTCAACGACTTGCGTCCCTGCTTCCGTGCACCGTTCCGCCTCCGCGCCTCCGGGCGGTCACGCCCCCAGGCCTCACCCCGCAGAACTACGCCTGCGCCGGTAGGGCATCTCGGGAGGTCAGGACAGAAGCCGCAATTCGAATCAAAATACAGGAAGCGCGGGACCAAGCGTTGCCGAGGGCAACAACTACCGGAACCGGCGGGCAGCCGAGCCGAGACACCCTCGAATGTGGGGACCTTGCTCTGCTCAGCTTAGGGCGTGGTTGTCATTAGGGCGCTATCGCTGAAACGGACACCCAAGCATAAACCTGAAGCAGATATATAACGCAATCAGCCGGTCATGCCACCTGATAAGCGTGTTAGATAAAAAAGCTTATAGAAAAGCAAGTAGCTGAAAATAACAATGGCAGTGAGCTAGCATCTTTATTTAATATTTTCTTCTTTGCACATGGCATTCCTTTGCAAACCCAAACTGAAAACTTGTTTTCTACGAGTTTCTATGAGAATATATTGCCCCCAGCTATAGGACACCAAGGGAAAGAAGTTCAGACCCTGATTACTTAAGATTATGAAGTTCTGCACATAAGGAAGTAAACCTGAGAAAAGCAAGCCGTGACCAAAGAGTCACGAAAATAAGAATGTTTACATGATTATGTTTTATTTTCGTTTTAGCTAGAAACCTCTTTCCTCTACCTGTAAAAATCCTAAATCACATCTCACTTTGAACTGGTTTGGGGAAGATTCCTTCAGTTCCTTGCTGTGTTCTTGCAATAAAATCACCTCCTCACTGAGAGACAGGTTTCTCCTTTGTAGCAGCCAGATGGGGCGCGTCCTTCTGTTGGGAAAAAGGTGGAATTTAAGGACAGGTGCATGAGTCAAAGAGAAACTCGATTGCAAAGGCTGCTGAGGACAGACATTCATTGCTTCATCAAACATTTATGGCGCTGCCACTGCCCTGAAGATGGAGAAGGGAACAAAAGGGCTCAAAATGACCGCTCAAAAAAATGAACAAAAGGATGCACGCGACAATGTGGTTGAATCGTGAAGACGTCATGTTGAGTAAAATAAGCCAGACACAAAAGGACACACATAGGGTGATCTCACGTCTATGAAATAAATAGAATAGGCACCTTCATGAAGTCATAAACTGGAATACAAGTTCCAGAGGCTGGCTGTGGGTGGGGAATTGGGAGTTGAGGCTAGGTACAGAGTTTGTGTTTGGCAATGGATGGTGGTGATGGAGGCAAAATTCTGGAACTGTAATTAACACCACTGAATTATATATTTGAAAGTGGGTAAAACTGGAAATTTAGAGTTGTTTATTTTACGTTACCAGAATAAAAACAAAAACAACATACCGCACAAAGAGTGAACCCTGTGGGCTATAGTTATATAATTTAATAACATTGTTTCATCAGTTGTAACAAAGGTACCACATTAGTGCAAAATAGTAATAATAGGGAAGACCCTGTGTGTGGGTGGACTGTATGTGGGAACTCTGGGCTTTCTGCATGAATTTTCTATTCACCTACAACTGCTGTAATAAAAAATGGGCAAAAGTTGATACTGCATATCATTAGTATGTAGGGAAATGCAAATTAAAACCACAGTGAGATACCAAGTCACACCCACTAGGACGGCTGTAACAAAAAAGTCTGACCATTCCAAGAATCCACAAATGTGGAGAAATTGAAACCCTTATATGCTGTTGGTCAGGTTGTAAAATGCACCCAATGTGGAAAACAGTTTGGTGATTTCTCAAAACGTTAAACAGTTACTGTATGACCCAGCAATTCTACTCCTAGATAGCTGAATTCCACCTCTAGGCAAAATAAATAAAACATATGCCCATGCAAAAACTTGGGTGGGAATGTTTATAGCAGTGTGACTCAAATAAAAAAGTGGAAACAACCCAAATGTCCATCAGTGGATGAATGAATAAACAAAATGCAGTCTACACACACAGTGGAATATTATTCAGTATAAAAAGGAATGAAGCATTCAAACAAGATGAAACCTAGTTGAAATTTGAAGTCATTATGCTCGGTGAAAGAAGTCAGACAGACACAAATGAGCATATACTGTGTGACTCCATGCATATTAAATGTCTAGCATAGGTAAATCTATGGAGACAAGGTAAATTAGTGTTTCCCCAGGAGGAATGGGGAATGACTGCTATGGGATTTCTTTGAGGGGTGAGATGTTCTAAAATTGACGAGATAATGGTTGCACAACTCTGAAAATACTGAAACCACTGAATTTACACTTCATGTGGGGAATTTTATGTGATGTGAATTGTATTTCCAAGTTGTTATTAAAAAAAACAACAACAAAACCCTGCCCACCTACAGATAGGATTCTTTTTGATGCAGAAATTCCAAGAAAAGAGAAAACACCTGATTTTCAACTTGAAAAACTGAAGCACCAGATGCTAAGTCTTTTTGTTGCATGGACTTCACTGAAACTGTAATTATGCAGATGAAGAGATTGCTAAAATTTTGGAGGTTGGAAGTCTTGCATTATGGGAGAAGAACAGCTAAATGGGGAAGGGGTGGTAGTGGGGAGTAAAGGGTTGAAATTTCAAATACAGTCAACAAGGAAAGCCTCAAAGCAAAAGTGACATGTGAACAATGATCTGAGAGAAAAGGGTTCACAATTTCTATTCACCCTATCATTGGCGTTACATTATCTATATTATATAAATACACCTTTGTCTGCATTCATTGTTTCAATGATCACTGCAGAGTCTAAAGCAACTCTTTCCTACAGAAATGCCACATGACCACATCAGTGTAATTTAAAGCTTTTAGTAGCCACATTAAAAAATTTTTTTATTAATTTTTAATTTAAAAAAATGACAAGAAACACAAACATTCTTAACATATGATCATTCCGTTCTACATATATAATCAATCAGTAATTCACAATATCATCACATAGTTGCATATTCATCATCATGATCATTTCTTAGAACATTTGCATCAATTCAGAAAAAGAAATAAAAAGACAACAGAAAAGGAAATAAAACAAAAACAGAGAAAAAAAATTATAGATATCTTACCCCTCACCCCTCCCTTTCATTGATCACTAGTTATTTTATCATTTTTCCCCCTATTATTTATTTTTATTCCGTATGTTTTACTAGTCTGTTGATAAAGTAGATAAAAGGGGCGTCAGACACAAGGTTTTCACAATCACACAGTCACATTGTGAAAGCTATATCATTATACAATCATCCTCAAGAAACATGGCTACTGGAACACAGCTCTACATTTTCAGGCAGTTCCCTCCAGTCTCTCCATTACATCTTGGATAACAAGGTGATATCTACTTAATGTGTAAGAATAACCTCCAGGATAACCTCTCGACTCTGTTTGGAATCTCTCAGCCGTTGACACTTTGTCTTCTTTCACTCTTCCCCCTTTTGGTCTAGAAGGTTTTCTCAATCCCTTGATGCTGAGTCTCAGCCCATTCTAGGATCAACATGAACATTCTTAACATACAAACATTCCGTGTATGGTGTACAATCAGTGGCTCACAATATCATCACATAGTACTATATTCATCATCATGATCATTTTTTAGAACATTTGCATCACTCCAGGAAATGAAATAAAAAGAAAAAAGAAAAAACTCACACATACCATACCCCTTACCTCTCCCTCTCACTGACCATCAGTATTTCCATCTACTTGATAGATGTTAACCTTTATTCCCCCTATTTTTTTCTATACCCCTTACGTTGTTCACTAGTATTTCAATCTACTCAATTTATTTTAACCTTTGTTCCACCTATTATTTATTTGTTTTTAATCCATATGTTTTACTCATCTGTCTATAAGGTAGATAAAAGGAGCATCAGACACAAGGTTTTCACAATCACAGAGTCACATTGCGAAAGCTATATCATTACACAATCATCTTCAAGAAGCATGGTTACTGGAACACAGCTCTACAGTTTTAAGCTCTTCCCTCCAGCCTCTCTAATATTTATATTAAAAGTTAAGGACAGGCCACAGTGGCTCAGTGGCAGAGTTCTCGCCTGCCCTACCGGAGACCAGAGGTTCAATTCCTGGTCCCTGCCCATGCCCCCCCCCCAAAAAAAAGTTAAATTAATTTTCAATTAAATTAAAAAGAGGATGCGTAAGAATAACCTCCAGGATAACCTCTTGACTCACCCCGAAATCTCCCAACCACTGATACTCTACTTTGTCTCATTTTTTCCCTCCCCCTTTCAGTGGAATTCATTTAATAGTATATTTTATTAACTTAATACATACATATTTTCACTTTAACAGGTAATCAAGACAAAAAAATTATTCATGAGCTATTTTGATATATGAATTTTCTCTTATACTAAGTCTTTCAATCGGTGTGTATTTTCCATTTACAGCCCATCTCAATTCAGGCACAAAGTTTTCATCGCAAAAACTGATCTGTATCTGTATTTTATAAAATTTCTATGGGGAAAAGTAGATTCACAAACTCCGTGGTATCTCAAGCATGCTTAAAACTTTTCCAACAATCAAATTGAGCATCGGGATTTATCATTCAACTATAAATACATTAACATTTTTTAAGTTAAAAAATAAAGTTCCTCACATTGAATGGTGCGGGTATATGTCCATTCTGATGGAAAATTCTATTGGACAAAGCAGATCCAAAGCAGCTTTAGACACAGTGTAGAAGGGGCTGAATAAATGTCGAAAGAAGAAGCATTTCACTATAGACTAAATCAGATTTATCTTTTTCTTCAGATCCAGGCCCAGAGCCAATAAATATGTCTTTAGTATTTACTGTTCCCTACCCCACCCTTTGACGATAAATATCCCAGCTTCAATGTAACACATAGTAATAAACAAAACAGTCCAGGTGTGGTATAACTTTTTTTTTTTTGTAATGCTGATGGGCATGAAAAATGTCCAGATCTATCAAACTTCTTATTTTCATTTCAGACAGAACTTGATGTGCATTCAGGGAGAAAAAGAAAGTGAGTCAATCCGATGTGACTCAAAACTCCACTTCTGCCATTTGACTTCTGCTTTATTTTAAGAAAAGACAGCATCTGGTAGGGCAGGGTGAGGTCAGGCAGTCGAGTTCTATGAGTTCAGGTTTGGATCATGTCTTCATTGAAATTTTTGGATTGGGGGCGATTTTTTAAATGAAATTAAATTTGTTGGAGTATGGCTACTAACCATCCCTGGAGGGATGGGAGAAAAAAGTATGGAACTATTAAACTTTACCACCGGGGGAACCCCTGATACTGTGTCAAACATTAGGGACACCCAAATCAATAGGCCAAGCCCTTGATCTTGAGGTTTGCTCTTGTGAAGCTTATGTAGGTAGCGGAGAAGCTTGGTCCACCGATACGTATGCCTAAGAGTTACTTCTGGAGGACCTCTTTTGTTGCTCAGACGTGGCCTCACTCTCTCTAAGCCCAACTCTGCAAGTGAAACCATTGCCCTGCCCACTACATGGGGCATGACATGCAGGGGTGAAAGTCTCCCTGGCAGCGTGGGAGATGACTCCCAGGGATGAGTCTGGCCCTGGCACCATGGGATCAACAATGCCATCCTGACCAAAAGGGGGAAAAGAAGTGTAGCAAGTAAGGTATCAGTGGCTGAGAGAGTTCAAATAGAGCTGAGTGGCTACTTTGAAGGTCACTCTTATACAAGCTTCAGTTAGATGTTGCTACCTATCATAGCTTGCCAAACCCCAACCCAGACCATTCCTGCCAATCCTAAAGAACACCCAGGGCATTATATAAGATTCTACAAAGTTTCCATGCACTAGGATAACGTTCTAGAAACCTATCACTTCCAGATGGGTCCCTGGACCAGTTAAGTCCTGAAATGAAGAGAGGCCAACCTCTCCAGAACATTAACTAATTTCATCCCCCTATCCTATACTATCAATAGCCCCTTTCAACATGAAAAAATGAGAACGGGCATAGTACAAATACCCCTACAGAGTGCAAGAAAGATCAAAGGTGATGGTGGAGTTATACAGAGAAGGTAGGGTTTAACAAACGAGTATGAGTGCTGAATCATTATATAGATATTTCTTTTAGTCTCCAGTATTTTAGAGCAGCTAGAAGTAAAAACTTAAAATTATGGATTTGTAACCCACACCAAACACTGAAATCTGCTCTACAATTAATTGTTGCCACGTACTCTGAAATTTATTGTTTTTATATATATACATGTTATTTTTCACTTTGTGAACTACTGATTGTACATTTTGGATGATTGCATAGTATATGAATATATAATATATATCAATTAAAAATATTGCACTAACCAACTCTGCACGTAAAATTATTATGCTCCCCCCCTTTGTGGGATGTGACGTCAGGGGTGAAAGTCTCTCTGGCAATGTGGGAGAAGACCCCCAGGGATGAGGCTGACCCTGGCACCATGGGTTCAACAATGTCTTCCTGACCAAAAGGCGGGGAGCAATGCAACAAAATGAGGCATCAGTGACTGAGAGAGATCAAATAGAGTTGAGAGGCTATTCTGGAGGCTACTCTTAAGCAAGCTTCAGCTAGATAGTGCTAATTGCCATAGTTTGCCAAACCCCAACCAACATCACTCCTGTTAACCCAAAAGAACATCCAGGGCTCTATCTGAGATCCTACAAAAGTTTCAAGCACTAAAGTTATTTTCGGAAACCTGAGTGTGGTTCCTAGGCCAGATAAGTCCTGAAACCCAGAGGGCCCAGCCTCTCCAGAACATCAACCATTTCCACCCCCCCATCCCATATTGTTGACATCCCTTTTCAACACTAAAAAAATTAGAATGGGCATAGCCCAAATACCCCTAAAGATTGGGAGAAGGATAAAGACGGAGGAGGAGTTATGACAAAGAAGTTGAGATATAATAAATAAGTATGACTGCTGAATCATTGTATTGATATTTCTTTTTTGGTTCCAGTGTCATGGAGCAGCTAAAAGAAACAAAACTCAAATTGTGGAACTATAACCCATACCAACTCTGACATCTGTTCTATAACTACATGTTACAATGTACTTTGAAATGTATTGCTTTTTGTATATATACTAAACTTCACAATACAAATGTCTTTAAAATATTGCCTTAAGTGGGGTTGGGGGTGGGGGAGGCAGGTGTAGATATAAAAGGGCAGTGTGTGGGATGCTCCTTGTATGTGTTTTCTATTGCAGCCGTAACCAATTACCCCAAGGTTAGTGGCTTATAAGGACACAAATTTATTGTATCAACATTCTGAAGGTCAGAGTTTCAAAATCAAGGTGTCCTCAGGGCTGGTTGTTTCTGGAGGTTTCCAGTTGAACATCTGTTTCTTTGCCTTTTCCAGTTCTAAAGGCCGCCAACATCCCTTGGCTCCTGGGCCCCTCCTCCATGTTCAAAGCCAGCAACGGAGCATCTTCCAATCTCTCTCAATTTTCATTGTTACCTTTCCTTCTCTCACTCTGACTCTCCTTGCTCCCTCTTTTAAGAACCTTTGCCCACACTCTTTCAGCCAAAACGACAAGCAAACTCACTGCCTTCCCCCTCTCTACGTGGGACATGACTACCAGGGGTGTGGACCTTCCTGGCAACATGGGACAGAAATCCTAGAATGAGCTGAGACTCAGCATCAAGGGATTGAGAAAACCTTCTAGACCAAGAGGGGGAAAAGCGAAATGAGACAAAATAAAGTGACAATGGCTGAGAGATTTCAAATAGAGTCGAGAGGTTATCCTGGAGGTTATTCTTACTCATTATATAGATATCACCTTGTTAGTTAAGGTGTAATGGAGAGGCTGGAGGGAACTGCCTGAAAATGTAGAGCTGTGTTCCAGTAACCACATTTCTTGAAGATGAATGTATAATGATATAGCTTTCACAAAGTGATTGTGTGATTGTGAAAACCTTGCGTCTGATGCTCCTTTTATCTATCTTATCAAGAGACTAGTAAAACACATGCATAAAAAATAAATAAATAGGGGGAACAAATGTTAAAATAAATTTAGTAGATTGAAATGCTAGTGATCAATGAAAGGGAGGGGAAAGGGGTATGGTATGTATGAATTTTTTTCAGTTGTCTTTTTATTCCTTGTTCTGAATTGATGCAGATGTTCTAAGAAATGATCATGATGATGAATATGCAACTATGTGATGATATTGAGAAATACTGATTATATATGTAGAATGGAATGATCATATGGTAAGAATGTTTGTGTTTGTATGTTGGTACATTTAATAAATAAAATAAATTAAGAGAAAAAAAAGGACCTTTGCCCAGGATCCTCTCCCCATCTTGAGATCCCTAATTTATTCCTATCTGCAAAGCCCCTTTTGCCATGCAAGGCACCCTAGTCACAGGTCCCAGGGTTGAGACATGGCATCTTGTGGGGACAGTGAGCTGGCTGTATGAAAATCAGTCTGTATCATGACTGTGATGGTACCGCATGAAAAACATGTGATAAACCAGAGTGTAGAACACACGCACGAATGCAAGTAAACCTGGGGAAATCAGAAGAAGATGCTGCATTTTATCAACGTTGATAACCTGTTTATGCTATTTTGCAAGACATTATCACTGGCGGAAACTGGGTGAAGGCTTGGCTCTCTTTGGGTTAGTTCTTACAACCGCGTGGGATTCGACAGTGATCTCAAAACAGCTGTCTAATGAAAAAAGAAAATTGCCTTCAAATGTCATTTATCCTATTTCCAGAGGTTTCTTTCGCACCCCCATAGATTTTGTGCTGGAGGTAAATGCCTCGCTTTTCTCACCCGAATCCTTTCCAGGCAAATGGCTTTTCCTCTCTGGTTCCAGTCTTAGAGAACATTATTTAATTCTCATCTCCATATTTTAGCAGGGTTGCATGTTTTGATAAACTGGAACTCCAGAGGGGTGACAGAGCCCAGTAAGCATTCCATAAACAGTCCTGGGCCCCATACTGGGGATTCAGAGAGAAGCAGGGGGGAAGGTCTGTCATCCAAGTCTGGGTTGGGACGGGGGTCTGGACGCCCAGGCTGAGATCAGACACATAATTAAGAGGGACCAGTTCTCAGTGGTTGCACAAAGAGTTACCAGGAATCTGTTTTCAAGATGAGTTGTCAGGGTCCGCACTGCACAAGCGTAGAGGAAGCATGGAACAGAAGGTACAAAGTGCCTTGGGTTAAACACAGACTTCTCTCTGGCCATCAGTTGTTTGCAGGCCTGCAGGTGCAAGATTGCGAGCTTTCTGCCGTGCGCCAGCCTCCCTTTGGGTGTGGCCCTGATATCTGCTTCCTGCACCCCTGGGCCTACCTCCTCCCCAAGAGCAACCTCAGGGCAAATCACACACCTGCCACCCTGCCTTCCAGATGTTTTAGCACCCAAGCCAAGCCCTCCTGTAAACATCAGCCTGAACCACAGGCCAGCCAGGGTTTGTTGTGAAACCTGTTATCTGGAGTCAGCTTTCCAACAGGAATGCAGGCAATAGAACAAAACAAAACAGACCAAAAACCAGGAGATCAACTCCAGGAGGCCAGAGGTCATTTTTCTTTTGGTTCTGGGTCCTCAGTGCCTGGAACAGTGGTTGCCCTACTCTAGGTGCTTCATATTTATTATTTCTGAAACGAATGAATGAGCGAATGTTGCTTTAAATCAGAAGGTGGCGAACAGAAGGGATTTCTCTGCTCTGCATGGCATTTTGATGTTTTTCACTAATTGTCCCTGTTGTGGGTGGAATTGGGTCTCCCAAAAAGATATTTTTCGAGCCCAACCTCCCTCCTCCTGTCCCCCTCCTAGGTCCTGCAAATGTGACCTTATTTGGAAATGGGGTCTTTGCATGTTTAGTTAGTTAAGATGAGGCCAATCTGGGTTCTGATCCAATAGGACTGGTGTCCTTAGAATAAGGAGAGAAGAGACAGGCCAGGTGAAGACAGAGGCAGCTGCTAGCCATAGAAAGCCAAGGATGACCCAACACCTGCAGATGCTGGAAGAGACAGGCAAGGGTCCTTTCCCAAAACTTTGAGAGGCAACCTGGCCCTGCTGGCACCTTGATTTCAAACTTCTGGCCTCCAGACTGTGTGATGAAACATTTCTGTTGTTTGAAGCCATTCCATTAGTGGCACTTTTTTAATGGCAGCCCTAGGGTTTAAACCTATGGGTTTCTGACGGAGCATGGCGCTAGGATACCTCTAGCATCTGGAATTGGGAGGGAATAAATTCCTGTCGTTTTAAGTCACCCAGTTTGGGCTAATTTGGGACAGCAAACTTAGGAAACTGAGACAGCTCTCTAGCTAAAACTGCACACCTGGCTTCACTGTTTTCTTCTTATCACATGTCACCATCTGTATTAGTTTTCTAGCTGTCATAACAAAGTACCATGGATTGAATGGCTTCAAACAACGAAAATTTATTCTCTCATAGTTCTGTAGACCGGAAGTCCAAAATCAAGGTTTTGGTAGGGCTACCCAACCTCTGACGTTCCAGGCAGGGTCCTTCCTTGACTCTTCTAGCCCCAGACACTCCTTGGCTCGTGGCAGCTTCACTCCAATGTTTGCCTCTGTCTTCACATGCAGTCTTCCTTCTGTGTTTCTGCCTTTGTGTTGCTTTTTCTCCTCCTCCTCCTTCTTTTTCTTTTTAAAGTGTTTCCAAGATCAATTCCCCGCAGGCTAACCTCATGAGAAACTATCAAAACCAGCTCTAAGTAATACTTACGGCAATCAATCCTAGAACAGTGCTGGAGTGATCGCTGAAGCTATAGGTTCTGGAATGTCCACGCCAACTACAAGGTTTATTAGATCCCAGGCCTCCAATCACTTTAGGGGACAGGCAGATGCTCTCCCAACAGATAACTGCTGGCCACAATCCTTTTCTGTTGTGACCTCATTGCAGACTTGATTACACTGCCTAAAAGCCCCTCAGCCTGAGGACTGGGTCCCTTTCCCAGAGTCTGTTGACCAGCCTTGCTCGATCCCTGAGTGCTGCCCCAGAATACAGATGGGCAGTGGGAGATCTGCTCACATGCCCCAGCTCCTGTGTCCATGCGTTTCCTCTAATAAATTAAAGAACATCTATATGTATCTTGTCAGACTATATACCCCCTTGATTTCTTCACAGTGAGCTAGCTCTGTTTCTTATTCCCTGGCCTCTTTCTCCTCTCCCTCTCTGTTTATTGATGTGATGGCAGGCGCCAGCTGGGTCTTGGACCCAGAGGTTTAAGCTGTGTTTTTCAAGACGGCAGCGCCTCCTACTCTTATTCTTATAAGGACACTAATCATAGTGTTTGAAAGACCCACCCTACTCCAGCATGGCTTCATCTTAACTAATTATGTCTGTAAAGATCCCGTTTCCATATAAGGTCACATTCTGAGGTTCTGAGGATATGAATGGGGGGCGGGGCAGTATCAACCCAATACACCATCTAATATGTTTTTTACATATTTATCTTGTCTATTGTTTATCTCTCTCAGACAACAAGACTGTGAGGTTTATGGAGCGACGGCTGTAGGCTTTCCAGTCCTAAGTGCCCATTAACTATTTTTGAAATGAATGAAGAAATGAATGAATGAATGATTCCCACCTCCGGTCCCAGTAACTGGAGCCCACCGGCCACGCCCCAAGCACGCCGCGCATGCTCCGTCTCTAGGCCCTGCACGGCGCCGACTCGCGCAAACCATTTCCACTGCTCGTACCGGGTGGGGAGTAGAATCCTTTCCGGAGAAAGAACGAAAGTTGAGCTTTCTCTTCCTCGAAGAAATGTCCCTTGAGCAGTCTTTAGTACGGGATATGAGCTGTTTTTCACGGTGCCCGTTCGAGCTCACGGGCCTCTGTCCGCCACCGGAGACTTTGATGGGATTTCCCCCTTTGGTCTCGTTGGTGCAGTCCTGCCCGGTCACGTGGGCAGTAAGATGGCGGCCCCCAGAGCGCGCTGCTGCGGTCTCTGCTGGTGAAGAGGCGGC
Organism: Tamandua tetradactyla; assembly: GCF_023851605.1. NCBI lineage: Eukaryota > Metazoa > Chordata > Mammalia > Pilosa > Myrmecophagidae > Tamandua > Tamandua tetradactyla. The sequence continues at coordinate 78,987,879 of NC_135337.1, forward strand.
GGCGGGGGAAGCAGGCTGGCCAGGTGGATTCTGCGTTCCTGCAGCTCGCTGGCGCGATCCGGCGGCAGATCACGGTGTGGGTCCTGGGCCTTGGCGGGGCGGGTACCGGGAGAACGCCTCGTCGGGATACTTGGTTTCCGGGGATCACTTCTCTGGGGGACTCGGGGAACGAGCCCGTGAAGGATCCCATGTTGGGCCACTCGTTTCACGGGGTTCTGGGGTCTCGGGGAGCCAACCTATGAGGGATCTAGTGCAAGGCGTCCTGGGGAAACCGGTCGTCGCTGGGGAGATCGGGAGAGCAGTCCCTGAGGGACCTCGTGTCGGAGCGACCCCTTCCTGAGGAGGGGAGGTCCCAGAGACCACTTTGCTGGAGATTCTTAGTTTAGAGGGGCTTTTTGGGTGGGGAGAGGGTGTTAGGGTTTCCCCGATCCAGGGTTTCCCTTTTTCCATCCAGGCCTGGGAAGTACACTTGTTTGTCGCTAAGAGATCTTTACAGGTGCGAGCAGATTCTCAGATTCTTTCTTGGCTGGGTGGGATCCCCTCAACTCCGTGTCCTCATCCTTGTCCCCCTTCCTATTGAAAAGTGGATCCAACAGCGAGTTGTGGACTTGGAAGTGGTTGTGTGTATTCTCCCTTGTCCTGGGCACGGGGTGGGGGTGGGGGGCGGTTGTTTAGCTCCCTGTGGAAATATTTAGCGCCAGTTCTTATTTATCAAGTGCTTCTAGGTACCAGGCGTTGTCCAAGGTACTCAATGAACATAATTGTATTCATAGCGAATCTGTGAGGTTCATGTGTTCCTTATACCCATTTTACAGATGAGCTACTGTATATAAAAGTTCATAGTACTGTGCTTGGCTCTGACTGCCCAGTTCATTCATTCAACGGGTATTTATTGAGCACATACTGCATTAACAGGTTCTGCCTGACCTGGGAACACATCAAAGTGAACAAAATTGTATGTATATATTTATAAAAGAAATATACACATACATAGGCAGCATAACTTAGGCCTATGCTTGTGAAGCTTACTTTCTAGTAAGGAGGAAACAGACAAATAATGAGTAGATCAGTGAAATATTTAGAATGTCAAATGCATTAGACTTGAAGAAAAAGAAAGCAGGGAAAAGGAGTGCTGGGCAGAAGGTAAAGACTGGAAGAAAACCCAAGAAATGTGAGCTAATCCTATTTTTTATTCCAGATAAATAAACTAAACTCAGAGACATTTGGCCCAGTTTGAGGGCAGCACCTGCATGGCGTTTCAGGTCTAACCTACAGAGCTTCCCATCTATAATTAAGCTGCCTGCTTGGCCTGGTTTCTCTTCTTTCCCAAGAGTTTAAGATCTCTGGGGATGATGCAGTAGGGAAGAGCCTTTCCCAGGCATCTTGAGGGAGGCCCCATACGGACCAGGAATTAGGAGTCCTGGATTCTGTGAGCCCTTGACTTGCTGTGTGACTCTGGACAAATTGCCTCTCCCCCATGTAGAACAAGGATTTGAGTCTCGATGGTCCCTAACACCCTGCCAGCTCACACCCTCCTGGTTTCTGTGGTCTCTGACTGGCCTTCTTTTATGTTGTCATCCTCATTAAACACAGTCGGCGCTGCTGATGCCTCTGGGAGCCACATTCAGCTACCAGCATGCCACGGCCTGCTGGACACATTTATGAAGCGTCCACTAGGTTCTCAGAGGGCCTGGAGGGTGGAGTTGGGGGACTCTTCTCCTAGCCTTACCTGTGTCGTTTCATCTTCTGGATTCATCCATTCAGCATAGCATTTGTGGCTTAGAGCCAGACTCTGGAACCAGAGTACCTGGATTCAAGTCTCTTCACTCCATTCCTAATTAACTTGATTAACCTCTCTGGGCCTCTGTTTCCCTGTCTGTAAAATGGAGACAGTCATGGTACCTACCTCATAAGGCTGTGGTGAGGATTAAAAAGCTTAGGTTAGTGACTGACACTGAGAAAATGCCACATAAATGTCAGCTACTGTCGTTATTTTGCTTGTTGTTTTTATTGGGGAGCTCCTGTATGCCAGTCAGTGTGCTGAGGGCTAGGGACCCTGCAGTGACTGAAAGAGAGTCTTAGTCCCTGCCTTCAGGATGCTTAGACTCTAACAAGAAGCAACTAAACCCATAAATATCTAATATGTAAGCAACTAAACCCATAAGTACCTAATATGAAGTCTAGCAGTGGGAAATGCTTTGAAGACAACCAAACAACAAGGGAAAAGAGATGGAGGAATGGCCTTGTGGATTGTGATCAGGGCAGGCTTCCCTGAGGAGGTGATATTGGAGGCCTGAGGGTAAGAGTACAAACAGCGATGCAAGCATTTGGGGGATGAGTGTTACTGAAGGCGAGAACAGCAAGTACAAAGGGCCTGAGGCAGGTCTGTGCCTGGGATGTTGGAGGAGGCCCATGTGGCTGGAGCTGAGGGAGCTAGGGAGGAGGGGAGGAAGGGAGGGGACGGGGCAGGCCAGGCAGGACCTTTGGGACTGTCAAGGAGTTTGGAGTAATGGGGAAATCCATAGGAAGATTTTAAATAAGGGGAGTAACATAGTCCAATTTACATACTGAAAGATTTCCTATATTAGTTAGCTAGGCTGTGTAACAGATTATTCCCAAATTTAGCAGTTTTAAACAGCAGTCAACATTTATTACTTCATATGGTTTCCGAGGGTCAGAAATGTGGGCATGGCTTAGCTGGGTGGTCTTGGCTCAGGTTCTCTCTGGGGGTTGCAGTTCAGTTAAGATATTGGCCAGTGCTGCATAATCTGAACGGTTGACCAGGGCTGCAGAAGGCACTTCCAGCCCCCTTGTCTCACTCAGCTATGGGCAGGGACCTCCCTCCCTTTCCATGTGGGCCTTAGCTGTGTGAGTGTTCTGAGCTCTAGTGGCTGGCTCCCACCAGAGCACATAATCCAAGAGAGAGCAAGGGGGAAGCCACAGTGCCTTTTCTTTTTTTTTTTTTAACATGGGCAGGCACCGGGAATCGAACCCGGGTCCTCGGGCATGGCAGGCAAGCATTCTTACCTGCTGAGCCACTGTGGCCCACCCCACAGTGCCTTTTATGGCCCACTCTCGGATGTCATGTTCAGGCATTTCTGCCATATCCAAAGTCAGCTGTTTAGTATGGGTGAGCCCCAAGATGCAGGGGTTGCTGGGGCCATTTTGGTGCCTAGCTCCCACAATCCCTCTGGCTGCTGTGTGGAGAACAGATCAATGGAAAGACTGAGGCCCAGAGAGGCCAAGTAACCTACAGAAGGCCACACAGCAAGTAGGCGGGGCCAGAACTGAGCTTTCAACCCAGACTCTCGGACTAGGCCCTTACCTTTTAATTATTATTATTATTATTATTATTATTATTTTTTTTTTTTTTAAAGGAAAGACAGAGAGAAGGAAGGAAGGATAGAAGGAAGGAAGGAAGGAAGAAAGGGAAACATTTTTAAACATTTTCTTGTTTTATTGTATTCTGTTTCTCCGTTTTTGTTACATGGGCTGGGGCCGGGAATCGAACCGAGGTCCTCCGGCATAGCAGGCAAGCACTTTGCCCGCTGAGCCACCGCGGCCCGCCTATTATTATTTTTTAAAATTATGGTAAAATATATACAACATAAGTCAATTTATCTGTTTTTTTTTAGTGTACAATTCAGTGACATTTTAAGTACATTGAAAAGGTTGTCTAACTTTCACCATATCTATTTCCCAATCATTTTCATCCTCTCAAACAGAAACCCATACCCATGAAGCAAGTTTTTGTCTCCTTCCAGCCCCTAGCAACTGCTATTCTGCTTTCTACCTCTATGAGTGTGCTTATTCTAAATAATTCACAGAAGCAAGATCATGTAATATATTGTCTTATGTCTGGCTTACTTTACATCATGTCTTCAAAGTTCATCCATGTTGTCACATTATCAGGATTTCGTTCCTTTTTTAAAAAAATTTATTTATTAATTAAAAAAATTAACAAACCAAATAAAACACCAACATATATATAATCAGTAATTCACAATATCATCACTTAGTTGCATATCCATCATTTCTTAGAACATTTGCATCAATTCAGAAAAAGAAATAAAAAAACAATAGAAAAAGAAAACGAAAACAGAAAAGAAAAAAAAAAAAGATTATACCTACCATACCCCTTACCCCTCACTTTCATTGAGATTTCATTCCTTTTTATGGCTGAATAACATCCCATTGTCTGGACGGACCCAATTTTGTTCCTCCATCCATCCACTGCTGGGCACTTGGATTGCTTCTACCTTTTGGCAATTACGCATAATCCCGCCATGAACATTGGCGTCCAGTTAGCTGCCTGACTCCTCATTTTCAGTTCTTTAGGGGGCTACCTAAGAGGGGGCCTGCGGGATCACTTGGCCAGCCCTAACCCTGAACTGAACAAGTCTGGGTGGGCGAAAGCCATCTGTAACCCAGGCTCTTTTCCTGCCGTAGGTACCTGAGCCCACGAGTCCCCCAGGTGTAGCCCCAGCCGCAGGCCAGGCCCCCTACTACTGCAGACGCAGGCGCGCGCCATGGTGACCGAGCAGGAGGTGGAGGCCATCGGGCAGACCCTGGTGGACCCCCAGCAGCCGCTGCAGGCTCGCTTCCGGGCACTCTTCACCCTGCGCGGGCTGGGTGGCCCGGACGCCATCGCCTGGATCAGCCGGGCCTTCGGCGACGATTCCGCGCTGCTGAAGCACGAACTGGCATACTGCCTGGGCCAAATGCAGGATGACCGCGCCATCCCCGTGTTAGTGGACGTGCTCCGCGACGTGGGCCAGGAGGCCATGGTGCGCCACGAGGCTGGTGAGTGCCCGGCTGGGGGCGTAGGTGGCCCCTCTCCCCCCCCCCCCCACCGGCCCCCTGCTTCTTTCTTCCCCACTTCCTCCTCGCCTCCCGCACCCACTGGCTCACAGATGATAGCTATCGGGGGTCAGCAAACTTTTCTGTAAAGGACCAGTCAGGGAATATTCTCGACTTTCTGGGCCGAATGGCCTCTGTCGCAACTACCCTACTTTGCCGTGTAGCCTGAAAGTCTCCATAGCCAGAGGATGCATGAAGAGGCGTGGCCGTGTACCAATAAAGAATTTATCCGTGGGCGCTGAGACGCAGATTTCATGTAGGATGCACGTGCCATGAAATCTTTTGCGTTTTCCCCAAACCATCTAAAAGCATAGAAAGCATTCATTGCTCACAGGCTGTAGTTTGCCAAAACTTCCCACCCTGTGTTGATTCCAGATCGATTTCATTCATTCAGCTGAATTGATTGAGCTCCTGCTGTATGCTAGGCCCTCTTCTAGCTGGGGAGGCAGAGAGTAAAAAGGCCAAATGAATGAAATCCAAGGCCTGTGTCTCCATCACCAGCCAGCTCATTTGCACCTAGTTAAGTGGTGGTGGGGTGTATAGTACCCGGAGGTTAGGTTTCGTGCACGTGGGACTTTTCCTGGGCCCAGGAAGCCAGACAGCTGTGTAGGAATTACAGCCTTTAGCAGGAAGGGAAAAGCTGTCAGCTCATCTGCTGCACAGGCGGGTGTCTTGGAGCTCTTTTTAAAAAATCTTTTTTATTGTGAATTACCACATATGTACAAAAAAGCAATAAATTTCAAAGTGCATTGTAATAAGTAGTTATAAAACAGATTTTAGAGTTTGGTGTGGGTGACAGTTCCACAATTTCAGGTTTTTCCTTCTAGCTGTTCTTAGACATTGGAGACTAAAAGAAATATCAATATAATGATTCAGCAGTCATACTCAGTTGTTAAATCCTATCTTCTCTTTTATAACTCCTCCTTCTTCTTTTATCTCTCTCCCAATCTTTTGGGGTATTTGGACTATGCCTATTCTAAGATTTTCATGTTGGAAAGAGCTCTCAACAATATGGGATAGGGGGATGGAATTAGTTGATGTTCTGGAGAGACTGGCCCCTCTGGGTTTTGGGATTTAGCTGGCCTAGGAACCTATCTGGAGGTTGTAGATTTCTGGAAAGTAATCATAGTGCATGGAAATTTGTAGAATCTCAAATAGAGCCCTAGGTGTTCTTTAGGGTTAACAAGAATGGTTTTTGTTGGGGTTTGGCACACCATGGTAAATAGCAATATCTTGCTGAAACTTGCATGAAGAGTAGCCTCCAGAATAGCTTCTCACTCTATCTGAACTCTCTCAGCCACTGATACCTTATTTGTACACTTCTTTCCCCCTATTTGGTCAGGATGACATTATTGATCCCACAGTGCCAGGGCCAGGCTCATCCCTGGGATTCATTCCCCATGTTTCCAGGGAGACTTTGACCCCTGGATGTCATGCTTGGAGCTCTATTTGAAGAAAAGGGAAAATGAGCATTGTACCCTGAGCTCCCAGCTGATGGATGGGCCCTGGCTTGGACAGGCTGGGACAGGTAGCACTCCCCACTCACACACACACCTGTAGTGCACTCAGCAGCAGCCCCGGCATCTCCGCCCAGCAAGCCTGGCCTGTGAATCCATTTAACTGTTCCTGGGCATTGGATTCTAAATGTCCACCATAAAGTTCCATAATTATACCACAAAATTCTGACCATTTTCAAGTGTACAATTCAGTGGCTTTCAGGACATCCCCAATGTTTTGCTCCCATCACCGCCATCTACTGCCAAAACTTTCCCATCACCCCAAAGAGAAACTCTGGACCACGATGCACTAACTTCCCCTCCCCCCTCCCCCACCCCTGGTAACCACTATTCTGCTTTCTGACTCTATGAATTGGCCGATTCTGTATATTTCATTGTAGTGGAATCATGCGATATTTGTCCTTCTGGGTCTGGCTTCTTTCACTCAACATGACGTCTTCAGGGCTCATCTGTGTTATTGCATGGATTGGAACTTCCTTTTTACAGCTGAATGATATTCCATTCTCTGGATGGACGCATTTTGTCAATCCATTCATCCATTGATAGACACTTAGATCGTTTCCACGTTCTGGCAATTGTGAATAATACCGTGATGAAAACTGGTGGACAAGTATCTGTCTGAGTCCCTACTTGCAGTTCTAGAAGTGGAATTGCTGGGACATATGTTAATTTTATGTTTAACTTTTGAAGAACTGCCAGACTGTTTTCCACAGTGACTGCATCATACTCCATTGTTCTGAGGCATTTTTAAATCCCACAAGGCATTCTCCAGCTCCTTTGGTCTGCCACCCTGGGTTGGCTCAGGGAACCTTCAAGATTTCAATTACTGTTTTTTGTTAGAACTTTCCTTACAAAGAATCTCCCACCCTAAACCTTGTTTTCCTCATAAGCTCTGATATTTTTAGGGTGTGATTTTGCAGACACCCAGTAGTGTTATGGCAGAAGACACTTATGTAAGTGCTAAGGAAGAAAATAAAGCAGGAAACAGGATGGGGTGTCAGTAATGAGGGGTTGCAGTTTTGTATCGGTGAACAGAGACCTGAATGAAATATGGGAGTCATCTGGGTAGATATCTAGGGAACAGTGTTCCAGGCAGAGGGTACAGCCCATGCAAAGGCCCTGAGGCTGGACTGGGCTGGCCTGTTGGAGGAGTGGTGAGAAGGCCCATGTGGCTGGAGCAGAGGGAGCAAGGGGGAGGGCAGGGAGGGGATAGGCAGGGCATGTAGGGCCTGGGGGGCCACAGGGAAGACTTGGGAGCCATGGATGGTGATGGGCAGAAGAGGGTCAGGCCCTGACCAAGATCCTGGTGTATTAAACCTTGCTTATAAGCAACAGTGTTCTCCATGAGCTTGCAAAGCCATGGAGGGGCTTTGCCGATGCAGAGTGGCTTTGGCTTCACCAGCCTCACGTCTCGTTCCTGTTCAGGGCCCACCTGTGCCCT